>NW_025336598.1:1500078-1635577 GCF_004798865.1 Varanus komodoensis | reverse complement strand
AAGGCAGCTTACATCATTCTCCTCCATCTTATCCCCACAACAACAACCCTGTGAGGTAGGTTGGGCTGAGAGTCTGTGACTGGCCCAAAGTCACCCAGTTGGCTCCATGGCCGAGCGGGGACTAGAACCCAGATCGCCTGAGTCCCAGTCCCATGCTCTTAACCACTACACCGCACTAGCTCTGGTTTTCTTTTACTTCAACTCTGATTTTAAAAAGTATCTAATCTGTATTGAATTTGTATCCTGGGAGGAATATTTTTGGTCACACCACAAGAGTTCGCCTAAGATAAAGAAATCAGTGACAAAGGCAGGCCAAGGAAACATCTGGTCTTCCTCCATTTGGACCTGTCCACTCCAATGGACATCAACTATCCTGTGAAGAAAGAAATAGTGAAGAAGACCAAGACTTCTGGCCTGGCCTGGAACCTACTCCTCCTCCTTTCTGTGCATTTCGAACATATTTATTGACAAACTAGGATGTGGGACCCTAGCACAGAAGTTATCAGTTCCGTGGGAGTGTAGAGGCTCTGAAGGTAGAGGCTCCTCACCTCAGAGGTGTCTCATGATGCCGGGGGTCCAAGATGCTTTCCAGCACCTCTGGCTAGTCCTTCCTTGTGCAAATCAGACTAGGCTGAGAAGAGGCTGCTGCTCTGGGTGCAGGTCCCAGCAGCTTCCCAACTTTACTGCAGCACATGGGGAAAAACAGCACACATTTTCTTCTTAGTGCTATAGAATTCCTAAATTCATTCCTGATGAAGAGCAGGATATGTGTACCTTGCTACAAAGTCTTTGGGATGAAGTACTACATCAAAAGAACATTTAAGATGGAAAGAGTGTTTTTTAATACACACACACACATGGTCATGAGAGAAGATGGTCATCACATGAGTACTAACCAATAAGGATTAATGATACTCTGGCAGTTTGGATATTGTCCAACTGCAATTTTCTGCAAACATTTTGCTTAACTGTTAAGAAGAAGCTTAAATATTAAAATGCAGAAACAACACCATAATAGCCAGATTAAAGGTGCATGGAATACCCCTTTAGCTGAGTCATGATAAATGAACAAAAGTTTATGTCATTGTAAGTTTCCAAATTCTACTATTTATAAAAAGGATACTTGTTGAGCTAAATACTTTGTGCATATTTCAAACTTAGTGGGTACAAACTGATTGATTTAGCATGTTAAAACTGCTTTGTACTTTTTGTTAGCAGATCATATATTGGGGGTGAGATTGCCAATCACTGAAATTATAAATTTCCTCTTTAAAACAAAATAGTTCTGCCAGTTTAGCACCAGAGTTAAACATCATCTCCACAAGGCCAGGCAACTGGAAGTGAATTGGTGCTTTAACATTTTCACTCTGAGAACAGTTTGCTGAACAAGATTTGCTAATAATTTTGCTGAGGTTGTGCAATGTCACAAATTTGCTTACTTAAAACTTACCTTCCATGAATCATACTTGTCTTTGGTCTGTAAAGATCCCCCGTATAGACTCATTCCCAGTCCCAGTCCTAAGAAGCATCCAATCTCCTTTCTAGCAGAGGCTGCCCTCTCACTGAACAGACCAATCTTCCAGCTACTGATGTAAGCAGGAAACTAGGATGGATCAACCCACAGCAGGGTTCTTCTAAAAAAATCAGAAGACCCAAATGTTTCACGAGGCAATGCAGGACCATACCAACATGGGGGATCTTTGCTGATCCCAAGCAGTCAATCCTCACCATTCAGATTTGGGCCTGAAAGACCAAGTGAAAGTGTACATACATAGAGGGTAAGTTTTAAGCAACTTATGACACTGAACAATATCATCATGTACCACCCTTAATTTCCAGTTTCATAGGGTAACCATACCTAGAAAAGTCTGATCCCTGAAACTTCACATCACTCAGATAAGGTGGAAACACCAGTTTTATAAATCTTCAATATACTTATCCTCTCCAACTGACATATTAGTCATATTAGCAGACACCCACAGAAGAATGGCACTAGTCATTTGTGGTCCTCATACTGATATTATCCAAGGTGCCTTTAATGCAAAGTAGGTTCAGAAAGCAAGCCTAAGTTCTTTGATGGAGCATTCTCAGAGCACTCTGATTGAGATCTCTGCCAGACTCTTGACTGTAAGGTAGAAGAGTGCGTGGAACTGGTATTTTCCATTTGCCCCTCCTCTGTGGGGTTTGACAAACTAAGGTGGTCTAAATATTAGGGATGCGTTTGGGGAAAATAGGTCTATGAATATCACAGCAGCTTAGTCTCCGCGCATCAGCATACCTGCAATACACCACTTTTCTGCCTTCCCCAAGGACTGCTGGCTGGTTTCAGAAGGATCAGAATCAGGAGATGATTCTGGGAATGTGGGTCAAGCTGAGATTCTGAGATGAGAGAAGCAGAGACCAGAGTCCCAGGTGGGCAGGATCACCCAGATGTATAGCTGGTAGGAGGGGACTTAGAGCAGGTGAGTTTCTCAGACACAGACCAGGCAGCCCTGGTTCTTGACCTCATGATGTGGCATCAGCAGAGGAGAGCAGCCCAGTTAGAGGATTGGGGCACAGAGAGGAGGTATGGTTGCTTTCAGAAGGCCCTTTCCAAAGGGATGTAGCCCAGGCACACTCATAAGAACTCCTGGAGGTTATCACTAGATTGGGTTGAACTAGATTGTACATGCTCAGAGATTCATTCTGGGTGTTTTGTGCTTTTTGGTCAATAAAGAATGTTTTTCAAGGAAAACAGTCTGTGGCTTTTGAATGTGCAACGGGGAAGTCCAGGCAGCTGTTTCTGTGAAGAGAGGGGATATGTGGTCAGATCTCCCCCTTCATGATCAAAACTCTGTCTCCAATCGAAAAGGGAGAAATCTGATATAGCACATGGCCTCTGGGGCTTTCATACAGGGACCACAGGATTCGACTCACAGTGTACTGGAACAGAAAGAGCACAGCTATGACTTTTCTAAGTGACATCAAATGCTGTGCAACTATTTCAGTAGCTCTCAATAAAAGAAAGTTTTATTTTCCCAGTTTTTTAATTGATAATGTTATTTTAATTAAGTTGTACCAAGTACTGGCACTTAGGAGTTTTTAACCATTTTACAGTTGTTATAACTGTTTTCATTTTTTTCTTCGTGTAAACTGACCTGAGATTTTATAACGATTGAACGTTGTAAAAAATTTAAATAAAAAAATTTAAATAAATAAAAATAAAATAAAATGTCTAGCAGCATATTATTCAGGCTATTCAAGAATATTGTGCTTCCTGATTAAATTAAAAACTCATTTTATCTATTTGGAAAAATTGTTATTGGCATCTTACCCCATATAAAATGAGAACTCAACTAGAATGTAACCTGATTTGACAAATGCAGCTAAGCTGAAAATATTAGTATTATATTGTGTTACCTTTATCTTTGATTTTTATATTTTCTTATGTAAACTCCTCAAAGGTTATTATATTAAACAGTATGCAAGCAATGCTAATGAACAGGTTTGCTAATTCATAGAAGAAATTAAATAAAATACAGCAGTACACAGGCCATTAGCCCCACTAAACACCTTTGTGGAAGAATTACATATATGGAGTTTGCTCATAGAGTACTACTACAAGTCACTTATACATAGTTCATTGGAAAGTACCACATAAGCTAATTGACCAAAGTCAACCCACTTTGCTATCAAAGTAGCAGATGGACAGATTGAAATTAAGTTGTTTCAGAAGCCCAACTTCCTCCCCTGTCATAAGCACATGCCATTGCATCCAGCATATTATACAGAGGACTTGATTTTTAAAAAATGATAGTAGTTTTAGGGGAAGTTCATAATTATATTATTAGCAAATGTACCCACCTGCATTCTGGTTGGAATAACTCATGCTATGCTAACAAGAACTCTTCAGAACAGGTTACACATATGTCAGAATTGGACACACTGTGCCTGCTCCATTGAGTGAAGCTACCGCTGCTAGCACCCCGGTCACAGTCCCTGCCACAGTGCATTCTGACAATCCCAGAGGGAACAACCACCCACTCCATGGGGTACCATGCAAGTCCCCTCAGACTATTCCTTCCTGGCTGCACAGATTCTTGACTGCGAAGTTCTCTGTCGGCAAGGAATTCTGCAATCTTGTGACTGAAATTGGTAATGCAGGCTTCAGATAGACTGACGCATTTAAACATTAATCCATTTGAAAAAAACAACTAACCCTAAAAGACATACTGTTAGGGTCCCCTTGGTATTCATACCAAGTTTCAGGTATCTGAATTTCATGGTCCTGTAGCTCTGGTGCTGATATTTGTTTTATTGTTATAGCATATAGTAATACCATCAACATACATTAGTATTGTGAAGTAATATGTATAAGCAAAGATGGTTGGTTCTATTCCTTTTAGAATCAAATAAGCTCTGTCCTTGGTCTGTCTCAAAATCTCAAATGTAGCCTAAGCTGTGCTGAGAGCTTGCAAGTGCTTTCTAACTTCAACCTGATGTTCTTTATGGCACCTGTGAAAAAATCCACTTTGGTATATCAGTGAATGACTGTGCTAGTGTGTTGTAAACAAGCTCCAAATGTAACAAAATCACATTTTAGGGTCAATGGTCTATATGGTTCCCCACCTTGCCATTTAGTACTCCACAAAACCAGCAAGTCACATACAACTTTATGTTCCTGGCTGCAAGTTGTATGATTAATTCTTAGCAACATGTTTTGGATTCTTTCTAATCTAAAAATAGTATTCTATTTGCAATTTGAGGTATCTTCTTTCCTCCAGATAAAAACTGTAAGTGAATGTCTAGCTTGAGCTAGTGATAACACTAAAAGCAATACTAATTTGCTTCTTACATGGTTTTCATACCACTAAGAGACCCATTAAATTAATCATCCAAGTTCAAGTCACAAAAGTTACTTTTTCCAGCACATGGAAAGTGTAACTCTATTTAATTATAATGATAGTTCTGCAGCATGGCGCAAACATGGTGCTCCAGGTGGCAGTGTGTGTGGGGGGCAGGGGCGGGGGCACAGGTGATAGAGGGAGGCAATCTGCATTTGCATCTGAATGGGCTAGGTTGGGGACTTTTAAAACACTAGGCCAGGTGTAGAGGTTCTGCTTCAAGGAATAAATCTGTTGGGCTGCACTAGCATCTTTTGGATAGTTTTAGTGATGCAATATTTCATGTATTACCCAGGGGGGGAAAGGAAGGGATAATGTGTTGTTTAATATTAAGGCATTTGACCAAAAATACCTCCATGCTGGTATTGGCAGAAGCCAATATGGCTTGATCAGCTTTTTTAACATTGAGATCCACTCAGTTCTCCAGTTAGTGGTTCAAGGCTAGGACTGATCAGCTTCATAATGACATTAACACATTTTAACAGTAAAGGCTTCACAATTGTGGGCATACTTCTGAGCTCAGATTCAAATATGTAAATATACATATTACATGCAAACTTCAAAAGAGAGCTACAGAGTATAAAAAAGCTGAAAGCAGCATTTGATCAATAGTCATCTGAGATCACTAAAGCCTGACTGAAGGTTGCTGTTGGCTAGCTACAAGAGAGAAGGTTGCCAGTTCAATGTTTTTGAGGAGAACACCAACACAATGAAGGCACCATTTCCTGTTGCCAGTTGTTTCATGTCCAGCAGTAGACACACCCAGAGCAGCGCCCCCCAGTGAAGATCTTGTAAATGTGCAAGTCCATGTGGGAGAAAGTAGCCCTTACTTTCCCTCAGTAATTTTATCCATACCATGTATTTTTCAGTACTTTAAAGATAGAAGGAGCAGTAACCAAAGCTGCAATACTATGCCCACTTGCTTAGGAATAAGTCCTATGTAACTCAATGGTGGGTACTTCTGTGTAGATTTATTCATTTAGTTGTTTGTTCGTTGATTCGTTCATTCATGTATTTATAGGCTGCTTATAACTGCCGAGGCCTTCCTAGGCAGCTTATAGTACATAAACATATTAAAACAAAATAAAACACATTAAAAACCTATTAAAACACAATGAATTAAACCATCTATAAAAACGATATAAAAAGGGCTTTTATAGGGCTAAGTGTAAAAAAAAATTCTAAAAAGAAAATTTTATAGCAGGGTTGCAGAAGCTGTGGCCTGCATGTGGCACTCAACAGCTTCCAGTGCTGCCTATGAGCTGCAGAGACCTTGTCCAGAGTTCTCTTTGTTGGGGTTAGCACTACACAAAGAATCCATGAGATTTCCCTTCAGTACAGGGGTGGGGGAGGGGCTTGGGATGGTAAATCATAGAGTGTGCATGGAAAAGGGATGTGCATGTACGTGCGTGTCTGAGCATCTACATACTCTCACACCCCAGCACCAGCAGAAAACCAGTACAGCTCACAGGGCAAAGAAAACCAATAATCCCCAATTGTACTATATATGTTTCATACATTTCTTCCAAGATACAGTATCTACTGGTATTTGGGCTCTGATTCAATATAACTGAAACCACCTCTTTATTAACTGTGTGCCAGTTTGGTTAGTGGTACCTATCATGGTTAGTTTAGAGATCACTATCTGTTAGCTATTTAACAAAGTAGGCTCAGTTAGTTTAGGACAGCCTTCCTCAAGTTGCAGCTTAAAACAGTGGGAGGACTCTGGACTGGGGAAGGCTGGTTTAGGATATTTAAGCACCTATCCAACCCAGGTAAAATCAATAAACTGTCTAATTTTGGTGGGGTTTAGGCACAGATCTCCTCCCCTCAGCCACCCATAGACTCAACTGCCAGCTCTATAAGCTCACCTATAAGCTCTTGTTAGATTTGATGGTGTTGCTTTTTAACATATTATTCATCCCCACAAACATCAAAAGTTCCTAACATATTTTGGGTTACCTCCTTTTGCTGCCAAATTGATGAGCATTCAGTCACATGTAATTGATAATCTATGACTTCTCATTTTGACTATCTTCCTAGAAGACTTTTAGGACATACATTCAAGAACTAATATGACATACTGCTTAAAGTGTTGAACTGGGACCTGGGAGATCCCGATTTTAGTCTCCAGTTAGCCATGCAGCTCACTGGGTGACTCGGGGCCAGTCACTGACTCTCAGCCTAACCTACTCACAGGACAAAATGGAAAGATGGAGAGGAAGAGGACAATGTAAGCTGCCTTTAGATTCCTTGCAAGAGCAAGAAGAATAGGATTCAAATACATTTTTAAATCCCAGTGGGAACAACTGAGTGTATTAATTTGTTCTATTAATTGAAATAATGAAATTAAATTAAATTAAATTGCTTCCTGTAAAGCTCCTGTAACACATTTGGGGCATAATAGGACAGAAAAGGTCCTATATTTCCCAGCTGACATGGGGAGTTGTATGAAGTGTTGAATGATGGAAATTATAGGACTTCTTTCTGTCTAAAGATGTATGGGACTGTACCCTTAAATTTTGATGTTTCAGCCACATGGAATAGTATAAGCTCTCTCTTGCTTTGTCTTCATAGACTTAGGTTTTTTCCACTAGATATGGTTCAGGGGTCACCTTCTAAAAATCAGTAAACATTTGAAGTTATTAAATCAGATAATGTAAAAACTTTGGAATGTCATATCTCAGTTTCCCATGAATATACCTGAGAAACTACTGCATTGTGAACACAGAAATGGAATGCTCCCACCAGTACTTCATATTTCAAATGCTTTTTTTAGAAAGACAACTAAGTCCTAGCTCCAAATAGGCTTAGCCATGACTAGTCACATATTTAAATCTACAGAAATGCAATCTGTTTAAGCTTTAGACATGATTATATGCTACAAGTATAGTCCTTGAAATGAGGTCCTGTCCTTTTAACTCAACAAGCCTTCATGCCTCACTTCATGCCTCACTCTATTTTTCATCTCTAAAATCTTCAATAAGGGAAGGGGAGGGGAGGGAAGGGAAGGGGAGGGAAGGGAAGGGAAGGGAAGGGAAGGGTAGGGAAGGGAAGGGATAACCTGTTCTAATAGAAATATATCTTATGCAATTCAGAAATAGCCCTTTCTCATGTTAAAACACTAAAGTGGATGGTTCATTTTGAGTGGCAATCTTTTCCTTCCCCATCATCAAGCTTATGGCAGCTGAAGTTCAAAGTATCTGGGAGGGCTCCACGTTGGGGAGAGGTGACTTAGGGCAATCTAATGAGGTTGCTTGTGATCTTTCAAACTCAGAGGACTATGAATATTCTAAGCAGGGCAGGAAGAGCACAGAGGTGATGGTCGCTCGTGACACTTTCTGGGCCCAATAGACTCACTCTGCTAAAGAACCAAATTACTTTCATAGAATCATAAATAGGGCCATGAAGGCAGATGGTGAAGGATGGGCAGATATGTTCTCCAAGGCTGGTCCTTGTTAATGACCATGCTGCTCTGTTCTGAATTAACTGAAGTGCCCAACTGTAGACTCATACAACCATAGAAACATAGCATAGTAGAGTTGGTATGGGCCATGAAGTCCATCAGGTCCAAGCCCCTGCTGTTGCAGGACACCAAGTTCGACCACCCCACTCAGATGGCTGTCCTGTTTCTTTTTGAATGTCTCCAGTGTGGGAGAGCCCACCACCTCTCTAGGCGGCTGGTTCCACTGTTGTAAGTGAGAAAGCTTTTCCTGATGTCCAGCCTGAATCTGGGTTGTCACTTGAACTGATTATTCTGTGTCCTACACTCTGGCATCAGCAAGAGATCTTGACCTTCCTCTATGACAGCCTTTGAGGTACTCATAGAGGGATATCTTGTCACCCTTCAGTCTTCTCTTCTCAAGGCTGAACATGCCCAGTTCACTCACTCTCTCCTCACAGGGCAGTGTTTCCAAACCCCGGATCATTTTTGTTGCCCTCATCTTGAACCTTTCTAATTTTCCTGCATCTTCCTTAAAACTTGGTGGCCAGAAATGGGCAGAGTCTTCCAGATGAGGTCTGACTAGTGAGGAATATAGAGGAACTACTACTTCTCATGATTTGGAAGTAATATTTCTGTTAATGCATGGGTCCAGAAACTACAGCCTGCAGGCCGTGTCCAGCCCACCATGCTCATTTATCCGGCTCACCATGCTCCTTTATCTGACCCGCCTCAGAGCTTTTAGACTTGCTCGGAGAAAAGCAAGTCCAAAAGCTCTGAGCCAGTGCAGGCATTCTTTAAAACTGAGGAAAGCTGGTGTGCACACCAAATTGTAACAGCTCAACTGTGCAGGCGCCAGCTCCCCCCCGCCCCTGCAACCATTGCATGCATATACAGAGTGGGATTACGGAGCGGGAAACAGAAGAGAGGAGGGCAGAAGAAAGAGAGAGAGAGAGAGGAAGAGGAAGAGGAAGAGGAAGAGGAAGACAAAGAAACTAAAAAAAGGATTGAAGGTAAGAAAAATATAACTTTTCAAATCTATTTTTAAATATGTGAGACATGTCCCCAGGCTGCAGGCCAAGCCACGGCTGCTTCGCTGAGCCCAGGGGTGGACAGGCTGAAGTAGAGCAGGGCTGTGGCTCACATGCCTCCACTGTGGCCTTTTCCAAGCAGGCCATGGCCACCTCGCCAAGCTGCCTCGCCTCTCCGGCCTTCCTCTCCCGCCCCTGCTCCCTCGGAACCGGGGCAGCAATGAGGACTATAATTTCCATCATGCCCAACCAGCATGGACAATGGAAGTTATATGGAAGTCCAACTCATCTGGACAGTATCAGTTTTGGCAAGGTTGCACTTAAAATATGGTAGTATTAGCTCTGCATCCAAATACAGCCATTGTGTATTGTGGGAATTGTTCTGGGATGACTTGCTTCAAATACTAACAGTGGCATTAACAGTATTTATCCTTAATATTTTTGCTTCATTCTGTGTAAATGCCAGTTGCAGTTATCAGCTGCATTATGCAAAATACTATATTTAGTGCCTTGGTTGTGTCATAGCTATGTCCCTTGAATATGGACATGCTCTTCCCTACCTCATTTTGGGCTTCTGCTGCAGCCTGAGGGAGCAGAGCAAACCTTTTTAAATTAATTTTTATTTTTAATTTATTTTAATTAATTTTAATTTTAATTATTTTAATGTGTAGTGTGCATAGGAATTTGTTCATATTTTTTTCAAACTATAGTCCACCCCACACAACAGTCTGAAGGACAGTGAACTGACCCCCTATTTAAAAAGATTGAGGACCCCTATGTTAATGCATCCCAAAATATCATTTCCTCTTTTAGAGGCTGCCTTACATAGTTGGCTCATGTTTACCCTATTGTCCACAAATACTTTTTCTTTTTCAGTTCTGAGAACTTTTTCTTTTTCAGTTCTGTTGAGCCACATATTCCCCATCTTGTGTTGATGCATTTGGTTTCTTTCTCTTAGGTGGAGGCCTTGGCACTTGTCTTTACTGAATCTCATTCTGTTGCATTGAGCCCCGTGTTCATTCTGTCTTCCAGGGTGTTTGCTATTCAACTCAGTTTTGTATCATCTGCAAATTTGATCATCTTTCCTTATACTTCTTCATCCAAATCATTAATAAAGATGTTGAAGGGCACTGGGCCCAGGACTGAACACTGTGGCACCACACTAGTTACCTCCATCCAATTTGAGAAGGTGCCATTGATAATCGCTCTTTGTGTCCAATTTAACAGCCCGTTTTGGATCCCCCAAATAGTTTTTCCATCTAGTCCAGTTTTTGCTAATTTGCTTATCAGAATATCATGTGGAACTATGTCAAAAGCTTTCCTAAATCTAGGTAGATTATGTCCACAGCGTTTTCTTTGTCCATTTGGGAGGTTACCCAGTCAAAAAATGAAATGAAATTAGTCCGACAGGATTTATTTTTGATAAATCCATGCTGGCTTCTATTAAGCGCTGCATTTTCTTCAAGATGCTTGCAGATGGATTTTTTAATAATTTGCTCCAGAATTTTTCCAGGGATTGATGTCAGACCAACTGGTCTGTAGTTCCTAGGTTAATCTTTTTCCCCTTTTTGAAGATAGGGACAATGTTAGCCCTTCTTCAGTCGTCCAGCACTTCTCCTGTTTTCCAAGATTTATTGAAGATAATAGCCAGTGGTTCTGAGAGTTCCTCTGCTACCTCTTTTATAACTCTGGGATGGAGTTTATCGGGTCCTGGAGATCTGAAAGTGTTTATTCCACCTAGGTATTCCTTAACCATTTGTCTGTCACTCTTGGGCTGCCATCTCTCACTTCCAGTTTGTACTTCCTCTTGATTGCAGATTTCCTTGTGGGAGAAGACTGAGGCAAAATAGGAATTGAGCATCTCTGCCTTTTCCTTGTCATCTGTTATCACTCTGCCATCCACTTTAAGGAGCCAGACAACCTTCTCTTTATCATGTCTTTTGTTCTGGATATATCTGAAGAAGGCTTTCTTGTTGTTCTTAGCATCCCTTGCTATTCTCAGTTCATTTCCTATTGAGGTCTGGTGTCAACCTTGCTACCTTTTCAGCACCAGGTAAAGACCATCCTCTCCTGCAGGGCATTCAAATAGCTTTTGAGGCCTGCTAGTTGCTACAAGTTTGAATATTTTCCTTCTTCTTTTTAATGTTTTTAATATAATATAATGTAATATAATATAAATCAAACTGTTTAATATGTGGTTTTAAATTTTGGATTATGAACTTTGAATATATCCTGTGTCTTTTATTGGTTTTTCAATGTATTTGTGAACTGCCCAGAGAACCTCAATTGTTGGGTGGTATAGAAATTAAATATGTCAATATTTCTTCTATTGTTACTATTTGTATTAACTTTTATGCCCAGTCTATTAGCTCAAGCAGTGCAATTTAAGCCATTCCTATTCCTTCTTCTTGGGCTAAAGAAATACAGTCGTTGGATTGCTGTTTGAAGAAAGGTGATGGTAGTTTTTCCCTCTGTGAGTAGGGCCCCCTCTGATGACTTCATGTCTGCAGTGTGAAATTCAGTGGGATTCACTCTTGGAAATGCATAGACTGATTGTACAGACTAATACATTTTTCACAACTCACTGAGGAAGAATTGTCTGGGATGATCTTAGGCGTGTAAGACGGCTAAACAGTCAAATAAACTGATTTTAGAAGAGCCTTGAATATTTCTGGCAGTCTCAGCACGCACATCTTAACCACAGAGCAAAGGGAGCTGTGTCTGCCAGCACAACATGTTACAGGGCCCAATAGCTAAAAACAATTCCCAGCTTTCAAATAGTGAAAGCACATTTAAAAAGAACAAATCTGTAGTTCTGATTTGAGGTAAAATGTGCAGGTGCATTCCAGTCAGTTTGTGGGGTGTGGAAAACAGTTTTGTCCATCATGGAATAATGATTATAACCCACAGAAAGCAACTGGATCATCCAGAATGTTTGTGTCACTGTGACTGGGCGATAGCATATCCAGCCTCAAGCAGCTTGGGTCTCACCGCATGCAGAACAGTATGTTTTCTTTTACTGTGTTGGTAGCCATTACCAACCCCCCAACCCCTGCCAATATAAAAAAAGCCTGTTTATTGTGGGTGTGGGGCACTGTGGCCGACTAGTCCATTGTGATTACACCCATACTGGGAGGGAGAGTAGTCCATGACATCAATACAGCATAGGCCAGAGTTGGCAGCTGGTAAGCTAGTGGGTTGGGATGTTTCTTCAAGGAAATGAAGCCAGAGGTAGTGGTGAGGGGGGTGGGATTTATTTAACCAAAGGATAATTTCCATCATTTCCTTCATTAAATACTTTCTGCAACAACACCAGCTCTGTGTCCCTCTGGACTGCTGTGTCTCCATGAAGCTGTGAATCAGCCCATCTCTCTTCCTTCTATGTGTGTGTAAGAGACAGCACTTTGATGCCCATTCAGTTTTCTGTGCCTGCACTACATGCTATAAAAGGGGGGCGGGGCGGGGGCTTGTTTATACTTGAGTTCCCTACCATGGAAGAGATAGTAGTCTATGACTGATGATTGATTGATTGATTCACTTTTTTTACAACATTTATATATTGCTCCACATCCAAACTGATTCTGGAGAGGTGAACAATAAAAGATAAAAAGAATAAAAGCACCATATTAAAGTTGATAAAAATATGATAGTTTCCGCTTTCAGGAGAGTCTGAATGATGATTCCCATTAAAATATGTAGTGAAAAATATTTTTGGGTTATTGCAATATTATAGTAGTTTGTTGACTCTCTCTCTCTCTCTCTCCCTCTCTCTCCCTCCGTGTGCACAAATGTCTTGTGTGAGTTAGTAATGGAGGCAGAATAGGGACTTTACTAGCCCAGAGCTCATCATGGCCTTCATTTGTCCCTGGGTCTCGAGGGGGGGGGGGTGTCATTGTGCATTTGCTTTTTGCAGCTTGCACTGTGAAACAAAATCTAGAGGACAGTGAAGACAACTTTATTACAACAGCTCCTACACAGATTTTAGTGTGGAAAATTGTCAGTATCTTTTCATGAGTTTTTAGCCTTTCCAAATGAAATGAGTGATACTTTGGATTATTTAATTTCTAAGTACTTATCCCCCTTTTATCAGATCAATCTTCTTTGGGGCTTCTCTGCTGTTACTTTTGTGTCATGGCAGCACCTGTGATTTTAGAGCTGAAATCCTGTACAAGCTTTAAAAGGCTGCATCTTCCACCAACCTGCACCCACAAAGCTTTTTAATTTATTTGTTTACCTGCTCCAGGACTTTTAGCATTTATCTTGGATGTCAAAACCTGGAAGACTCAAATAAAAAGTAAAAAATGCAGCATAGGCAAACCATGACTAGTTTGCTTATACTTTAACAAATCCATCAACATCTCATGGGTCTGACTAGAATTAAAGCAGAAAAGCTATTTAGAGATTAAGTCCAGTGAAAGTTGCAACCCTATGCACACCAGCCTGGGAGTAAGTTACCCTGAATTCAATATGTCTTATTTTTGAGCAGACATGTGCTGACACTTAAAACTGCTGAATACTTAAAGTATCTTCTTTGAAATGTTGGTTAAAGCATATGGTCTAACACTGGAAGCAGGAACCCCATGAAAATGAGTTCTGTAGGAAGGATTTTAGCACATCCAGAGTCTAACCATGTTTCTGAATTGATGGTTCCTCAGATCATGTTCTGACTTTCAAAAAGTTTAACAAACTCAAAGGTAATTAAGCAGTCTGACCTCCCATTTGTAGAGCAGAACTGGCTCTTCTAGGCTACCAGATGTAAGTCCTTTGCCCCACTCCAATACCATGATGCTTGTTCCTTCAGCTGAAGGAACAAGCATGCAGCAATTTCTGATGGCCTTCAACAGAAGAACTCCTTCTAAGTAAGCAATTTCAGTATGTCTTCTGAATCTCATACCCACACTAATGGATTTCCCAGACAGAAGTTACAACAAAGAAAAACAATCACCTAAATGGTGAATACTTAAAGCATGAGGTTATTTGGCCTAAATCCCACAGCAGCATCACTGGAAGTCATGCCAACACTTTGCAGCCAAAGCTATCTAAGAAGAGTAAAGCAGTTCCAACCCAATCCTAGTCCCTCACAACAGAATCTTGGAATGGATATTTCTTAAACTGAAAGCTTGATTTCTTAAACTTTGCCATGACATTTTATTTCAAAATATGACATAAGGAAGCCCTGTAGGCCCTGACTCTCTGAGCCTCTAGGAACTAGCTGAGGTCATTCCACTAAGCTTTCTGTTTTCTTTTAGATCTTTCAGTTTCTTCACTATCTCTGCTCACCTACTCAGGCATTTGGAAGTGTCATGATTAAATACACAAGGAGGGGAAAGCAGCAGCCCCTCCCCTCTCCAGTGTTGCCTTTGTCACTTTCTACACATGGAGAACAACTAAAAAAGGATAGTCAGCAAGGTGTGCCACCTGATCTGAAAGCATCCCTGATGTAAAATAATATTTTCAATCCACCAAGTAACAAATACTCTCTTGTACTTAACCACTTCATGGAATTTGTTTATTTATTTTATTCATTTATATACTGCCCGATAGCCAAGGCTCTCTGGGTGGTTAAGAAAAGTTAAAACACACACAAACAGCACACAAAAGAACAAAATTATAATTGCACATTTGTGGGTACATCTGACACTCTGAGGATATGTTGCAGGCACCACCACAAAATTGGTGGAGAATGAGAGCACGGCAAGAATGAAGCAGGAAAGCACGAAACACCTGAAGGGCCTGTTCACTGCAATTGCTGAAAGCAGCAACATGAAGCAGAACTTCTGTAGGCAGATATACACACAACAGAGGCACACAATGCCAGAAAACCACTTGGCTAGGAAACTTGCCTCTAGTCCATGGGTCCTCAAACTACGGCCTGCAGGCTGGATCCAGCCCGCCATGCTCATTGATCCAGCCTGCCATAGCTCGCCACGCGTGCGTGCACTCACGCACATGTATGGCGAGGTGCTGACTTGCTGGCAAGGAGATCGTTTTGGACTCGCTTGGAGGAAAGGATCTCTGTGCACGCATGCCCCTGCCTTTCTGTGCACACGCGCCCCCTCCCAGCCCGGCCTGCGCCCCCTGCCCGCACCACCTTGGCAGACCACACCCATCCCTGGCACCTTTCAAGTGGCCCCCTATTCAAAAAGTTTGAGGACCCCTGCTCTAGCTCCTGCCAAAGTTACCTCCAGAGCAAACCACTCTCCTGAAGCAGAGGGCCAAACAAAATGCTCTTTCCATATATCCTAGTTTCCTTTATCTCTGTGAGGGCACACAGTCATTCCCAGCCGCACACACACCTATTCTTTTGTAAAATCCTGCCTTCCATGCTGCCGAGTGCTGAATCAGGGCCACATACACTGAAACAAGGTAAAGAAAATTAGCATGGATGGCTCCAGCATGAATGAAGGATCAGTACTCCTGACCTATGGGGAAATTTGATATGTAGAATTTTGACACATGCAATCTATAGAATATCCTTCTATAAACATGTGCCTGACCTTGTGGCCTGCAGTAAAAAGGATGATTTCGGGAGGGTTCTGCAGAATTTCCAAACTGCACACAGCAGACCAGAGAAACACAAATGGTTAAAAACCATGACCAATCCTGTTTCACAACTACCCCAGGAGCAGCTCCTGCCAAGCCAACAGCAAATTTCTCCTGTTAGGGAGCAACAGGCCTCCTGAAGCATTATTGCAACCTATCCCTTCTCATGTCTGATAGAATGTGTGGTGAAGGAGGGATGTGGCACCACTGTCTTCAGCAAAAATAGATTAGGAACTAGGCCCACTTCTACCAACATACAGAATTCTGAGGTGGATACTGAATTGGACTCCAGTCTGAAGTGGAAGAAGAGGCAGGGTTCCAATGCTTGCCATTACCCTCTTTCTATCACAAGAGGCAGTCCTGGTCGGCCAGCTTTAACATAATAAAAGACTGCAGTTAGAAGACTAAGAGGAAAGGCAGAGGGTAGAGGCAAGAAAGACCAGGTCACAACAGACAGTTGGCTTCACAGGAAAGGGAGTGAGTGTGGGGCCCTACTCACAGAGGGAAAAACTACCATCACCTTTCCTCAAACAGCAATCCAACGACTGTATTTCTTTAGCCCAAGAAGAAGGAATAGGAATGGCTTAAATTGCACTGCTTGAGCTAATAGACTGGGCATAAAAGTTAATACAAATAATAACAATAGAAGAAATATTGACATATTTAATTTCTATACCACCTAACAGTTGAGGTTCTCTGGGCAGTTCACAAATACATTGAAAAACCAATAAAAGACACAGGATATATTCAAAGTTCATAATCCAAATTTAAAACCACATATTAAACAGGTTGATATTATATTATATTAAAAACATTAAAAAGAAGCAGGAAAATATTCAAACCTGTAGCAACTAGCAGGCCCCAAAAGCTATTTGAATGCCCTGCAGGAGAGGATGGTCTTTACCTGGTACTGAAAAGGTAGCAAGATTGACAAGGTTGTTCCAATTTTCTGAATACTTCCTAAAAGTCCAAAACTGACCAGTGCAGAGTAAAGTGGAACTATTACTTTCTATACTTTTGAAACTGTATGTCAGAGGTGGCCAACCCAAGTTTTAGGAGCTGCATGCAGCTGTTTGAATTTATTTGTGGCTTGCCACTTGCTGCCTCAGGTGCCAGTGGGTGCCCACTTGCCACTCATCATCCTCTGCTGCCACTAACATGCAGCTCTCAAGCATCTGACATTCACCATGCGTGGCTCTTCCATTGAACAAGTCTGACTACTATATGTTTATTGATGAGACTTTGCATTTACTTTTTTTGAAGCCACATCAGTGCTGCTGACTTGTATTCAGCTTGTGGTCAAATACAACGCCAAGATCCTTTTCACAGGTACTATTACCAAGGCAGGCATCCCCCATCTTGTACCCTAGGGTTTTTTTTTTCCTAATTGAACAGCTATTCTACTCCTTGTTTTCAGCATAGTTTTATAAACTATCATGATCACTTCAAATTTTATTTTTATCTTGCAAGTTGGTAGCTATCCCACCTCATATCTGCACATTTGCTAAGTTTTCCCTTAAAGTGCTCAGCTATTCCCTGACTGTCTGTGTGTCAGCCTCAAGCTGGAGTCCTGCCGCTTCAGCCCATTTGCCACTTAGGTCAAAAGCAAAACACCCTTTTGGGGGAAGACTGAGCCAAAATAGGAGTTGAGCAATTCTGCTTCTTTCTCAAAAATCTTTGTCAGCATTTTGCTTTCTTCATTCAGCATCTGGTCTACCATTACTTTTATTCCTCTTTTTCTTTGAATATATCTAAGATGTCTGTTTTGTTATTTTTAGCATCTCTAAGCAACTTTGGTCTGAGCTTTAGGCTTTTTGCCACCATCTGTGCTACTCTAGCTATCTCTCTAGATACTTCTTCACTATCCTATCATTCCTTCCAATTCTTATATGAGATCTTTTTGATTTTCAGATCATCACTAAGCTTTTTGTTTAACCACACTGGCTTCTTCTGTTGTCCCCCATTTTTTTCTCATCAGCATTGTTTCTATGTGCATCTTTAGTATCTCCTTTCTTAGGAACTACTATTCCTTTTGAGCTCCTCTAATAGGGTTTTCCTGACATGGGATTCTGCTTTTTCTTTCTGTTTACTAAAATCAGCTTAGCTGAAGTCCAAGGTACACTGTTTGAATAAAATTAGTTTTCATTTTCCTTAAAATTAGGAACTCTAACATTACATAGACACTTCCATCACACAGAAAGAAGTTCCCATTTCGTCCACATCATCAGCTTTTCCTTCTTGACCAGAATCAAGCCAAGGATTCTCCCCTCCACCCTCTGAAGAAGAATGTTGTCAACAAGGCATGTCAGGAATTTCCTGGAAAGGCCATGTCGGAAAGAGTTTGTCTCTCAACAGATACCAGCATAATTAAAATCCCATGTAACTATTTCATGTTTTATATACAATTGTAACTCCTATTAAAATATGAAAACTTCGTTTTGTTATGATACATAGTATACCATCTTTGATACAGAAATGCTCGGTCATGTTTGAAGAAAAGCTGCACTTCTCAGGTGCTGCAGGTGCAGTCAGCAGTGGAGCGATAGTGTCTCAGTGTCAGAGAGTTCCATGTACATTTCCCAAGGAGTCCTTACACCAACCTGTTTGGTGAGTCAGAATTGTCCCCATGTGGTACCTGAAGCATGTGTGAGGGATGCCTTGTGTTTAACTAGCTACATGACCTAGGGTTAGTAAATTTACTTAGTAAATTCATGGCTGAGGTACACTTTGAATTGGAGTCTTTCCAGGCACAGCTTACCACCTCAGTACTATACAAGCTCTCATCAGGTAAACGAAACCTTTAAGCTAGTCCAGAATGGTGTTCAAAATTTCCTTAAAACAAGATTCAAAATGATTTTGAGGATTCCTTCACAAACAAAGCATGTGAGAAATTTTAAGGAAAACAAAAAAATTATCAGATGAGTTCACATATTCCTGTCAGTTTTGGTGCTAACATCTTACTGATTCACCTTTACAGAGGAAGAATTTGTATTGCTCACTTTCTCTGCCATTAAAAAAGTACAGGTTCACAATAAGTCTAACACACAGTAACTCTTACGGAAATAAGATAGGTACTTACACTGTAAAGTGATAAATGAAACACTTCCATCCACTGGGGCGTTCCAGAAAGTTGTACACATCTCCCTGCATGCTAGTTTTGGTTAAATATGGGCCATTAAAGCATTTTGTTGTGTAGGCATGGTGTACCTCATTTCCTGTCAGATGTTCATTGTTTATCTGGAAAGCAGGATCTTGTGAGTTTTCCTCTTCTAAGTTTTGAGGGATTTTTGATCCATTTGTCACCAAAGAATCAGGATCAAGTGCCACAGCAGAGTATTCCATATTGTTTAAATTTGTTCTTACTTCTAGCAAGGCCGTAGACTTCCTGTGTCCATTTATGCTCCCCAGCTGGGAATCAGAACATGGAATGGCACTGCAAATGCTGTACATTGGGTGCCCACCAGTTTCACCATTACCATAAGACATTCTGTAATGAAGCAGGAGTGCTGCTGACCTTGATCAATATTTAAAATCATAAAAGGTATTGTGTGTCTTCTGTGTCTGGTGTGCACTCCAGTAAAAAGTCAAGCATTATTATGGAGCTTCTCCCCAAACCCAATGTGAACAACCAGTCTGTTACCTGTATTCTGAAATTAAATCACAAGGAGATAATTAGATAATGGCAGTCTGAAATAGATGCTACACAAGAAGATACTAAGACTTTGAAAGGAGAAAACAATTTAAGTTGAATGGCAAAAGGAAAGCATGAATTTTATTTCATGTAGAGATCAGTTTATCACATAGGTTCTCTTCATAGCAGATTAATATTGTTTAGGTTTTTGAAATGTTCACAGTGACTTAATAAGCTGTGGCTCAATTAATCTTTGATAACAAAAGTTATTTACAGTTTTGCCGAATAGTTCTGCTTAAGCAGCTCAGTCCTGCAGATGCTTAGATGCAGATACTGTACACTGCTTAGGTACATATAAGATGTTATAAGTGCATTTTAAAAATGTAAAGTGAATAAGGCAAACACATGTCAGAGAACTGGAATCAGGTGTACCTCCCTGATGAGTACACATTCTGTGGTACACTGAATTTGCTGCCAGATAACATGAAATGGCTGTAAAGTTAGAGTTAAAGAACAAGTCAAACCAGCTTAGGTGCCATTTGCTTCATTTTTACATGTTATATTAGGATTATATTAGGATTTGACTGTTATGAATAGAACCTACCTGATATTATAGTTATATTTTCCATGTAGTAATTATTGCAAAATTATATAATTATATACATAATGCCATTTTGTAATTATTTATGGTAATTATTAATGTGTGTAATTACCATAAATTATGTCTGTATGTTCAGTCATAAAAATAGCTGATTTCTGGAAGCTTCCAATCTATATCCCTTACATTTTTTCACTAAATGTTTAATGATCAGATCCAATGAAGGTAGGAATCCCCTCTTCCCAACAGATCTCATATAAATAGGACCTTTTAATCTTTACAGCTAAGTACAAAATTAGATATGTCATATGTATTCCTCATCTCTGCATTTGGTCTGTACTACCACAAAAAAGCTTTGAGGATTGCCTTTTGTTCCTTAAGAAAATTGTTTTGCTTTACTTATTCTGATCAAGTTAATCATTACATGCATCACACATACAAACAACTCACATTTTACATCAAAGCGTAACAGTCTCAATAGTGCCAAAATTATCAAAACTCAGTCTTCATAATAGTTGCTTCAACTTTTAACTGAGCGGGCTCAGCATATATCATAGAATCTGTCCTTCCCTAGGGAAGATGGAATGGTTTCCAAACAGAATTTGAGATTTAAATCTCTTCTCAAAACATGCCTGTCTGCAGATTTTGTTCTGGTTTAATGAGAATCATTATTTTGAGACATTCTAAACTTTTCCACCTACTCAACAGACATCCTGTTTCTGCACATTCTTAGTGTGGTTCATGTGAAATATGTCTCCCTACGCTCCTTATGCATTAATATTTTCCACTTTCTAGAGGTGAGGCAAGGAATCATTTAACTTATTTAACCTTGAATTAATTTATAAAACAGAAGACAGAAACTTTTCTTGCTCAAATCCTTAAGCAAATAAAATTGACTGAAAATATCCATTGTCCAAATGGATCCTCGCACAGAAAAGCTACTGCTAATTCATTCCCCCGATGATGCACAATAAAAGATAAAACCAGAAGCCATCTGGAAAGCATTGCATACCTTTCCTGTTGCATGTGGCTTTTGTCTTTCCCTTTGTGCTTCTCTTTGCTCCATATGGCATAATCTAATAGTTGGTGCAGCAGGAGCATTGTCTGGCTCTGCCCACTGGTTGATGAAGTCCCACCCTGATCCATCCAGAAGACTCCCCTTACATCTCCATTGTTAGTTTCCCTTTGGCATAACACCTGTAGGACATCCTTCTACATCGGGCAAAAGTGCCCTTTTCTTTGTGTACTTGTCATTAGCCCATAGTTCTGCCTGGCAGATTTTCCCCATCCCCACTTCAAATGTAAGCAAGTGGATTAAGTGTAGCTTTCCTATCTCCTCTGAAATCAGACTTGGCACCCGTGTAAAGCCTAGTTGACATAATCTGCAGAAATCTAGTGTTTAAAATGCCCATGGAGATATACTGAAACTGCTACATGACAATTTCTGCTTGCCTTGTGTTTTAACTGCATCTACTGGCCACCGTCAACTCAGCTGCTACCTTGGAGCTTTCTTGTTGTGGAAAAAGCTATCAGAATAACCAAGAATAAGTCTAGCAATTTCTGTTAGCGACTGGCAATGCTTACTGGCAAGGGTAAGTACAGATTATTTTCATTGTTGCACTTTTAAGAGTACAGAGCTATCTCTGTACACACTGTCTATTCAAAGCTCCCTGTGTTTTTATATAAACTTCTATTTGGCAGGGCTCCATTCGTTTTTGTAGGTCAGATTTCACATACAGCTTACTCAGTTTTGGAACATGCCTCTCTGGGGAAAGTCTGCAAAACCCCTCACTTTGTACTTATTTAGATATCAAGTGCAAACATCTGCTCCCAAAATATTTAAAATCATTTAAAATGTTTAAATCATGTTCAGCTTTGAATTGT
This sequence comes from Varanus komodoensis, assembly GCF_004798865.1. NCBI lineage: Eukaryota > Metazoa > Chordata > Lepidosauria > Squamata > Varanidae > Varanus > Varanus komodoensis. The sequence continues at coordinate 1,613,565 of NW_025336598.1, read as the reverse complement.
CATCATTTTGATTGATAATGGATACTGAAATATTATGGGCTTTATGAGATGAATACTATACATATTTTAGCTGTGAGCTGTTTTGCATTTGTTTGTACAAATGCAATTGGTAAATGGTGAAATACAAATATAATGGTGAAATACAAAATTTGTTTGTACAAATGCAATTGGTAAATGGCTGCAATTTTAAATGTGCAGCCATTATCTGTCCTGTCTGTGCTATGAGCCTTGTCCCATATGGGTGTGTCTCACATACAGGAATGGTCTGTGCCAGGCAGCACAGCCCTCTCCTGCCCTTCTGTGAACCTTTGGCTGAAGAAGGAGGGGAGACTCTGCATGCCTTACAGGACTTCAGTCACTGACCCATTTTACAGTGCTCAGTGCAAGTCAGCAGAACACATTCCTGAGAATTCTGTGCCAAGGCACTCATTGGCCTGTTGCAGAATGTTTGGAGTACAATGCTTTTCATCCATTGTAGTAATTAATAGTAGTGTGGCTTTTTGCATATTTTGCCATTCCTAATTAGCAACAACATTAATTGGAATGTTCATTGACTTTGTTCACATGACACTGTGCTGGGCATTATGGATTACTTAACCCATGACAAGCTGCTGTGCCCATGGACACTGCTTTGGCCACCCAGCTCCTCCTCAGGAGTTTGTCATGTCATGTAAATCCAGTGGGCTTGGGTTTGTGAGGCTTAAAGAACCTCCACATGACTCACACAGGATTGTTTAATGCTTGCACAGCTCACAGCTGTGTTTGCATGACACAAAACAAAGTTTAGATATGCAAAATGGTGTCTGTACACATCCCACATGCAACATAGCCTTTATCTGGAAGCCATACCTTTGACTGTACATCCAAAGATGGCATTTGCCTTCTTAACCACTGCATCACACTGCTGGCTTATGTTTAGCCTGCTGTCTTCAAGTACCCCAAGATTCCTTTGACAAGTACTGTTCTCCAGTCACTTGTCCCACATCATGTACCTATGGCAGTTATTCCTGATGGCCAAGTACAAGACTTTGAAATTATCTGTATTGAACACCATTCTGTTGTCCTCTGCCCACTTTCACAGTTTGTCCAGATCCTTTTGGATCTGGAGTGCCTGATCCTCCTTTGTGCCCATTGCTCCCACTTTGGTATCGTCTGTGAATTTGGTCAGCAGACTGGTTACTCCCTCCTGCAGGTCACTTGATAAAAAGGTTGAACAGATTCAGTCCCAGAACTGAGCCCTGGGGGATTCCACTGGCTGCTGTCCTGATGACTCCCCACTGATAGTTACCCTCTATTTGCTGTATGTCAACCATGCCCTAATCCATTGGACAGTGCATCAATGTATCCCAAAGTTCCTCAATTTCTTAATCAGGATATCATGTGGGACCTTGTCAAAGGTCTTGCAGAAATTCAAGCAAACCTCATCTACCACGTCCTAATATACCCACCTCGAAACTTGGTCATAGAACTCGGTTTGTCTGGCAGGAGTTATTTTTGCAGAAGCCATGTTACATGACTGCCAACCTCCTTTCCCTATCCAGGATTTCTAGAGCTTTCCCTGTTGTAAGCTTTTCCATCATCTTTCCCAGAATGGATGTAAGGCTAGCTGGCCTGTAACTCTACTTGACCCCTCTACTAAACTTTTTGAACCACTGATAGGAGGGACTGCTGACACGACCCCCCCCCCCATTCCTCTGGAACTGTTCCTGTTTTCCCGTGAGAGTACTTCTTCCCATTCTCAAAGTACCCTTGGGTGTAACCCATCAATAGCTGGTGCCTTAGTGATGTCCAGGGCCCTAAGGAGCTCCTTAACTTCTAGGGGAGTGAGTCTAACCTCTGGGCCCATAACCCCAACCTCATCCCCCCCCCCACCGGAACATCCTCCCAACCTGCTTTGAGGAGAATACAGAAGTAAAACAATTGTTTAACATATGTGCTTCTTCCCTGACACCAGTTACCAGATCCCCTCCCTCTCATTTAAGCAGTCCCACCACCTGTCTCCCTTTTCTCTTAGTATTTACATAAGAATAGAAGCCCATTTTGTTGCCCTTCACATTCTTCACAAGTCTCAGCTCATAATCATCCTCAGCCTTGCCAAGTGTCTTTCTGCATTGAGCCACCTCCTCCTGATATGCCTTTTTGTGCAATTGGCTCAATTTCCATTTCCTGTGGAGGTCTTCTTTAATTCTAATCTGCCTTACCACCTCTCTTTGCATCCATTGCAATACCCTCCTGTGCCTCCTTGCTTTGCTGGGCAGTGATATCATTAAGGCTTGCACCTCCAAGACCTCCCTTTTGAGTGCCATCCACCCCTCCCTTGCCTTCCAGTACCTTCTTCCAAGATAGCTTTCCCAGCCTGGCCTTCAGTTGACCAAAGTTGACTCTCATGAAGTCCCATCTCCTAGTACTTGACCAACAACTCATCCCTGACCTCCTGATTTCAAAGTATAGAATGAAGTGGTCACTCCCATCCAGAGCTCCCCTAGTCTGCACATCATCAACCATATCCCTTCTGTTGGTCAATGCCAGGTCTAGGATGTTACCCTACCTACCCCCCCCACCCAGTTGCTTCCAGTACCATGCGGGGGGAAATCCTCCCTCCATAGCTTCCAGGAAGTGATGGGAATGAGTTTGTCTCCCAGCTAATATCAGGGAGAGTGTCCCCCTGGGATATCCTTCCATTCTGACCTATCAAAGCATCATCAGATTCTCAAGTTGACCCGGTGGGTGATAACATATCCCCTTGTCAGGTCCCTGCCCCCCTCAGACCCATCAACTTACCCAGATTGCTTCCACCTGGTCCCCTTCTACTGCACCCCCATCTCATTGCACCCTATCCCTTCCTTAACAAACAGCACTACCCTCCTCCTCTCTTTCCCTTCCTGTCCTTCCTAAACAAAGCATATCCCTCTATGCTGAGACTCCAATCCTGCTTTGCATCCCACCATGTTTCTGGGATTCCCCACTAGGTCATACCCACCTATTTGCAGGAGAGCCTCAAGATCTTCCTGCTTGTTTCTCATGCTCCTAGCATACATCTCAGCTCTTTCCTGAAAACCCCATTTGCTCACACTTGAATGTTTGTCATAATTCTGTACCAGTGAGGAAGCAGGTATAAAATTCTGATTCTATTAAAATAGATGTTTTGGCTGTGAATATGTTTTAATCAGCCAGTCACTGATTTACATAAATCATACATCATAATAAAACAAATAATAATAATTCCAACATATAGAGTCGAGGAGCCTGGGAGTGCTCCTCGACCCTGACCTGTCCCTGGAGTACCAGGTGTTGGCAGTGGTGAGGAGTGCTTTCCTTCAGCTTCAATTGATACATCAGCTGTGACCCTACCTGGATGAGCAGTGCCTGGCAATGGTGACCCATGCTCTAGTAACTTCCCGTTTGGACTATTGCAACACACTCTACGTGGGGCTGCCCTTGAAGATGGTTTGAATACTTCAATTGGTCCAGAATACAGCTGCCAGGGTACTGGCAGATACTCCCATATCACACCGGTCCTATACCATCTACTTCCAACACTTGAATGCCAATTGAAGTCCGGGTCCAATTTAAGGTGCTAGTGTTGACCTATAAAGCCCTAAATGGCTTGGGTCCTGGATACCTGAAGGAGTACCTTCTTCCCTATGTGCCTGCCTGCTCCTTGAGAACTGAGGCAGAGGTCCTTCTCCAGGAGCCCTCTTTGAAGGAAAGTAGGAGGGTAGCTACCCAGAGAAGGGCCTTTTTGGCAGTGGTGCCCCAACTTTGAAACATGCTCCCCAGGGAGGTTCGCCTGGCTCCATTGCTTTATTTGTTTCAGCATCAGGTGAAAACATTTTTATTTTCCCAACATTTTAACATTTAATTTAATTAATGGCTTGGGACCAGGATACCTGAAGGAACGTTTCCTTCTTTATATGTCCTTGCGCCCCCTAAGATCTATAGGAGAGGCTCTGCTCCAGGAACCCTCCCTGAAGGAGGTAAGGAAGGTCTCTACCCGGAGGAGGCCTTCTCTGTGGTGGTGCCCAGACTCTGGAATGCGCTCCCCAGAGAGGTTTGCCTGGTGCCGATTTTATATTCCTTTTGGCATTAGGTGAAAACTTTCTTATTTACCTGCTGTTTTAAGGATGAGGAATTTTGGTTGGTTTTTAATACTCACAATCACATTTTGTTTTTGTTGGTATTATGTACATTGTTAATTGTTATTTGTTGCTTTGTTTATTGTTAATTTATTTATTATTAATAATAATTATTATTTGTTTATTTATTTGTTATAGTTCTTGTAAGCCATTTCATATAGGATGGGATACAAAATTTTTAAATAAATGGTTTTATCTTCGATTTTATCATTAATGTGATAAATTAGTGTTGGTATGTTGTATGTAAATTAATGTTGTTTTTTGTTTTGTTTTTGTTTTGTTTTTTGTTTTTGTAAACCATCCAGAGACTCTGGTATTGGATGGCATATAAAAACTTTAAATAAGTAAATAATCATATCTTGTGTACAATACAAAATTTCTAATTATAAAAGCAAATCTTTATATTATTCTAACTCAGGACTAGGTAAGTGGGTGCCCTGCAGTTGGTTTGCACCAAAACTCCCACAAACCCTGACCATGGCAACTGAGGTTCATGCAAGCTGTACTCCCAATTTGCTTACCCCTGTTCTAACTACTCAGTCAGCCCTAACCACATTTTAGAAAACCAAAATTATTTCATAAACATTACTATGGGAAGTGATCACTTTAACAACATATAATGATTTGAGTATTCCCGGCCTGCTGAACAGATACTGTATTACACAGAATCAGTAATACAGTAATACAGTGTAAACAGATACTGTATTACACAGAATTATACTGTATTACACAGAATCCCCAACTTTTTTGGATCCACAGATACATTTGGGAATTTGAGAAATTGCTATGGGCACCACCACAGAATCCCTAAACTGTGCTCTGCTATGCCCATAGCGACTGGGCACAGCTGTGCACCTGATACATAGGGACATCTTAGGCTGCAACTTATTTATCAAAAGCTTATATTTCATGTCTACAGGACAATGCAATAGCTCTTCAGTTTCATGCCTCTCTAATTTGGCTAATTCCTGCTGGTGTAATACAGCTGATGTGTGTTTTAAACATGTTTTCACAAGGTTTGATACTTGCTTATATTTGGGAGGAAGTTATTACACAGGTCACTTTTGTACTGGAACAGTCTTTACAATCTGTTGATATACGTGCTCTTTTAAATTTTTACCCGTTTCAGACAACAAAGAGTCAGTTTAAATGGATTTTCTGTGTCCTTTTGAAACCTGAAAGACTGGTATTACAACACTGGAAAGATAACACTCACCTCCTATGCAATTGATTGAGGACTTTGTAATATTTTCAATATTCAAATTGATTCTAATTTGGATATGTGGTCCCTATTGTTGAAGCTTATGTTCTAAAAAGCTGTATGTATTTCATATGTATTCATTGCCATGGATATCTACAAATCCACATACATATATTTAAAAAGAAAGATAACAGAAAAAATGTTTTTTGGATCCCTGCTTTAACAAGTAAAATATTTGTCCTTTTCTGACAGAAATTAACAAATTGTTTTGAAGTTATGTCTATTATAAAACCCCCAAAGAGGCAATCCAATGAGGCTGCCTTTAATCCTTCAAACTCTGAGGTTTGTGGACATCTTATGTAAGGCTGAAGAAGCATGGGGGTAAAAGTCACTTCAGTTCTCCTTCTGTCCTGTAATGAACTTAGATGGCCAATTTCAGCTGTTTCACTTTTGAGGGGTAAGGAGGAGGTCTAAGGCACAGCCAGGATACCTCATAGCTTGGTGGCACTTGTGACCTCCCTCTCTCGAACACTCACTAACTCCCTTCTTCAAGCCTCCTCTCGTGAGCACAGAGGAGCAACTGGCATGATTGCTTCTGTGCCTGCTGTCATAACAAAACACCCAATCATCTTGTCTAGTGAGAAGAGGCTCTTCACAATTATAGGTTATAAATGTGTAGCCCTTTTAAAAAAAAGTAGCTCAGGACAGTGCAATTTTCTCCTTCCCACTCATGCACCTCACTTCCATTTACCCAGGCTGGCACCCCAATTGGCCAATCACAGACACCCCTGTGGCTGGTTGAGGATTAGAGAATGATGAGTGTTCAAGGATAGGCTGGATGTCCACATGGTGGGCATGTCATGAGCGGAGCCGGCTGGTGCCGGAGGTCAGACCAGATGGCCCGGGAGACCCCTTCTGACTCGCTCTGTTTCTATGTTTCTATGGTGCCTTAGTTCAGTATAGCAGCTTTGCTGGAAGGTGCTCCTATTTTGTTCCTCTTTCATGGGTTCCAAGCAGAATTGCACATTGATGCATGTTGACCCCTCTGTGAGCCACAAAATAAACTCAAAGAGCTGCATGCAGTTTGTGCACCTTGGTTTGGTCACCCCTGCAATAGACAATATATTAATTAACAAATCATGTCTCTGCATCCTGGCTGTAGATCTATCAACATAAAGCTTTTCATAAATATAAGCTTTTTATCAATCAACTGCACTTTTATTCTGCCTACAACTAAAAGGCTCCCAGAGAAATTAACAAAGACAAGACAGGTCATGGAGCTGAATCTAAGCACAGTGACATACTTCTTTCATCATAAATATCTATAGTTAACAAAGCACAGGTTGGTAAAAAGACCGGTGGATGTATGCAACCAGCAAGGCTGGCTCCTGTTACCTGGTCACTCCCCCTGTGATGACCAATATAGGGGTGAAGGGTTTATCATGTTTGACACAATGCCCAAATTCTGGATTGTTATGGGATGAACAGTTGAATGTTTGAGCCCATGGTTAAACTATGACGTCCTCAAGAATGGGCACAGGTAGCAAGAGAGAGGAGGGCTTTCAGCTAGATTTCCGGGAACCCTCCGTGAAGGATATTAGGAGGGTAAGTACTCAGAGGAGGGCTTTCTCTGCGGTGGCACCCAACCTATGGAATGCGCTCCCCAGAGAGGTCCGCCTGGCGCCGTCGTTATTTGTTTTTCAGCGCCAGGCAAAGACCTTTTTATTTAAACCTCATTTTAATTGCTAATATTATTTATTTATTTTATATTTCTGGCCAGGTCGTCTCAAATTATATTGTTTTTATATTATGATTATTTGTTTATTGTTGTGAGCCACCCCAAGGCTTCAGTGAATGGGGCGGCATAGGAGCTTCCTAAATAAATAAAATAAATAAATAGATTTGATCCCCAAGCACAAATATAGAAATGGCACATACTAAGAAACTGTGTATTTTGAAATCGTGAGACTTATTCAAGCGGCATTTTAACTGTTAATACTATTGGATTTTATCTGGCCAGGGCAGCTTATTTTATACTGTATTTTTTGTATTTTTAATGTAATGTTTATATTTTTGATTTATATTATAATTATTTTAACTTATTGTTGTAAGCCGCCCCGAGGCTTCGGTGAATGGGGTGGCATAAAAATGTTTTAATAAATAAATAAATAAATAAACAAACAGCCAGACTGCCTGGCTGTTGCTTTCTCTCCCTCTAAGGTCTGGTGAGGGATACATTTTATCAGTGACAGTGATACATTTTAGCATCTAATATCAAGATAAGGCCCTGTTCAGACTTCTGGTTGGCGTCATGGCGAGACGGCTTTGAAGAGCAGGGGCTCCAGTTATCACGCCGGTATTTGTTTGATAGTGAGCCGTGAGGCTCATCCAAGCCCTGTCGGGGCAAGGATTAGTTTGCCTGAGCATTCTTCTAATTAGTGTGGGGCGGCAGCTCCGCATTTACTGGGAGAAACTCAGGCTTATCTCAATCAAACAACACAGGGGAGAGAGCACCTCCCTGCAAGCCAGAGACAACCGGATATAATAGCATTAGAATAATATCTAGAAGTTCATCAGACCTGCTGGGTGGGCATTTCTATTTTTTTTTCTTCTCAATATTACCCGTGAAAGAACTGTAGCAGTTACTAATTGGCATAAAGAAGAAAAGATAAGCCCTTTGATGAAGGGAGGAATTCTTCCTCCCCCCATGGAGTTTCAAGCAGCGACTGATCTGGGGAAGAGGAACTGAGGCTCTTTTGGAAAGTTTGAGGCTAGAAAGAAAGACCTCTTTTTTCTAACCTCCCCAAGGGTGAAGAATTAGAATAAATAATTATTGTGGAATGAGTGATAGAAGATAAAACTTCCTTTGATCGGCCATTTTTGGACCCTTCTTCAAAATAATTTTCATGCCAAGAATTTATGACATCATTAAAAGACAAAAATAGCCCTTTGCTGCCACCCTGTGGTTATTGGATTTATAGCAAATTTCTACTTTTTTTCTTTTTTCTCTTCTCTATTTCTCTGTTGTTGTCTTGTAATTTTTGGCAAAAAAAAAAAAAAACCTATTATCATCTTGAAAAAAATATATTCTTCCTCCTCTTCGGCTCTTACATCAGCTGCTCAGAGTCCTACTCATCGGCCTAAAGTGGCAGATGTTGAAAAATATCAAAAAGAGCTACAAATGACGCCTTTGGCGATACAGACATCCTTAACAGCTTTGCAAGTATCCCAAGAGGCGATGTCAACACGACAGGAAAGCAATTTAACTGAACAAAGAGAACATCTTGACAAACTGGATAATTCTATTAAGGAGGTATCAACCCAATTGGTGGACATTCAACTTAAAACTGAACAGAATGCGCAAAAAATACAACAAGCGCATGAGAAACTTGAAACTGTAGATAAAGAGACACAATTAATAAAGCAAGCAAACAAGTCACTATGGGATTTGCTTGTTATACTAGAGATGAAGAAGGTACCTAACTATTTGAGAGAGATTATGCTTAGGTGGCAAATGACAGAAGGAATATTTTTCACCTGGAACCTTACAAGATATAAATTGGACTCGACTTTTAAGGCACAAGAGTTTTATGAAAAATTTAGAAGTATGCTTCAAGAGGAAGAACCGGGTGCCTCAAAAGAAGGAGGGATAGATGTTGAACCAATGGAACTAACAACATATCATTCTGACTTACAACAAGAAGTACAGATACTGAAAACAGAGGAAGAGAGAAGAGGTAGAGGTGTAAAGAAGAAATAAGAGAATTTTGTATTTTAAACGGAATGATTTACAGATGGGCTGGCATGTTTATATGTGGTATGAGAAGGCTATGTCCCATGATTCTTTTTTAAGTCACTATATTAGAAAATCATTAATGTTGGTGGGGGGAAAATTAAAGATAAAAGTGTATAAACTTGATAGGAAAATGGAAGACGAACAGATTAAGAAAACTATGATAACGTGGGCACAAAATTTTGGATATAATATTGAATTAGAAAAGTGGTAAAAGCTGGAGGAGAGAAATATCAAGGTAATATTAGCAACTTTGTATAAAGAAAACTTGTACAAAATGTTTTATAGATGGCATCTGTTGCCAAATAGATTAGCAAAGTTGTTTTCAAATATGTTAAATGGATGTTGGAAGTATAAACATAAATTGGGTACTTTTACTATATGTGGTGGATTTGTGATAATGTGAAAAAGTATTGGATTAAAATACATAAATGGCCTGTGGAAATGTTATAAAAATCCTTAGCTTTTAAACCTGAAGTTTTTTTTTTAATTAGGCATTATACCAGAGGATATTAGTAAACAAGAAATGTATTTGATTTTACATGTAATCACTGTGGCGATGATTGCATTCGCTCAGTACTGGAAAAGTGAAGAACTACCTATCGATGAATTGATTCTAAAAAAAATCCTGGACTGTGCAGAAATAGACAGATTGACTTTATCATTGAAGGAGAAGGAAGATATTGACTTCTATCAAACTTGGGACTCTTTTTATTATTGGCTAGAGAAATGGGACTTTGAATAGATTTAAATATGTTTTTAAAGTAATGGAAAAAGAAGGGTGTGGGGGCTGACCCAGCGGGCTTGATGTTTTTGATAATGGATGTTGTTTGTAGTTTGTTGTTTTTTAGGATTATAATCCAAACAAACCTTATTTAAAAAAAAAGATAAGGCCCTGTTCCAAATAACATGAAGTAGTGTGAAGGCTTTTAGCATATCATTGACTGTGTAAACCTATTTTTAGTATAGAAAGCTCTGCAAATCAACAACACTGGCCCATGAGCATTATGTATGACATCCGGTCTTGTAAGCCTCTTGACCACCTGGACTGGACAGCTGGGAGCATATCACAATAACCCAGTAGATATTACATTGCACAGCCTAGCTACTAATTTGGTGTTGTTCTATTAGACATTTGTTCAGGTAGCCTGTTGTCTGACATGCATTCCTGGATGAGGGGGGGGGGGGCGGTCATACCAATATTGTAAGCTTTATTTCAGATGATCTTGAGATCTCAGAATGGGCAACAAGTATCCTGATCAGAAATGCTGACTATGAAATTTAAAACTGCCTGTACTAACTTACACATTTGTAATCCTATGGATAGCCTATGCAAAGTCTGTGTTCACTAAGTTGTCAAGTCTACAAATGACACATACTAAGGACCTACATATTTTGAAGTCATGAGACTAAACAAAAGTACTGATTCTTATGCCACCTGTTCCAGTGACCCAGTTAACACAACATGCTACATCTCAGCAAGCATTATTTAACTCAGAAAGAGTCACAATATCTGCAGACACCATTTAGCATATTCAGCCCCCAGATAGGGGTTGTTGTGTCATGAGAATCAGGTCTAATCTTTGCATAATTCTACAGTAGATTGTGGGTTATTTAACCTTCACATAACCTATGCTGGCCTGATTTGCACAACTAGCTGAGGGTTGAATATGCAAAATGGCAGTCACCCCTGGATGGGCTGTCCTGTTGTACAAACTGTTCTGCTGATTACATAATTTTGATCTGCCCACTCTCCTGGTTTCGTGAGTAGCTACTAACTATATATGTTGAAACTTATGCCCATGAGGTTGCCTGGTTTATACTTTAGGGTTTTTCTTTAAGAATTAGCAATTTTCATTCCTAAGAAATTTACACAGGTGTTTTTTTTAAATATATATTCAAAGCACTCTTTCTACTCTTTCTATAATACTTGCTTTATCATAAAATAAAACAATGTAGCAGTCTTCAAAAATAATGGGATATTTAACCTATCATTTGCTGGATTGTACTTTGCATATTCAACCTCTGATCCACCCAATTGAAGATATTGTGTGATGTGCAAACCTGGACACCATGAGCCAGTTTGCACAACATGCCAGGTTCATTGGGGGTTATTTCATTTCTGAGGAACCATGGTGTGTTCCAGGCAGGCCCCATGTAGAGTTTGCTATGTTGTGTAATCTAAGAAACAGTGAAATGAGGGTTATGCAGGGGCTGTTTCAGCCTCAAATAAAGCTTGGTGGTTGGCTCATACAACATGGCAATCTCCAAGTGTGGGGTGTATATTCAAATGTTACAGTTCTTTGTAGGTAAAACCACTCCCAATGAACCTATTGGGTCATGCAAACTGGGTCTGTAGGTTATTCATGGGTTAAACCACAGTTAACCCAATTAACTGATTGCATGTTAGTATAACCCATGAATAACTCATAGTCTCTGGGTTTGCATGCCATGTTACAGCCTACAATAAGACTCACTAGAGCATAACTATGCAGATCAGAAGTAGCTTGCACGCTGCATACAACTCAGCAAATCATAAGTTCATTAGACCACAATTTGCTCCTGTTATGGGTAAACCAGGTTGGTGTCTTGTTCTAATGAGATCTGAGTATTCTGGATAAACTTTGTTGCCTACAAAGCAAATGCTACCATTTCCCCAGATTTGATCTCATCCCCTTCCATCACTACAGGCCTAAATCAGAGCTTAACTTATTCTGAAATGTTTCTTTTTCCACTCTACAAGGTTTAAAATAAATAATTTCTGTGCACCTGAATCAAGTTCTGTTATCTCTCCATAGGCCTAATAGTCCTTAAAACAGCCTATATTTCACCAGTCTACATTTGGCTTATCTGCAATTCTTGTGAAATGAACCATTTTAAACCAATGGTTAAGCTTCACTGAAAGCCTGCTAATTCTACTGTAATGCAGATATAATTTATTTGGGATCCTATGCATTCGCATCAGCATACTGGTGCCATGATCCACAGTATGCACATGATTCAACTTGCCAACACAAGGATATCACCCCTTAATTTCATTGACTTGTATAGATAACACACCATGAGCTGAGAAATTTAGAGGTTCTAAGGAATAGGTGGAGAATCTTTTTCATTCCAGGGTTACATTGCCTCTGGCCTAGTGCATCCCACTGCTGGAACTTATGTAAGCAGTAGATGATGCCATAAATTACTGTGAATAGGATCACTTCTACTACACAAGCACACATACACCATTCACACATACAAAACACACAAAAAGCAGCAAGTGGTGACCAAGACTGTATTTGCACAGCTGAGGCTAGTGTGCCAATGGTGCCTGTTTCCACAGTCACACATGCTTTAGTTATATCTTGTTCAGACTGCTGTAATGAGTTTTACAGGGAGGCTGAAGTTGAAAATTGTTCAGAAATTTCAGTTAGTCCAGAATGCTACTTTCAGGCTATTGGCCAGTTACAGAGTATACACAACTCTCTTGTTACAGCAGGTGCACTGGCTACTAGTCTGCTTCTGGGCAGGATTCATAGTGCTAGTTATAACCTGTAAAGCCTTATTTGGCTTGAGACCAGGCTACCTGAAAGACTACTTTCTCCCATATGAGCCTTCCAGATCCTTAAGATCTTCTGGAAAGGTCCTTTTAAGGATAATATTGTCAAAGGAGCACTTAATGTGACACAAGTGAGCACTTTCTGAGTGGCCGCTCTGAGATGTAGGATAGCATCCTGAGGGGTTTGTTTCTTCTCTGCTATCCTTCTGAGAGAAGATAAAGACAGTTTTATTCAAGTTCTTTGGCCTCTCTGGCTACCAGAGGCATCCAAATGAAGCTTTTATTTGAAGTTGCCCTGTATTGAACATGGAATTTTGCAGGGATCCAGATGATGACACCTTTCATTTGTAAGAAAGGTAATATAAGAGCATTTCTTCCATCTTTTTTCTTATCAGACAGGATTTGTTGCTTAGGCTCCATAGATAAAGAGCAGATTCTAGTCTGCAGTTCCTGAATGGCAAAAATGGATGCACAACAAGACCCTAATGACTTTAAGTCAGCTCCTTAGCCTGAACAACTTATCCCAAGAATGATCTTACCTCCTCTGGAATTACTGGCAACCACATCATCTCTCTTTTGGCCCTCTGAACTGTGTTTATTTGCATCAGAAGTGGATCTCCTCACATGTCTCCAGTACAGGAGATTGACATCCCCATTGGCATACCCATTAAAACAAAACAAAGCAAAAACAGAAGCTGCAATAGAGAGAGTACTTCTACTAAGCAGCATCAGCACTGTGAAAGCAAGATGCAGGGATCAGTTTGCCAGACCTCTTGTCCAAAACAGCTCTAGAGCCCAGTGCCTTTGAATGCTTCCTCTGGGTAGCAGAAGAACAGATGCAGCTTTCCCCATAGTTCTATCTCCATGCTGGGCATGTCATCACCTATCAATTACTGAGCACTGAGCAGCTTACAGAGTACAGGATCCTACTAGAAGAAAGTTGCCAGCTTCACAAAGAAACAGCGGGATAGATACTGTGCTCTGCTAATGATCTTGTTATCATTGCCTGCATGGTATCAGGTGAAGTAAACTTTCCTACCACTCTCCACCTCTTGGAGAATTGTCCAAAAAGAATCTGGAGAGAACAGTAATGACAATGCAATATTCAATGAATGCTATTAGTGGTGGTAAATACTGAAGCTGAAGTTCAAATACGTTGGCCATATAATAAGAGGGAAGAACTCATTAGAAAAGACCTTGATGCTGGGAAAGATTGAAGGCAAATGGAGAAGGGGGTGGCAGAGAATGAGATTGTTAGATAGAGTCACTGATGCAATGAACATGAATTTGGGTGAATTCCAGGAAACAGTAGAGTACAGGAGGGCCTGGTATGTTATGGTCCATGGGGTTGTGAAGAGTCAAGCACGACTATGCAATTGAACAACAACAAATTAATGGTGGAATGGTGGGATATAGATATATGAATAAATAATAGCTGAGATCCTCCACATTCATTCCCTAAACAAAATTCACATTTGCAAAATGGAATTTGCTTTCTGTTCATTTTCTTGCTTTGCAGCCCCCAGGAAATCTGCTTCCAGCAGTTCAGGACTTTTATGAGTGTATACACCCACCTTAGACCAGATAATGCAAAAATAAATTCCATAAGCACACCCTATTTCCTCTGATTCCTAGTACCTGCTGTTTTCAGTTACAAAAGAGTAGTTAAGGTAAAATTTGGAATAGATATAAGGAGTTCAAAAAATAAGATAATATAAAATGTCCTAAAAATCGAATACCAGGAATACAATGGAAGTAGAATATTTATTCTCAGTAAGATCCTGTTTTGCATCTATCATTTCTTTATTCTTTCAAAGATAATTTGTCTTAACAAAAACCTACCTCTCAGATTTTCTCTTCTCTAAAATAAAGCTTCAGCTTTAGGGAAGTATAGAGAGAAGGATAAGGACCCTATATTATTGATGCAAGTAATTGCATTTCTATGAATGGGGAATAGGAACTATATGGGTTTACCCAACAACAGTCATGTATGGCTCATCAATCCAAATTCTGTCCCAAGAAAAACTATATGATGGGCATGCTTTGCATTATGAAAATTTTATTTTGCTATTATTCTAGATTTATGAATTTGCATGGAGGGGCAATAAGCGATGCAAGTCCCTGAAACTTACTCCAGTCACTGGAAATTTTAGTCAGATTTCCACAGATTGCATCCATGCAGATGACATCCATAGGGAGCTGTACTCTCACAAAATCTACCCAGGACATCTATCGGAACTCTGTACTTAGCTAGCTGAATCTAATTTTTTAAATGCCTAACTTATGAATACAAGTCAGGTGGCCAATATTCAACCATTCTTCTGGTAACATTCTGGCTTTATTGTTTACTGTGGCAATCACTGAATGAGGGATGGTAATTTAAAACTAAGCCTATGACTGAAGTTTTTTTTAATGAAGGCAGTAAGTTACAAAATCCATATTTCATCATTCTATCAATATAAATGACTGGAAAGAATGAATAAGTTGGTGTATTGAAGACATTGTACACTTGTAATACTCAACGTTCTCCATTGAGCTACATAAAAGAAGGCAAGAATTACTGCTTGCAATATTAGGTCTATTCTTATTGTAGAGGTATCAGGTGGCAGTGGTAGAGAGCTTTCAAATAACAAGACAATATAAATTCTTGTACACTGAGCTTCAACGGTTACTTGATTCCTTGCTCCAATTATATTAAGTATCCTAGCATTGTTTTAGTGGGTTTGTTTCGATCATTAGTAATGCACTGGAAAAGAATCCCCTATTTCTAATGTAGAAGTTTGTTTTGAATGTTTAGTTGCAAAGTTGTGTCCAACCCATCACGACCCCATAGACAGCATTCCTCCAGGCTCTCCTGTCCTCCACTGGTTTGATCTCTTTGCAGTCCAAGGGACTCTCAGGAGTCTTCTCCAGCACCACAATTCAGCTACACTGGCTTCCAGTTGAAGTCTGGGCCCAATTCAAGGTGCTGATATTAACCTATAAAGCCCTAAAAGGCTTAGGTCCTGAATACCTGAAGGATTGCCTCCTTCCTTATATGTCCTCATGCCCCTTAAGATCGGCGGGGGAGTCCTTGCTCTGGGAACCCTCTCTGAAGTACGGAAGGTGTCTGCCTGGAGGAGGGCCTTCTCCACAGTGGTGCCCAGACTATGGAATGTGCTCCCCAGAGAGGTCCACCTGGTGCCAATGTTATACTTCTTCCAGTGCCAGGTAAAGACCTTTTTATTCAACCATCATTTTAATAATCAAGGGTTTCAGATGTTTTAAGTTTTTTTTTCTTTTTTTTTTCTTTTTCCTCTCTGCATACTCGCATTTTCAATTATTTCCCTCCCTTTTCTTTTCTAAGTTCATGATGTGTTGTTTAATACTGTTTTAATAATTGAGGTTTTACATTGTATTTTTATTTTGTATAATCCATCCTGAGCACTTGGCGGAAGGATGGGATATAGATGCTTGTAATAAATGCATACATACATACATACATTCAAAGGCCTCAGTTCTTTGGCGCTCAGCCTTCCTTATGGTCCAACTTTCACAGCCATACATTGCAACTGGGAAAACCATAGACTTGACTATACACACTTTTGTCGGCAGCGTGATGTCTCTGCTTTTTAATATTCTGGCTAGATTTGTCATAGCTTTCCTCCCCAGGAGCAAGCATCTTTTAATTTCTTGGCTGCAGTCACCATGGAATGTGGAAGTAACAAAATATTAAGGAAAATTGTGTAGTTTTAGGAATATTTGAATTGGCTGAAATAACTGCTTCATTAGACATATTGTGTAAGAAATTAATAACATTAATATTATTATAAATAAATGGTGATATTAATATTATTAATAAATGATACTAATAATTGAAAGGGAAGCTACAACTACATTGCAAACCAATTTAGGAGTCAAATGCCTAGGATGCCCATAATCATCTGAGTTGGAATAGTCACGGGCAACAGCACAGGTTCATGCTGCCTGGCACCTGATGATATCATTGGGTAGCACAATCCAATGAGGCTTCCCATAATTCTCTTGAACTGATGGCTTACTGGCATCCTATACATCGGGGTGGCCAAACCAAGGCTTAGGGCAAGCAAGGGGTGGGAGAATAAATAAGTGGAACTTTGGGTTCAGGAATTCGAGGAGAGAAAAGAAAACGGTGGCTAAGGGACCAGTGTTAAAATTAACAGAGCCATTTCAGGTAGTTGTCAGACAGCAGCTATGGAAATGTTTTGAGAAGAGCAACTGGGGTAGCTTGATGGAGTTATAGTTGGTAGGGATCTGGGAAATGGTGGCAATAGGAAGAGGAAAGCTGGGGGACCCACTTTGAGGTGTTTGCATAGCAAATAGGGCTGAAGGAGAGAGCAGTGGTACTAGGAGACCTGGAGATGGGAAGTGTATAGAGGATTAACTGAGCTACAGTTGGGTAGAGGAGCAAGGCTACATTAGGCCTCAGAGTGCAAACTTGAGCACAGGGAATGTTGTCAGGGCAGACTTTAAATTCTAGCATAGTTCTTGCTGAGCAGGCCGAGAAGGAGGGATTGAGGTGGGTGTGTTTGTAGGGATGCATTGTTAGAGTTTCTTGAATAAAGGAAGGCTTTATTGTGTAATACTGAAGTCTATGATCTTGTACACTTCTTAGTTACATCTGCCTCTCATTTAGGAGAGTGGACAGTGGTTCTTCAGTAGTATCAGTGTCTGGCTGCATTCATAGATTATTTTTTTGCATTTATAAAACATGCATTTTATGTTTGTTTCTATGTTAACTATATTTCAAGAGAGTTGCAGAGAAATGGTTTCACTGATAATAGTAGTTTTGTCTACCTTGTAGTTGTATTACTTGGGGCATTGCAAAATTTATATAAGCCCTGCATGCTGAGAATGGTTTGAGGAAAACAGAACTCTTAGGGTTAGGGAACAACTGTACTGAAGTAATACAACATCACTGTAATAAGAACTGGTGATTTCTCTTACATGTTTATTAATTATTACATGTTTATTTATTATTGAAGAGTGGGGTAAGATAGCAATGTTTATGATTAGAATATCAGTACTGTTGATCTTTAAAATAAAAGGAAAAGGACAATACAAAATAAAAACCCCAGTGCCTTATGTTCTCTCAGTGATTTCAATTTAATCAGACATGTATTAAATTTGTATAAACTCAAAGCCAAGATCAAGACTCACAAAACCTCTACTAGCAGTAACTAGCCTGATAATTGCAGCAATGCCTGTTTGGTCATAATGAATGAATGAATGTTCATGTCTTGCAGCTCTCAAACATTTGACATTTACCATATGTGGCCTCTGTTGAGCAAGTCTGGCTACCCCTGCTATACATGGAAGGGAGTGTGCCAAGGCAAAGGTCACCTCTGTGTAACTCCTGTCAGGTAGATCACTTAGCCAATTTCCAGTTCAGAGTGTGAGGAAGCTGAAGCACTACCTGGATAATGTGCATTGTGGCGGCACTTGTCTCCTCCCTGACTGCCAGGAATCCATCTCAGAAGCCCCTTTTCTTGTCAGTATGGATGTAGTCCATAGATTTGTCCTTAGTTCCAGAATGAGCTGTACTACTTCTGCTACAAAAGAATTATATTCACTTTTGATTTTACCTTTAATGGCATCAAGTTTTCTATCAGTTAATTGCACATTCCCATTTATACCTGGATTTAATTTATGGACTAAATTAACATTGAAGGACATGTGTAAAGATGCTTCACTGTCAGTTAGCTATTTATTTTTGGTAGTTCTTGTTTGAAATGCACTAAAAGTTAGTGATCTTTAACTTTATGCTGATTATAATCTTTCTGTGCCCCACTTGGGGTTAAATGTCTCTGGAACCCCACTCTCTTTTCTGTGGGTCTGCTAGCTTTGCCTTGGTTTTCAAAATGCCCAAATTTGAGTGTGGTTTTAGTGATTAATTGGAGCCATTCGTTTCCTCTCCCTTTTGGAGCCTTTTATCTCAAAGCTTGTCCTTTAATGAAGCTTAGTAGATCACCTAGCATTGTTTCCTTGTTGAAGTAAACACACAAGTCTTGTGAGGAGAGTTTAGAAATAGGTCCATTCTGCCCTAAATTGCCAGCTTATAAGGATGTTTAGCAGATTTACAATAGGCTTAACAGCATCCTCTACTTCCTTTAGGGTTGTAGAGAACAGTTTTTTTGCTTTTGATCCTCATCTTCTCCATATCATTTCTGCAGTGCCTTAAGCATATGAGTAGCCATATTCTCTCTCTTCATGTGCACTGTCTGATCATCTGGTAAACACAGCATTAATAAATGTCTTTTGATTATAACTTCATAGTTCCATCTCACAATGGTTTCTTCTTCGGTTCTGAGTCACTGTTCATCCAATGCTTCCAGCATCCCATTTGCTCAAGTTGGTTTCCCATTCTGAAGCATCTTACAGAATAGTCTAGTCTGCACTCTGTTTGGAATTATTGTTTGTTGCTTTCAGTCATAGCTCCAATTCAGAAAGAAACATTCTCAGGCCTCACTTTTGCTAAGTGCTGCTCCAGCTGCTAAACCAGGGGTCCTCAAACTACAGCCCACGGGACAAATCCTGCCCACCATGCTCATTTATCTGGCCCACCTCAGAGGTTTTGGACTCACTGCACTCGCCACCGCCCGCCTTGCCCTGCGCATGCCCGGCGACAGCTTGTTCGCACAGAGATCATTTTGGACTCGCTCGGAGAAAATGATCTCCGAGCAAGCAAGCCGCTGCCTCTTCACATGGGCCACCTCCACTCGCACCCGCTGCCAGCGCTGCCTTGCCGGCCTGTGCCTACCGCCGACACCTTTCAACTGGCCCCCTGTTGAAAACATTTGAGGACTCCTGTGCTAAACTAATTGCCCATTCACTACTTAAAGAAAGTACTATTCTGCTGCAACTAACAGCAAAGCTGCTTTATATAATGAAAGTGTAATAAGACAGGATCCAGTTGTAGTGGCAGTGAATGCAACCGAGAGGTAGTTTAAGAGAAGTTCCACATTAAATTACTTGTTTTAGTCATTTAGTCTATGTTGTTGAAGACTAGCCAACATGGTTTAGGTACAAGCATCCTCTAAAGTGCAAGTATGAGTAAGACAAAAATGATTTATGGTTACTTTATTCTATCATGAAGGAGACATGTGTTGCTTACTTCTTCTTTGCCGAAGAGGGAAAGAGGGCAGAAGAAAAGGAGGTTATTCAAGGTACAGGACACCAAGCAGTGAGATAGGCATTCTGTGAGCTTAAGTGGACTCCGGGGGATGGTGGAGGACAGGAAGAATGTTGTCCATGGGGTCGCGATGGGTCGGACACGACTTCACGACTAACAACAACAATCAGCCCCTAGTGCCTGGAAGTTCTTTTCCTGTTATCCAACAAGCACAAAAAAACATTCCTATCAAGGTTACATATAGAAACCTAGTTAGTTTGGCAGTCATTATGTCTATCACAGACCAATATTCTAGCAATGACTAAACAGTAGGTAGGAATCTTACTGAATAGCAACTCCTTTGTTTCTTCTCAGAAACCAAACAGAACTTCAGAGAAACAGAAGCAACACTCCCTACCTAAATAATGCCCTTACCTCTGATCCAAGCAGTACAGCAGTTACTGGGAAGGAGGTTGTTCTTGCTCATATCTTGCTTGTGAGACCCTTGGCCAGCTAAGCTGGATGGACCATTGGCCTGATTCAGCATGGCTCATCTTATTGGTTTTCTCATAACCAAAAATTTGTTGTCAAATAATGACTCATTAGCAGGCCTACATATTTATAAATGAACCCAGTATTACAAATACCAATAGGCATCCAATGACCTCCTTTTAAAGGAAACAAATCTGGGTAAGCCCTACACTCCTGAAGCTTCACAATTCTCAAAGAACTAGGATGCATGGGACAATACACTATACAAAGTAAAGCTCATCTTCTACAGAAATTCCTAGCTCCCTTACAAATGTGTATGTAGCCAGGATGGTCTTGCACATGGTACTAGGGAACCCCAGGACAGTGTTCTTGGGAGACGTCAGCATTCACGTTGAAAAGGCCTTGACTGTACCTTGAAGACTCAGGACATCAGGGCCTCTATGATATCCATGGTTATCAATTTGTCTTTGGGTCAGTGCCCAATGCATACACAGAGCAGGGCATAGTCTCAATTTAGTCTTTTGCTCTGGAGGTGAAAGGTGGTCTGAATATGGGAAGGGCAGGGGATTTCTTCTTTCATTGTTAGAGCATTATCTGGTGATGTTTGGGCTTACAGTGCCAGTCTCCCTACTGTAATGAGGGACCCATTAAGATCAGCCCCCAGGCTCTTACAGAATGCAGCTGATTACTAAACGCATGGAGGAATTTCCAGTGGCCAAAGCCTGCACCCTCTTAATGTTCTAGTCATAGTATAGAATTGTGAGATACAACAGGCAGTTGAAAAGATCACTCCTGAGTGCTCTATCTTTGTAGCCAAAGATGTTCTCTGGTGAGCTCTCCTCGATGAAACATTAAGAGATGGCTTATGTCCTAAGTGGCATAAGACTTGTTGTGAGGGTGACTGGACATGCATAAGAACACATAATCATGCTGACTGTGTGGCATGTTTGTTTTGTCCTCAACTAGCTGCCAAGCAGAACTTTTACAGGTGGTTCAGGGTTTGTTGCTGTCCTGCCCAGTAAATCCTATGCTGAAACCATTAAACGCCTGATGTGATAATTTTGAGCCAATTTGAGGATTAGCTTTCTCAGCTTCATGCCAACATGAACACTTCTTGTAGTACAATGTTTGGTGAGGAGTCCTATGCATCCAGCTATATGGGATCAGTTTTAGTTTTGAGGTCTGAGGATGTAGAGAAGACACATGTTGCAGCTCAGTCTACCTCCTACTGTCTCTCAACCAGTGCTATTTTGGCTTATTTGAGATGGCCAGGAGGGGGCTGTTGAGTGTATTCAGGAGATGGTGAATGTGACTTTGCATAATGAAGTGATACCCACCATCTTGAAGCAAGTGGTGGTGCACCCATTCATGCAAAGCCTTTCTTGGAATCAGAAGTTTTTAACAACTACTGCCCTGTCACCTTTTTTGGTCAAGGTGCTTAAGAGGGCAATGGAGGATATTAGTGTTCTTGAAGGATTTAATCTCATTTCAGGCTTGGTTTGGGGACAAAATTTATTCACCCTATTTTTAATATAAAAAGACTAAAATTAAAAGATTTCTAAAATGTCTGTGATGCATCTGTTTATTGTTTGTTCTTACAGTTAAAACATCTCAAGTATAGACCTGATATTAATCATATCGTATGAATCAGCTTTTCCAATGTTAATAGGAGTCATTTACAATTTCAGTGTAGACAGTACCTCTGACTAGAAAAAAACTGGATAGTAGTTATTTACACACATACTCAACCAATTCTGCCCTTTTCGAAACAGACTTATCTTGGTTTTCAAAGTTTTAGTGTTTTCTACTCACTAAACAAATAATTATTCCAAAGACTCAAACATCCTGTGTACAAAGCCTTATTTCTCCCTACAATTGCTATGTATTTCAGCCCGAATTAAAATTCCAATTCTGTAGCCATTGATAGAAAAAGTCCCATGTTTGGTAGTAAACTGTATCTTCTTTTTCCTTAAGAGATAAAGTCAGTCCATCCATTTCTGCACAGTCCAGTATCTTGTTCAAGATCAAATATTCAGCCAGTAGCTCTTCATTTCTCCAACACTGTGCATATGTGATCCTCACCACTGTTATTACATGCAAAGTCAAATATATATTTTGTTTATCAAGACTATAGGGGAGAATGCCTAACAGATATATTTCAGGTTTAAACATTACAGGTCTTTGCAACATTTCCCCAAGCCATCTATGTATTTTAACTCAGTATTTTTTTTTTTTTTTGCTTTGTCACAAGTTCACCACATATGATAAAATGTATCAGGTTTCTGTTTACATTTCCAACACTTATTTGACATATTCGGAAACATTTTAGCTAATCTGTTCCGTGATAAATACCATCTATAAAACATTTTATACAGGTTTTCTTTATAAGAAGTTGCCAAAGTTATCTTAACATTTCTTTCCCACAACTTTTGCCACCTCTGCAATTCAATGTTATACCCAAAGTTTTGTACCATTGATATCATTGGCACCCAACACGGGTTCAAAGTAGACTTATATGGGGAGATCTGGTGCTATATTGAAGGATAGGGAACACAGACAACTTGCTCTTCTGTAGCCTCCTATTATTGTGGAAGGTGGAGCTTTCAGGAAACAGCACTTTAAAGAACTATGCAAGTAGCAAACAACAATATTCCCATCTCTGTTGATTTGGTGCTGTTCAGAATCTACAACAACAGGGTTTGGGACACTCCATTGAGTAACCAAGCCAAGTCTTAACAAGCAAACACCAACACAGACTCCAAAGTAAATTGAAATGCATTAAACACTTTATTTAAGAACACTTTAAAAATTAAGACAATTAGCATGGTAGTTACATGAACATTATTTGGAAGCTGTTTGTGATTACATTATTAATCATGAAAGATACATTTAAGATTTAAGGATTGTAGCCAGCAAGTTAGCACTAGAAATGTAGCAAACAAGACAGCAAATGGAGCTAGGATTGTTTGATTAATATGAATCCTCTTCAGGAGCTTTCTACAATCCACTTGCATTTTAATTTTCTTGGGCAAGTATTTGAACAAGTGGTGGCCAGGCAGCTCCAAGCACTCTTAGATGAGAAGGATTACCTAGATCCATTTCAGTTTGACTTTAGGCCTGGATTTGGAATGGAGACTGCTTTGGTTGCCCTGTAAGAAGGCCTTTGCCAGGCAAGAGATGGGGGAGTGCAACCCTGTTGATTCTCCTGGACCTTTCAACCATGGTGTCCTTCTGGACAGGCTGGCTGGATTGGGAGTTGGAGGCTTTGTGGTAATGAACTGGATGAGGGCCAATAAACTAAGACTCAGTCTGGATAAGATTGGAGGTACTATTGGTGAGCAGATCTTCTGTCCAGTTGGGAGTATTTCAACCTATCCTGGATGGGGTCACACTCCTCCTAAAGGACAGGGTCTGTAGTTTGCAGGTGCTCCTGGACCCAAACCTTATCACTCAAGTCTCAGGTGAAATAGGTGGCCAGGAGCACCATCCTTCAGCTCCAGGTGATTTATCAGCTGTGGCCTTACTTGGACAGGCACAGCTGGATTCTTCTAATGTGCTCTGTATGGGGCTGCCTTTGAAGATGGTCCAGAAATTGCAGCTGGTTCAGAATATGGCAGCACGTTTTTGGACAAGAACTGGCTCACATGCCCATGTTACACCAATGCTTTACCAATTACATTGGCTATCAATTGAAGCGAGGGCTAAATTTAAAGTGGTTGTTTTGACATATAAAGCCCCAAATGGCTTGGGACCACCAAGATACCTGAAGGAACACCTACTCCCCTATGTTCCTACCCAACCACTAAGATCAGCTACATATGTCCTTCTTAGGGAACCAACCCCTAAAGAGGTGGGGGGGGCAAACAGAAGAGGGGCCTTTTCCATAGTTGCACACCATCTATGGAATATGTTCCCCAGAGTAGTGTACCTGGCCCCTTCCTTGTTTTCTTTTCTGTGTCAGGCAAAGGCATTTTTATTCAGCAGACATTTTAAGAACTGCTGAAATAATATTTTATATTTTAAGGCATTTTATTTTTTAATAACTGCTGAACCTGAGGTAATTTTGTTGACTGTTACAGTTATCTGTAAGCATGTAATATATTTTATTGTATTTTACTTTATGAATGTTTATCATATGGTCTTTTATCATATAAATTTTATTGTTTTATAATAGGAGTGTATACTGCCCACAGAGCCTTGAAGGAGCAGTTTATAAATGTAAATAAATAAAACAATGCTGAACTGAACCATGCATGCTGGGAACTGTAGGACCTTTTCCCATAAGATTGTGCTTTAAATGGTCTAAATAAAAATATTTTGGGGACTTATTGTTAGATCTCAAATCTGTTTTTCTTCAGTTCTAGAATCTAAAACATAATGGTGCTGAAGTGGTTGATTTCAGTTTGGATTTTAAAAGGTTAATCAAGTTTCTGGAAATGATTTCAAGTCTCATTTTCCAAGTTCCAAATAAATTCCAAGTTCAGAAAAAAAAACCATCTTGAGAAAGTAAAAGTTTAAAGCATTCCCAAACTGAAGTATAAAGCTAAAAAGCATGTCTTGCTGGGACATTCTGGGGGTTGTACACCTGAACGTGCATTAGATTTGCGACCTAAATAACTTACATATTCGTCTGGTGGTATTCTGTTACATATTCTGGCTGCTCTGCATTCTTGTTTCTCTGTCTCATTTGTGGCTATTGGTCTGGGACTCCGTGTAGCAGTGTAAAACTTTAGAAAGGCTGGTGGGGAAAGCTACTCCGGACGAATGGAAGATGCCGACGCATGCGCCGTTCACGATTGCGGCACGACAGGCGACGAGAGACGCTCGGCTCTTTTCCGGGTCCTCTGAATCAGGCATGCGGTGGCGTCACTGTTCTGCGACGCTGCGAACATGGCGACCGCCAGTGGGTGCAGGTGTGTTCTCAGTGCGTTGCAACAGTTGCGAGGGTTTCCTTGGCGAAGCCTGGGCGCAGCGTATTACTCGATTGCGGGGACAGTGAGCGATGGCCGAAACAAAGGTACGGGATGAGATAACAGAGTTGTAAGTACCATGGAGTAAGTATCGATAGGATAGCGCGAGCGAGTGTTGCCTTACACGGACTGAAGGAAGTCCCGCTGGGTTTCACAGGTCTCGTTTTCACTGGACCACAGTTTTAGTGTGACTAGGATTGAAGTCATATGTAATGAAACCTCATCTTCATTATTATTGTTGCTACATTATGGCTTAGATCAGGCTACAGTCTAGCCTGTATATGCTGGCGTGGAGGAAAGATCCATCAGAGAAGCGTGGAGTCTACATTCACATCAGCGTGTTTAGAATAGCTCAACCAATGGGCCTTACTCCTACCTTAGTTTGCCATGCAGCACAATTCTGTTACTGCTCAGGTAGTGGTAAATCCTGCTTGTTTTAGTATATGTTTTAGGAAGTTTTCATAAAACAAGCCATTGAAATGAATGGGGCTTGCTTTACCTGTGTATAATTTAATTTCATCCTTCATGGATCACTGCCTTGTCATGGCAAAGGGGCTTGCATAGCTCAATGAAGTTATGAGCTATGCCGTGCAGGGCCACCCAAGATGGACAGGTCATAGCAGAGAGATCTGACAAAATGTGATCCACTGGAGAAGGAAATGGCAACCCACCCCAGTATCTTTGCCATGAAAACCCCATGGCCAGTACCAAAAGGCAAAAAGATATGACGCCGGAAGATGAGCCCCTCAGGTGGGAAGGTGTCCAATATGCTACTGGGGAAGAGTGGGGGCCTAGTACTAGTAGCACCAGAAAGAATGTAGCGACTGGGTCAAAGCTGAAAGGACACTCAATTGCAGATATATCTGGTGGTGAAAGGAGAGTCTGATGCTGTAAAGATCTATACTCCATGGGGACCTGGAATGTAAGAGCCATGAATCAAGGCAAGCTGGATGTGGTCAAACAAGTGATGACAAGACTGAACATCGACATCTTAGGAATCAGTGAACTAAAATGGACGGGAATGGGTGAATTTAATTCAGATGATCATAAGGTATACTACCTTCTAGAATGAACACCAAAAAATGATGTCCTTATCATCATGGGGGATTGGAATGCTAGAGTAGGAAGCCAGAAGTTAACTGGAATAACAGGCAAGTTTGGCCTTGGAGTACAAAATGAAGCAAGGCACAGGGTGGTGGAATTTTGTCAAGAGAATATGATGGTCATAGCAAACACTCTTTTCCAACAACCCAAGATACGACTCTACACATGGACATCACCAGACGGTCAACACAGAAATCAGATTGACTATGTGCTCTGCAGCCAAAGATAGAGAAGCGCTATACAGTCAGTAAACACAAGACCATGAGCTGACTGTGGCTCAGATCATGAGCTTCTTGTTGCAAAATTTAGGCTTAAATTGAAGAAAGTAGGGAAAAGCACTAGGCCATGCAGGTATGACCTAAATCATATCCCTGATGAATATACAGTAGAGGTGACAAATAGATTTAAGAAATTAGACCTGATAGAGTGCCTGAAGAACTATGGATGGAGGTTTGCAACACTGTACAAGAGGTAACAACTAAAACCATCCTTGATAACCATGATGGGGTGGTCACTGACCTTGAGCCAGACATCCTGGAATGTGAAGTCAAATGGGCCTTAGGAAGTCTGAGCAACAACAAAGCTAGTGGAGGTGACAGTATTCCAGCTGAGCTATTCAAAATCTTAAAAGACGATCTAGTAAAAGTGCTACACTCAATATGCCAGCAAATTTGGAAAACTCAACAGTGGCCACAGGATTGGAACAGGTCAGTTTACATTCCAATCCCAAATAAGGGCAATGCCAAAGAATGTTCAAACACTCATTTCACATGCTAGCAAAGTTATGCGCAAAATCCTACAAGCTAGGCTCCAGCAGTATGTGGACCGAGAACTACCAGAAGTACAGGCAGGGTTTTGAAGAGGGGGAGGAACTAGAGTTCAAATTGCCAACATACGCTGGATCATGGAGAAGGCTAGAGAGTTCCAGAAAAACATCTACTTCTGCTTCATTGACTATGCTAAAGCCTTTGATTGTGTGGATCACAACAAATTGTGGCAAGTTCTTAAAGAGATGGGAGTACCAGACCATCTTATTTGCCTCTTGAGAAACCTATAAGCAGCTCAAGAAGCAACAGTGAGAACCGGACACGGAATGACTGATTGGTTCAAAATTGAGAAAGGAGTTCGGCAAGGCTATATACTGTCGCCCTGCATATTTAACTTATATGCAGAGCACATCATGAGAAAGGCAGGGCTAGATGAATCACCAGTTGGAATTAAGATTGCTGGGAGAAATACCAACAACCTTAAATATGCAGATGATACCACTCTCATGGCAGAAAGTGAAGAGGAACTAAAGAGCCTTTTGATGCGGGTGAAGGAGGAGAGCACAAAAGTTGGCTTGAAACTCAACATTAAGAAAACTAAGATTATGGCATCCGGTCCTCTCACTTCCTGGGCTCCAAGATCACTGCAGACGGGGACTGTAGCCAAGAAATTACAAGACGCTTGCTGCTGGGGAGGAAAGCTATGGCAAATCTAGATAGCATACTAAAAAGCAGAGACATAACCCTGCCAACAAAAGTGCTTATAGTCAAGGCTGTGGTTTTCCCAGTTACAATGTATGGCTGTGAAAGCTGGACCATAAGGAAGGCTGAGTGCTGAAGAATTGAGGTGCTGGCGGAGAGTCCTGCGAGTACCTTGGACAGCAAGGTGATCAAACCGGTCAGTCCTAGAGGAGATCAACCCTGACTGATCTTTAGAAGACCAGATACTGAAGATGAAACTCAAATACTTTGGCCACCTAATGAGAGGGAAGGACTCCCTGGGGAAGAGTCTAATGTTGGGAACAATAGATGGCAAAAGAAGAAGGGGATGGCAGAGAATGAGGTGGTTAGATGGAGTCACTGAAGCAGTTGGTGTGAGCTTGAGTGGACTCCGGGGGATGGTGGAGGGCAGGAAGGCCTGGATGAATGTTTTCCATGGGGTCGCAATGGGTCGGACATGACTTCGCGGCTCACAACAACAACAACAATTTAATTTCAACCTTTATTGTGTTCCAGTCCACATTTAAAAAAGAATAAATGTGTACTTCAAGTAAATGTATATAGAATTAAACTATTTCTGCCCTGAACCACAAACGGAAATGGCAACTCCTCCTTTTGGTATTATAAAAAATACAGAAAAGGAGTTCAGTGTGAATTGCTTTCAAATAAATATGTAGGATTGCAGCTTAAATTCTTAAGCCTTATTATGCCTTTTTATGTCGTTGCTATTTTTTTTAGAGGCAGGACCTTGTCTTCAAACTTAAAATATGTATAAAGGGAAGAAATAAGGTGGTAACTGAGACTTACCAAGCAGGACATGGGCATAATGGGATCGAGTTACAGGAAGCCATGTTCTGGCTGAACATCAGGAAAAACTTCCTGATGGTTAGAGCAGTATGACAATGGAACCTGTCACTTAGGGACATTGTGGGCTCTCCCACACTAGAGGCATTCAAGATGCAACTGGATAGCCATCTGAGAGGGATGATTTAATTCAGCATCCTGCACTGAGCAGGGGGTTGGACCCGATGGCCTTCTTGCTCCCTTCCAACTAAACATCGTACTATCATAATACGATTCTGTGAAACAGGAATCAGTTTCATGGAGGAAGAGTAAGAAAAAGAATCCTCAAATCATGAAGGTTCCATTTAGTCAGCATTATAAAATTAGTACAGTAGGTATCATTTGTTAATTACATCTGACACATCATTGTGCATCACTGTGCACTCGATCACTTCTTGTATGAAATTTTGTAAATTATAATAAGGGAGTATTGGTCCTATATCCCCGTGGAATTCTTAATACTCTGACCAGATACTGTAGAGAGGTAAAGACACTCTGCATGTACCTGGAGACTTTGCTTTACTTGTCCTTGGGGAATTGGCCCTGATGTTAAGAATGGAACCTGGAATTGTTTGGGGAATGTAATCCTTAGTCGACATTCATTCTATGAAATAAAGGAAAACTCTGTATACCTAATTTAGAAATGCCTTGGCCAAATCCCTATAAGTATATTTTCTGTATACTTTCCATGTCTTTAGCTGTAACTGATAGTACTGGTGATAGCATGAATGTGCAGGGTAGCTCTTCGTATGTTGTCAAGAGGTAGCATTTGCCTGTTGATGGTAATGGTTCTTTTCAGTGGTGCAGATGATTTAAGTCTTAACTACAAAATGGGATTTTAGAGTTCATTCTTTTTTCTTTGAGAAAATGTGCATATGTGTAGCAATATTACATCGATATTGTACTGAAATGTGCTTTTAAAATATAGGTGCAACAGTACGAGGGGGAAGGTCCTTTCCTCATGAAAGAACCTGGAGAGAGGTAAACACTTAAGCTGTATGTTGGTTGCATAATTAAGTTTATAATGATTTATTCTATTAGAGTGCACCCACCTGTAAATTCAAATCCGCTTCCAATTCATTTAATTGTTATAGTGCCCAAACAGTGAATCCTGCCAATTAAACTAATGCAAAAGTTCAGAGAATTCCAAAGAACATTCTCAGAACTATAATTTCTCAAGTTTCATTTGTGGGGTAGTATTAGCAGTTACCTACTTGGAAACAGGTATAAATCTGTGGTGCTATTGTGCACAGATGTGGATTCCAATTAACAGTGGTGAATGTACCAATGCAATATTTCCAAGTACACAATCATACCATAGCTTATCCACAATAGTTCCCACAGTAATGGGAACAACAGTTGAATATATCCGTATATGACAAGCACATGCTGGGAATTACATGAGCAAAGCTGGCTGGAGCTGCAGATCAGACTAGATGGCTTGAGACCCCTTCTGACTTGCTGTGTTTATATATATTATCCTGGTACTGAAGCCAATTATACTATAGCAAAGGTTTCAAAGATCAGGATTCCAGCAAAGTATTGTCCTGATTGTGACATGCTCTTTTGGTGAGTATATGGCATGACTGTGAGCTATGTGCTGTGTACCAAAATCACAAAATAATCCATAGAATAGTACAGAAAAAGCCTTTCAGAAAACAGCTGAAGGCTGTTCTAGTTTATATAAGGCTATGGTCAACTGATACCTCTCAAAAAGAATATATTTAATGTCCTTGAAAGCTGGCTAGGCTTAGACATGACTTAGTCCAATGCCATGCTTTGACCTTCATGGCTGAGCAGGGATTTGAACAAGGATTACCCCAATCTAAGTCAGAAACACATGTGCCATTGGGGTAGGGGATTATGTCAGATCATCTGTCACTCACAGTCGACCTGCATGGAACCACTATTATGTAATGAATATTACGTAAAATGTTGCACATTTTAGAACATGATTTTCCTTTACTCGTTTCCCAGGGAATTCCCAGGACTGAAAAGATGGAGGTTGATCAGGACTGGACCAGTGTCTACCCAGCTGCAGCTGCTTTCAAACCTTCCACTGTGCCCCTCCCAATTCGGATGGGCTACCCAGTAAAAAGAGGTGTACCACCAGGAAAGGAAGGCAACCTGGAACTTTTAAAGGTAAAGCTACATGCTGCTAACTTAAAGACAGTTTCATGGTCTCTTACTAAACACAGTCGCTGGCTATTGATGCAGGTGTAATAAGATATAATAGTCTGCTGTTCTTTACATGTTTTGCATATTATGTTTGAGCTCAGGAGAAGAAGGGGGAGAGAAGGGGAACAGTCCAGCTGATAGTAAACTGGGAACAATTGGTTCCATATTAGGTATATTCTCACCCAGCTAGGTAGCTGAATCAATCCTCAGAACCTCCTTCCTCATCTCTTTCCTTGTGTCTTCTGACTAAGATCAATTAATCAGGTTGCTGTGAAGATGCAAACTGGTAGGTAGTAGAATGTGTTCCATTCTGAGTTCCTTGGATGGATATTGGAGTATTAAATGTTCTGAATTAAAAACATAAAGCATTAGGATTCTGCCCACATGACCCAAGGATGATAAAGACACGTCTTGCTTATGGGCTACTAAATGTTTTACTAGCAAGGCTGCTTAAAAATACTCAATGACTATTTTGTTGTCCTTTAGATATCTACATTATGTACTGGCAAAATTTAATAAAATGCAACTATTTCAGATCCCCAATTTCTTGCATCTGACACCAATTGCCATCAAGAAGCACTGTGCTGCTCTTAAAGGTAAGTATCAAAAATAAGTGATGCAAAAATTATAAAAGTATAGATAAAGGCAATAATAGTGAACTATTTTGTGTACAGTAAATACAGAAATATGTAAATGTATGACACACAAATGTAAGGAAACCTTGAAAATTTAATAGGGACTACATATGGCTAGTTGTCAACTGATTTAAGTAAGAAGTATCAAGTTCTGTCTTTGCTAGCTAATTGCATCTGTGAACAAGTTGTCTGGATTTCACTTCAGTTTCACCTCAGCAGCTTTGGGCAACCCAGTGTGGTATAGTGGTTAGGAGTAAAGGACTGAAACTGAGGTGGTCTGGGTACTAGTTCCCACTAAGCCATGGAGCTAACTGGATGACTATGGGCCAACAACAGACCTGCAGCCCAACCTAATTCACAGTGTTGCTGTTGTGAGGATAAGACTGAGAGGATGAGAACAATTATTTAAGCTCCTTTGAGTTCCTTGAAAGGAAAAAAAAGGCAGTATAGGTCTGGTATTTGTTCCACATGGGAAGAAACAGCAGTGCCTCTACCAGTTTCATGCACTGGGTGCTTAGATTTCATATAATGATGTAGGGTTTCTGATTACAAACTGAATCAGTAGCTGATAACATAAAAGGATAGAGTAGGAATAAACTATAAATTCTCCCAAGGAAGGGGGTATAAACAGTTGTGTCTCACCGGGATCTGAAATAGGAACAAAGCTTTTCAGCTTCTTAATAAATGATCTGGAAGCTGGCATGAGTAGTGAAGTGGTCAAGTTTGCTGATGACACCAAACTATTTAGAGTGGTTAAAACCAAATGAATGGAGGAAATCCAAGTGTGAAGTAATGCATGTTGGAGAAAAACCTTCAAATATAAGCTGAGGGGATCTGAGCTAGCAGTTACTAACCAATCTTGAGGTTGTAGTAGACCACTTGATGTTAATATCAACCCAGTGGGTGGAGGCTATGAAAAAGCAAATTCCATGTTGGGCATAATTAGGAAAGGAACTGAAAATAAAATTGCCAGGATCATGCTGCCCTTACACAAATCTATGGCTGCAACCACATAGTTCTGGCCGTTGTACATATGTACGTACATATTGTACATAGTTGGCAGAGTTGGAGAAGTGTAAGCAGAGGTGGAGGAGTCTTCCTCCCATCATACATAACTTTTCACTGTATTTGTGTGTCTCTAAACAATGGGCATATTCCTATATTGTATTCATCTCTACTATATGGAAAGGTCTGAAGTTGGCTTTGATAAATATAGCTTTCTTAGCTAACTTGCTTTGAGTAGCAGTTGTAATGGCTAGAATGATATCTGTGATCTTATGCCAGTTTTTTAACTGCAGAGTTCTGCACGGAGTGGCCAGTTCTCCTGGATAACGATGAGAAGTGTGTACAGCACTTCCCCATTGAAGTTGACACAGTAGACTACATCTCAGCAGGCCCATCTATTCGTAATCCTAAAGCAAGAGTGGTGACCCTAAGAGTAAGTAAATTGTGAGAGAATTTGGACTCTTATTGAACACTTAAAACAGTTGGTGTTTGTAAGGCAGGCAAACATGACACTTTGACTAGTATAAGATTTCACATGACAGGTAATGTTTATATCAATGAAACTTCTGAAGTTAGGAAATCAAAGCTTTTCTTCGCAAAAAATCAAGTAATTTTGAATGGCATTTGCATTAATGTTGGATAAAGTACACTGTAACAGCTGTAACAGGTTTGTCTCTTCATACTTATTTGAATGCCTGTCTAAGAATCCTTTAACAGTGCCACTGTTCTAATAACATGGAGCAAAATTTTAAATTTATTATAATTAATCTGTATGTTTGTGGCCATAATGTTGTCAGGATAATCTTTTGTAATGTTCTCCATTTGTTACTGCACCATCAGTGTCTGTTAAACTCTTCAGCATAAGGAGAAAGTTAGACCTTATCCAAGAAGCTTAAAATCTTTAGAAGCTATGGTGAATGAATTAGAGAAGCAACAAGTACTTATTTTTGTAAAAAATAAAAAAGCCATGCTTCACATTTACATAGTGCCTTTTTTTAGTCTTCAAAGTATTTCATATGAATGCTTAGTAAACTTGAAAAAAGCATTTTAAGGTAGGTTGCTACTGGAAAATACATAGCAAAATAATTTACAGTGCAAGTAATTTGCTGATGTATTAATACTCTGCTGATGCATTACTTAATTTAGATATCTGGACAAAACTATGTGCTTATTTTTTTCAGATTGGTGTTTTGAAACAGTTCACATGTAAGATAGCTTGAATGTTGATTATTAAGCAGGAAACAGACAGCCATATGGCCTTCCCTAGCAGTAATGATCAGTTCAGACATGTTTTTTAATCCTGTCTTGTGGTAGTGTCCATTAATCTTTTGTCAGCATAATCTGCTATGCAGAGTGGGGCAGGAAGAAGTCTGAACATAAATGTAAATAAGTGTTGGGGCTGCTTTAAATGGAGACTATAGCACAGTTCTCACTTGAAAGATAGAGCTGTTTCTGGGCTATACTGTGCCAAGCTGTACGTAGGGACTTGTATGATAGAATGTGTCAGCTGCCCAGAGAGCTTTGACTTAGGTATGGTATAGAAATGAACTAAATAAATGTATTTCTATACACAAATACTAAATGCACATAGAAGATTAAATTCTTCTCCCTGACACAGTTGTTTTGTACATGCAGGGAGTGCTTTGTATGGAAACCTTTCCATTATGGGTGTCCCCAGCTGCAATCAAATGGCATGGCCCGGTCTTTCAGACTGGGCTGTCACTTCAGTGGGACCTCCGTGACCTGGAAGATTCTATGCATGCCTAGTGTGTTATGGAATATACTTGAGAGAGGCTGTGATTTGAACTGAAAAGGCACATGCTCAATTTTAACAGCTAGTCATAACGGCACATAGAAATGATACATAAAGCCATTCATCAACAAATTACATACAGTGGTACCTTGGCTCATGAACTTAATCCGTTCCAGGACTCTGGTTGTGACCCAAAATGGTTGTGAGCCAAGTTAAATTTCCCCATAAGGTTCAGTGGAAATAAGGTTAATCCGTTCTGTAACTATTTTTTCATCAGAAAAATGTGAAGCAAAGTGACAAAGAACAAAGATCACGGCCATCTCCCCACCCTGAGCACGAGCGCAGCCATCTCCCCCCACCCCCAGCACAACCATGATTGCGCCCCTCATCCCTGCATGCACCCGTCATCCCGGCATGCTGGGGGGATGGCGCGAACGGGGCGCACTGGGGGAGAGAGAGATGGGCACGAATGGGGAGTGCTGGGGGAGGGAGACGGGCGCAAACGCGGGCACAGAGACAGGCACGATCATGGTCGCCACCCAATGCGGAGTTCGCAACCTGAGTTAAAATTTTTATGAAATTTTAGTTTGTGACCCGATTTGGTCGTGAACCGAAGCATTCTTGAGCCGAGGTACCACTGTATTGCATTCAGTTGCAAAAACAAGATAGATGCTTTGGGGCAAATAACTAGAGCAACTAAAAAGATAATTACCTTCAAAATCTTAGTTCTCCAAACTCTTTGAAAGGTAGTTTCTCTCGTGTTGAAATACCAGCAGAGAATACCACATTCTTGACATGAATGGGCAGCACCTGTTCCAAGGACTCATCCAAGCCATGAGCTGGCACCTTTAAGCAGAGTGTGCTTCAGTCCAATGCACTCTGTGAACCTGGGCAAGAGTCAGTGATTCTACCAGTTTCAGTGATTCTACCAGTCAACTACCAGTTACTTTTCTGGATTAATTTTCAATCCTCTGTCCAGTTCCTTACAGATCCTAGCTGTGATATCTGTATGGGATCTAGGAACACAAGAACAGTCCTGAGAAATCAAACTGAAGGTTTATGTTAGCTTCCTGTCTCTCATGGGTAATAAGAGCCATTGGTATTAGGCATGCTACTGCTGATTCTGGAGGTAGCATGGCTAGTAGCCCTGATAGCTTCGTCCTCTGTTAATTTGTCTAATAGACATTTCAAACCTTGTATATTGGTGATAATCAACATCTGCATAAAGGTGTACTTCATTTTGCTTGTCCTGAAGATGATCCCTGATTCTAGTATTTTGAAGAAAGTTATGAAGTTCAGTCCCAGCATGATAGAGCAACAATATTATACTGTATATATTGCTCAGATTATGTTTTAAATGGATTAAGTTACATAATTCTGGCTTTCAGTGGGTTGACAACAAATTGTTGAGGGTGGTTAGGACAAAAATGGATTGCAAGAAACTCCAGGTGAATCTCTCTAAACTGTGAGAATGGACATCAAAATGGCAAATACGGTTCAATGTAAGTAAGCATAAAATGATGCATGTTATAAGGAAAATCCAACCTTCAGGTATAAATTGATGGGATCTGAGCTAGTAGTGACCAACCAGTCTTGGGGTTGTGATGGACAGCTTGATATTAGTATCAACACAGTATGGAGGCTATGAAAAAGGCAAGTTCCATGTTGGCTATAATTATGAAAGGAATTGATAATGCTGTCCTTACACAAATCTATGGTGCAACCATGCTTTACACACTCTGTGTAGTCCTCAATATTGTACATAAAAATATTGTAGAGTTGGAAAAGTGCAGAAAGGGGAAACTAGAATGATCATTGGGTTGGAGCAGGTCCACTGTGACACAAAAACTGAGAAATTGCAACACCTGTATTGTTCAATTTAGAAAAGAGGAAAGTAATGGGAGAAATGATAGAGGTGCACAAAATTATGCATGGTGTGGGGAAAGTAGACAAAGTGACATTTTTCTGCTGCAATGTTAGAATCCAGAGTCATCCCATGAAACTGATTGGTGCGAGATTCAGGACAGACAAAAAAAGTTCACACACTGGATAGGTAAACTGTCCACAGGATGTAATGATTGCTGTGAATGGCTTTAAAAGAAGAAGGATATCAGTGGCTACTAGTCCTAAACTCCTGGTCATTATGTGCTGCCTCCATTATTAGAGGCAGTATGCCCATGCAGATAAGTTGCTAGGGAACTTGGGCAGGAGGATGCTGTTGTGTTCAGGTCTTGCTTGTGGTTTTTCTGTGGATCACTGTTTGGCCACTGTATGAACAGAATGCTTGGTTAGATGGACTATTGGTCTGATACAACATAGCTATTTTTAGGGTCTTAATTAGGGAGATCTGAATTGATCAGATGTGTGCAGAACTCTTTGTGCAATCAAGGACTGCAGAGGATGGAAATCCCCTAAAATCCTGTGAGGATTTGCTTGCAGAGTTAACAAAGGACCTGAAATTCCAAATAAAACCACTTGGGTTTTAAGGGGTGGTAGGGAGCCACATTTGTGTATACTAGGGATGTATGAGCAATCCATTTGGGGTGGAAAATCTGCTGGATTCCCTAGTTTTGGCTTCCTACACTCTGATCTGCTTTGCAGTGGCCCAGAGTCCCAAGTTCCTGGTAAGTGTATCCAGGAATCAGGAGGCACTTGTCAAAAATTGAGGCCTGTGCACTGTACAAGCAGTGTCATTTTTCCATGCTTGCTGCTGCTGCTGACAGCAGCAAGTGGGGAAGAAGATTGCTGCCTGGAATGGCAGCTGGGGAACGTTGCCAGTTGCACAGCCCGGGTTCAAAGTAGAAGCTGCAAAGCCAGAGTGAATGGAAATATGTAAGAAAGTATGCAAATGACAATCTCCTTGTTCCAGATCCATGAGCGATTGCAGTTTTCCTCTTGGCTCAGCTTGCTTTGTAGGACTAGGCCAAGCATGAGAGGAAGTCTACAGATTCTGAAGGGACAGATTCCAAAAGGATTCATCCCAACCATAGTATATACTGCTAATTTGGGAAGTTTCTAAAATAAGTAGCATATTAGTGGGAAGGCTATAATACAACTTCTCCCAGATGGGCAAATTTGCTACATTCAGGGAATTTCTTATCTTGAGGAGAATTTTTAAAATGTGGGTTCCCCCTTCTTTTCCGCCTCCTCTTGCAGTTGGAAGTGGCACTCTTAAGAATTCTTACTGTGTAACCCAGCCTCTCTCAGCCTGGGTTCCCTGGAACCTTGGGGTTCTGAGAGAGACCATGGGGAAGTAGACTATGTATGTGCACGTACAGATTTTCACACTTGTGTGCATTTATACAAGAAATACACATGAATTACTGACTGAAGAGCTCTTCTGCTTTCCCTGATTGCCTAGCAGGTGGGAGGGGGCCCAGGATGAGTCTTCACCCACAGGGGAAGGGTTTTGGATTGTGAATTGCATCTGCCTCAGGCTTGTAGGGAGCGGTGTAGCAGCAATTTTATGTGCCTGGCATTGAATGACTAGCAACAGCCCTTATTGCACATTTTCCTTTTAATCATACACACCATCCAGGATTTACAGATGGGTGCTGGCCACTGAAGTGCAGTAGGAAGAAATACCCCAGTCAGTGATCAGTGGAAGGAGGAAATGGTAGGACCATCAGTGAAGCCTCTATGAGGAAGAGGTGGTCTATCTCTTGTGTGCAGGACTGGGACAAAGAAGAGGAGGAGATCTCACAGGCAGATCAGGCTGGTCTAGAAAGGCCTTTCTCTTAATCCACAAAACAGTTCTTATTAGTAAAATAAATAGTAACAATTGCAATATAAATAAAATTAAATATTGTGCTACCTCTAGTACATCTCCCTAGGTCTGACTGGAGGGCTTATAATAATAACAAAAATGTATAATTTTATAATGTTTATGCAGAGGTTCCTTAAGACATGAAAATTATTTCATAGGTTCCTTCAAAGTAAAAAAAAAGTTGAGAAAGGTTGGTGTACACTGTCTTGCCCAGGAGAGCAAGGTGAGAATGCACCTAAGCAATACTTTGAGCTGGTGATACTTCATCTTGATCCCTTTTATAAAGGCAGCTTTAGCAAAATTGGTTTTAGGGACACAAAATTCTTTGTTTCTTCTTCATTTAGGATTTTCTCTCCAGTGCTCAATCTAATATCAGTCTTAGTCTTTCTCCCTAGACTTTCTAGCCTTAGTTTTTCATCCCTTAAATATAACAATTGTATCTCCCATTAGGTTTTTCTAGGTGCCTTTTCTATAGTTACTTTTGTTACTTGAAAAATGAAAGCAGTAAATGGAAGTTTAATTAGAAACTCTCTATCTGCACAGTACTGTGATATTAGATGAACATCGTAATTTGAAAGCTGATTTAAAATACCAATTTTTAAATGTGGGTCCAATTCCTGCTGGAATCTCAGAAACCTGTGTGGTTTTGGAAGTGGGGGAAGCGTCAATACATAGCTCTTTGCATAGTCCTAGAAGCTGAAAAGCCAGAGTGAATGGAAATATGTAAAAAAGTATGCAAATGACAATATCCTTGTTCCAGATCCATGAGCAATTGCAGATTTCCTCCTGGCTCAGCTTGCTTTGACTAGTCTGAACGTGTCTATCTGCCCTCCATCTTCTACCATTAAATGCCTCCTGTGCTCTCTTCCTAAAGAAGACTCCTATTCAGTGGGTTTACTTAATATGATTGTATAAGAAGTTTCATGCTTAATATGCAGTAACTCTGACCTTCTGAAGATAAAGACTTAATTTCTATACTAGCAACTGAACTTGTTATCAGACTTTCTAAGAGACTGATTTCTTCCCAGGTTAAGCTTTCAAGCCTCAACTTGGATGACCATGCAAAGAAGAAACTCATTAAACTTGTAGGAGAGAGGTACTGCAAGGGCATAGATACCCTTACCATTACAACAGACAGGTATCGTAACATGAGAGAATTGTCTAGAGTGGGCCCTACCTAAAGTTGACAATACCTTAACTGTAATATCTGTTTCTGTCTTACTCAACTACATATAGGACTTAGAATTGTGTTCAGTTATATTGGCTCTTGGATATTGATATGGCAAAGACTGTGGGGCTTCTAATTAGTCTTCCTTTCTTTTGGTGTAAAATGCAAATAAATGTGTACAACTGTAATAAGATTGTGTTTGAAGGTCAAAGAATTGCCAAAGCCCATTTGCAATGTAAATGAAATGTGCACTGTTGGAAAACGTACTGTAGACTTAGTTTTTCTTGTCTTGCAGGTGTCCTTTAAGGAGGCAAAACTATGACTATGGAATGTACCTTCTGACAGTTTTGTTCCATGAATCATGGGTAAAAATCTATGCATGGCTATTACGACAACCAAATGTGATTACATTGTGTAACATGTGTTTGCTTAAATGTTGCTTACAAGCTATTTTCATTATCATTACATTGCATTAGTATCCCACCTTTTTTCATCTTGTGAAGAACCCAAGACAGCTTATATAGCTCCATTTTATCTCTGCAGCAACAACCTTTTAAAGTAGGTTGGACTGAGAGACTGTGACTGACCCAAGGTCAACCATGGCCATATGGGGATTAATATTATACTACTGTTATTAATTTCATTTCTATAGTGGCCCATAAAGCTTTCCAGAGTCTCCAAACCAAAACTCTAACCACTGCACCACACTGGCTATCATTCATTTGGCTTAATTACATTGATGGAGAAAGAATTGTGGACGGTGTGTACTAATAGACTTGTACTGTAGATCAAGGCTGCTGCTTTTCACAAATCTTTCTTTTTTTTAAATACTATTGAGTAGAATTCAGTGTTCTGCTCCAGGATTGGAATTTTCCACCTGTTCTCCACCCAGGTGGCCCAACACCTTGGAGATTTTGAAGGCACTCAAGGGTGGAAAAGGGGATCACTCCCTTCCATTTCTTCTGACTACAGCAGCTTTACCAATGGAAAACCTTTATTGGAGTCCAATAAAGGAACCAGAAATCTTTATTGGATTCCACCCTATGAGCAGAAAGCATGTATGTCTATAGTGTAAGTGAAGTGATCAATTCAGATATACAGTGATACCTTGGCTCATGAACTTAATCCGTTCCAGGACTCTGGTCGTGACCCAAATTGGTCGTGAGGCAAGTTAAATTTCCCCATAAGGTTCAATGTAAATGAGGTTAATTCGTTGTGTAACTATTTTTTTAATCAGAAAAATGTGAAGAAGCAAAGTGACAAAGAATAACAAAGTTCGCAGCCATCTCCCCCTCCCCCCCAGCATGACTGCAATCACACCCATCATCCTTGCACATGCCCATCATCCCAGCACGTGGGGCAGGGGGAGATGGGCACAAATGCGGGCGTGTGGGGTGGGGAGACAGACACGATTGTGCTGGCGGGAGGGGAGATGGCCGAGATCATGGCTGTGCTGGTGAAGGAAAGTCGGGCGCAATCATGGGTGCGCTCATGCAGGAAAGAAAGTGCGATCTCAGCCATCTCTCCCCCACCCCCAGCACGATCGAGGCCATCTCCCCACTCGAGGAGGGGGAGAGAGTTGGCCACAGTCACGGTTGCCATCCAATGTGGAATTCGCGACCTGAGTCAAAATTTTTATGAAATTTTTGTTTGCGACCCGATTTGGTTGTGGACTGAGCCAAGGTACCACTGTATGTGGCTGAAATTTAGAATGTGAAACTACTGAGTCCTTCAAAAGGTCTTCCTGTTGAATGAAAACAAGGAATTTTTACTCTGTTGGGTAAAAAAGATTTTTACCCATCTTTTGCAGGTGACAAGCTATAAATCTAGTGCAGGGGATCATATACTTGCTAAGAGTGAGCTGGAAGAACCAAGTTTACATTCCTCACCTCTCATATTGGTTGTGTTAGACAACTATCCTTTTGTGTCAATCCCCTACTTTACTAGCCTACTTTGCCAGTCCTATAGCTAGCACTTAGAACACTCAGAAGCAGTATCTAAATCCTAAGTGCTTGTAAAACATTAAACATTTCTTAATTCCTGTGCATCTATAGGAATAGATAAAAGTGAATTTTTTCTACTACAAATATGTATCTGCTTTTGATTTTATGTAGGCTGGAGTTCAACACTTGGGCTTATTAATTCCAGATGAGCACATCTGTCTTTGGCTCTAGCATTTCTTAGTGATGGAAGATTTGGCCATATGATATTGCTTGTGTGAGTGTTTAGTGTGTATTGAATACACAGGTCTCTTGCCCTTTTATTACCTTTCAACTTCCACATGAATACTTAATGACCTCATCAGTTGTGATTGTCTTTGATTTCAATGAAAAATTCATGGCCTGCTGCAACACAGGGTTTTTTTTTCCATGATCAAAGGTGATCCCTCAGAATGGTGCTAATTTAGCTCATTTTTGGCAACTTTAAATATTTCTTAAAATCTGAAATTTAAATATGTGGGGATAGTAGAGAATCATCCCTTTGTACATACACCAATGACATAACTGGAGAGCAAGCATGTTATAGTAGACAGTGATAGGAGCAGAAAGGTTGGGGTTCAAATCCTTGATTTGCTATGAAACTCACTGTGTGACCTTAGGGTAAATTAGGGTCGAGACTGTAGGATATCTGTGGTTTTGTTTGGTTTTTTTTTTAAGATCGAAAACACTGGGTGGTGAGGTACAGAAATCAGTTCAAAGCTGTAGTGCTGAAAAAGAAATTAACCCTTACCGCTGCAATTTTCCTGATCTGGCTTAATTAAC
This sequence comes from Varanus komodoensis, assembly GCF_004798865.1. Lineage (NCBI taxonomy): Eukaryota > Metazoa > Chordata > Lepidosauria > Squamata > Varanidae > Varanus > Varanus komodoensis. The sequence continues at coordinate 1,571,599 of NW_025336598.1, read as the reverse complement.
TTCCTCATCAAAGTTGCAATCTAACCTGTGGAGGAAAACATAAAGGATACTATTAAAAACTAGGCATTGGATAAAAGATTAGCTGGAACATTTCCTCATAACATGCTAATTTTATATGGGGAGAAAGCCTTTTCAAAAGAGTGTTCAGTCATGTAAAGGCTGAAGTCATACAACCTAAACAGAGGTGACAATTAAGCAATTGCCTAACTTGCATCATAGGGCTCTTAGAATAAAGTGACATAATTTCATGTGATCCTGAACTCAATAATCCTTGCTGCTTGGTTAAGCAGGCCTACTTGTCTAAGGCCACACAAGTGAAGGGCAAGGGGGGAAATCTGAACAGGAGCTGACTTCCCAATTCACAACTCAGTATCTTAGCCAATGTATTATAGTAGATAAGGAGTTGAATACACACAGACAATACTTTGGAGGTATTCAGTTGACTATTCAGTAGTTTCAGTAAGTAGGAAGGAAAGGATGTATGATACCAGACTCAAACATTTTTAGCTTGTTACCAGTCTCTTGCATTTAGTTCTGAAATGTGTGACACCATCATTTTGATATTGTTCTTGCAGAAGTATGCGTAGCCTAAAAATGACTTTTTATATTCTTGGCAGTATAAGGGAACTTTATAGAATATTGACTATAATTAAGTGAAAATAACAGGCATTATGAAACATAGTATGGATGCTGACTTTTTTCATAATTTTTCACACAACTTCTATTCAAATGTTCACACCTGCCACTTCAAGTGGATTACTTTTAAAAGTTGAAATGGTGTTCCTGGATCAGAAGTGACCAGATATAGATCCTATGCTAAATAGTTCTTGCGGTAAGGTTTTCCAGTTCCAGAAACAATTTATAGAGCCATGCTTCCTTTACTATGTTATGTCCATCCTATATATCTGTAGTCATTTCTGAATTCTACCCTCATTGTGTTAAAAACTATTGTTCACATGGTTAATATGAGAAAATGTGTTTCTGCATGGCAATCAGTGCTTGAGTTTTTTTTTAAATTGTTGTTTTCTCAGATTAACAAAATAATTACAACTGCTTTAATTGTCACTGAACCCATACTTGTTCAAACACTGTCAATTATAGCTGAAGAGGGTCTTCCAGTGTTAAGATCACAACAAAAGAGACTTTGTCTTGAGGAGGCAGCTGTCTTGCTTCTGAAGGTGGAGGCATCCAGGACAGGGCTTGCAGATTCTTAATGTTCAGGCAGATTTCTGTAGGAACTGGAAGTTCTCCTAAAATGTTCCAGATTCTGGCCTCTTTATGCAAATATGAACACTTTACAAGATGCATCTGGAACCAGTGTCAAGTATTTGAGCAGTATTCAAAGGCACCCACATATACAACATAACACAGTATGTATAACTTTCAATATAACATAACATGTATAACATTCAAATGCACCCACATACACAACATAACACAGGTTATGATCAAAAGTATGGATAACTATGTAAAAGCTAATTTTTCCCAAAAAAGTCATTGTTCTGGCTGGAACTAGTGTAAGACCTTGAGACTATGTATACCACTTGCCCATGTTCATTAAGGGAAGATCTGAAAGCTTCAGGCCTGATCTTTTAGAGGAAGTGCAGCTTCATCTGAAGCAGACTGAAAATTAACTCCAGATCACCTTTATTGGTACAAGTACCTGCATTTTGTTTGAATTGAACTTCTGTTAATTGGCTTCCATCCAGTCTGTTAGAGATTCCAGGCACCAGTTCTATCCATGGCCTCATCTGAGTTAAATGAAATGGAGAAACAGAATTGGATACTTTGTTCCAAACCTCTGAATGACCTCACTTAGCAATTTCATGCAGATATTAAATTGCAGTGGGAAAAATTAGGGTTATAGCGGTTATGACCTCATTTTAACTTTTCATGGGCCTCTTAATTGCTACTGTGGGAAATAGGAAGCTGGCCTAGAGCAACCTTTGGTCTGATCCACCAGGGCTGCTCTTATACCTTGTGGAACCAAATAGCAAAAATGCCATGAAATAGGATACACACCTTGAGCAACACACTGTTGAAATAAGAGTGCAACACATGTTGCCTCTGCCTTCCTTTCTGCATTGTGGACCCCAGAATCTGAACAAAGTTACCAAAATGGCATCTGGAGATAAGGACAATATCACATGGATTTTTTCCCCATCCTAAAAAAAAATCTGGGGTGATCTGTGTGGTGCAGTCAGTAGGGACAGAAAACCTCTCATCCTCTAGCAGGTACCCACTCTGACATTCTTTTGCCAAGATAGGAGTGGGATTGCATAAGATGCCTCCACTTCCTAACCCAGAAAAGGAGTATAGATGGATGCCATAGTTAAATGATTTCGGAGGCAATCTGGAGGAACCAATGAGGGTCACGTACTCTCTGGCCCAGCAAAAGTCAATAATAAAGGCATTTTCACACCCAACACCTCTCCCCCACCCCCAAAATTGGTCTATAGATAAGTTTCACTCAAGCATTCTGAAAGTTACCACCACCTGTGGAAGTACCTTGCTCAAGAGTGGCTGCAAGCCTCAAATCAGTTTTTTACATGAAGGGCTCTTCAAGAAACAGTTGCTGGCTGGTGGCCTTTGAGGCACCTGCAACTCCTACCCATTCCCCAGGTATGTGATTGCCCCCTGAATGCTGCTAGCTACTCCCTCCTGGCAAAATGTTATTAGCAGGCGTGGACATTCTGTTGCAGAATTTGGGCATCTGAGAAGATGGAGTGCTTTTATCCTTGCCACTGTCCTTGTCACATTTTTCTTTCATTCCATCTACCAAGGAGTTCAGTGTGATGGTACACTGAGCTGCCTCCATCTTAAGCTCCTGTGAGATGTGCAAAGCCATCTGTTGAGCTTCATAGCAGGAATTTGAACGTTGGGTATCTGACAAAATTAACAGCATCTCATTTTTCTGTCTTTGTAACTTCTTGCTTGAATGTAAAGTATCCCATGGATGATGATTCTTGGATGCATACTACCGCATGGAATTTCTCTAGAAGCCCAAACTTAAAATGCTAAAGGCTTGCTGCCACCTAGTGGTTAAAACAGTTTTCCTCTTTAGAGGTTACTACAAATCTGCCCTGTTTTTATTTAAAGATAGATGAGTATAGAACAATGGAAGTGTTTTGGAGTAGCACCTTATTTGTCTTATGGAATTGCATACTGATATACAAGTATCAAAAAAGGCTTTTTGTATGTAAGCACTGTACCAAGCTGAGGCATATACAAAGTGCAAATATTGGTTCCCTAAAACAGTTTTGAGGTTGAAAGTAGAGGTGCAAGCTAACTAGTAATCAATGAAAGGTTTAGGTTATAAGTTAGGGGTCTATTGTGGTGCTGAGATTATACCTAGTTCTGGGACAGTTTTGGATCTGGCTAAAATGTAAATGAGTAAAAAAAGTATTGAGTTTAATATACTTTAGACTGCCTCCTCCTAGTTATTACAAATGTTCTCCTAGTACCAGAGTGAATCAGATCATAAGTAAAGGCATGGAGATCCCTCTCCACTGAAGACTTACCATAGGTCCAGACTTTGCTTCTTTCAGGAGTATTTTGAGCTTGTCTTGTGGAATTCAGGATTAAGTGTAGAATAGATTCACTCTGCTTTTATTATTTATTTATTATCAACCAATTGAACATGATGGATTCTAATTAAAATAACATTTAAATTAACTAATGCATGATCAGTATACTCATTAAAAGGTGATCAATTACAGTTTCAGACAGGGTCATCAACAAATGAAATTGATCCAGTGAGATGAGTATAAACAATTGAAGTCTTAATGTTACCATCCTAGCCCCTCCCATGTTTTCTGCTTCATAATGGAGAAAAAAATGCTCCACAAACATATTTAGCAACTTTATACCAGCATACCTTGTTTTAGCGTGCTTCACTTTATGTTGCTTCATAGATATTACATATTTTTTTACAATTTGAAGGCTTGTGGCAACCCTGTGTCAAGCAAGTCTATCAGCACCATTTTTCCAACAGCATTTGCTTACTTTGTGTCTGCATGTCACATTTTGGTAATTCTCTCAATATTTCAAACTTTTTCATTATTATTACGTTTGTTATAGTGATCTGTTAGGAGTGATCTTTGATGTTACTGTTGTACCAAATCCATATAAGTGGCAAGCTTTTAGACATAATGCTATTGGACACTTTATAGACTACAGTATAGTTTAAACATAACTTTTCTATGCACTGGGAAATAAAAGAAGTGTAATTTGCTTTATTATGATATTCACTTTATTGTAGTGGTCTGGAACTGAATCCACAATATTTGCAAGGTATACCTGTATGAACTTGTCCCAACGTTCAGACAACTTAGACTTAAGCATATGCATTTGGTTTGAGTGGCTGTTGTATCTAGTGAGTGTACACTTTAGTTTGTCCTTAGACAAACTAAAGTTTTTGAACTTCAGAAAATATTTACATCTTGGCTTTTCTATTAAGGAACCACAAGGTCTCTGTCACAGGAACCCTGCAAATTTTAAAGAATTCTGGGGAACACACTCAGTTGTAGGATGAGAGAAGCAGGGATGCTTGAGCTCACCAAAACTCTCTGAACTTCAGTTCAGAGCTTGATTTGGCTTGCTCCCATTTCTGTTTGTAACCCGTATTTTGTTTTGTTTATTCAAATAGGAAAATACATGTTTATCAAAAGTGCACATTGAATAAAACATAAAAATTCTCCCTTTTAAAAATGTGCATTTTGCTAAGTTTGCACAGGTTTAAATTTGCATTTTCAGAAATTATTACAGACATTATTGAGTGATAGCTAAACTAAAACAAAAACCTTACATATTTCTTCTCAGTTCATACGGAGTATTGACCAGGCATTTTGGACCTCACTGCTTCTCTGCATGAAATGAAAAGACTGCATGCTGCAGGATAAAATTGGTAGTGTTAATGAATCTGTCATTCAAGAAGGCTTGTTGATAGTTACTGACATTCTTAATGAGGAACCTGAGTGAGGCTTCTAAGGAAAGTTAGGGTTTGAAAACCACTAGCCTAGACCAGGTAAGGGACTTTCCCTTCAACTTTTTCTCTGAATTGTTTACTTTCAGAAAACAGAACAGTGGGAAAAAGAAAAGACTGAGGCCGACATGGAGGAATATCTCTGGGAGAACAGTGCTTCTGAGAAGAATGCTTTGGATACACTACTTCGCATTGGAGCAGCTGAAAATGCTAAAGAAGCCAATAGAGATGAGCTTCTTGCCTCAGATGTAATTCTCGCCTACAGAAAGTCAGTGGTTATACTGAAAAATGAAGGCGAAACAGAGAAGAACCTTTCTGAATATAAGAACTCTGTCAAGAGACTACTAAAAATGAATGGATCATAGTGAAAAGAACTGTTTAATGCACAGATGTGCATGTACATAATATAATTCATGACAGTGTCCTGTTTAAATTTGAAATGACAAACTTTCTGTTCTCAGATTCTTGTATAAATTACTCTGTTGTTCCAGTAAACTGCATTCATTCAAAATAAACATAGGGTATCTCAGGAAATCTATGGGTGCCCTGGGGTGCTGTAGGATTTGCTAGGCAAGCTTCTTTGAGGAAAGTATTCCATAAATAAGGTGCCATCACTGACAAGTCCCTCTCTTTTGTAGGTACTTGCCTTGCTTCACTGATAGGAATACCTGGAGGAGGGCCTCAGACTATGATTTTCAAGTTTGGAAAAGTAGGCTCTGTGCAAGCTACTTAACAGCCCATCCCCACCAGAGCCATTGTGATGATGTTGTTTTGGCCTTAATATTAAGCTTGTTTCCAAACAGCTGTTGTGGCTGTTTTCATTGCGTGCACTTCCGATTGAAAGTGCCGGATGCTACAATCTAGCAGCATTAAATTTTTTACTGGTAGAAGCAGTGGTAAAGTTGTAGAACCTATTTTGCAACATTTTCCTCTGCCCCTTCTACATCTTCTTTTTTTATGTGCTCTTACCTCACACTGGTTTTTGACAGCTGTGAAAAGAAGGTAAAGTGAAAGGTAACATTCTTCATTGCTTTCTAGGTGCATGTCTGTGGGAAGTGTCCGCTACACTTTGACAGCAGGGGTCCCCCAGGACTTTGAATGCTCATTTGTGCAAGTACAACTAAACATTGATTTAAAAATTGAAACCATTTGTACAAATTTCTTGCACTAAAATATGTTAAAAGGGTTGCTGAACCAGTGACACACCCTGCAAAATGCTCTTTTGGCACTTGGATGGAGTCGTAATTAACTGTCAGATCAGGGTTGCTTTTCATGATCACCAGGGGAAAGTGGGGAGGGTGGGGAAGCATAGGAAGTGCAAAAGGACTCCCAAATGCAAGGAGAGACAAGTCAGTCCTGCCACAGAGTCTTCTGGGATACCTACAGAGGAAAGAACAGGAGAAAACACACAGTATGCTGTGAGCTAGGACTGTGTTATGCCAGGTAATCTTAGGGAGCAATGCTCACCAGATTGGCTCCAGTTTGGGATCTTTTGCTGGGGTTGAACACATAAGTCCAAAGAGAACAAGCCCTGGTTTTGCATTCACACAAACACACAGTGCACTTAGAAAGTTTCATTAGAAAAATATAGAGCAGGTGCAAGCTTTTAACATAATGTTGTCCAAAGAGCAAATATTCCTATTGCATCGCAATCTTACTCTGCATTTCTAAAGAGAGAAGGAAATAACAGAGACTAACAGAGGGTGGGGAATTCCTGCAACAGTAGAGTTTGCGTGTAGCTTGCACAGGAGGGTGGGAAAAGTGACTCTTTCCCAAGCCCTTGATTTTTATACACTCTTGCAACACATGTGTTTTTACTTGTTTTTTAAATTTCAGTCTAAAATATAACCAAAATCACACTACATTTAAGACAAAAACATATAAAATTAAACATACAATTAAAATAATACTTACAATACAGTGCCCCCCACTTCCAGGACCAATGATACATGTTACAAATAAGAAACATTCAAACATGTCAGGACATTACCCCTTTTCAAAACTGTAATGATTCCTTTGTCAGCTCAAGTCCTTTCCCTTTTTAAAAACATAATAAATACACCCCAAATATTAAACGTATTTTTCTTTACATGTCCTTTTCTCACTTTAGTATTACATGTTATTGTTCTTAATAGCTATATTTCAAACTTCTCTATACCAATCACACAATTGGTAATCATATTTTACTTTCCAATTCTTAACTATTCTTGCTGCAGTTATTAAATTTGTTACTAATTGTTCATTATTCCAGCCCCTTTGTTTCTTATCAAATATTGAAAGTAGTGAAACCTCAGGGCATATATCTATATTTAGAGGTAATATTTTATTACACTCTTTAAAACCCTCTTTCCAAAATGTCATCATATATTTGCAATACCATCACATGTGGAAATATGTACCCACTTCCTGACCACATCTCCAACATAAATTGGAGTATTTATTATCTATACAGTTAATTTTCACCAGAGTTGGGTATCACTTCCTTACAATTTTACATTTTCCCTTTATTCTTATTGACATATTTTAATATCCTCTTCGTCCAGATATTTTCTTTTTTTTACATTTCTGTAAATTTATTTATTTAAAAATAAAACAAAACTCATAGTTTACACAAATGTAAAGAAATATAAATAATAAAATTAATAATGATCAATAATGATGATCATAACTAAATACAATAATAACAGTGCTACCTTCCACCAGGTCCCAGATGCATGTTACTTATCATTTGTTCAGGTTGCTTGATTCTCACTACCCCACATTCACACCCCTTTCACTTTATTAAAACATACTGAATATATAGTCTCCAAATACTTTCAGAATTATTTTTCCTTATGAAGGCTTTTTTCAACTTAATATTGCAAGTTAATGTATCATTAATAGCTATATTCCTGTTGTGAGGCCATAACTCACGTCTCCAATTAACTCACACAGCAGTCGGCAATAAAACTAAAAACTTTTATTGCTATTTGCTACAAGATTAACGATGCAACAGATAAGCTCTGATGATGAGCTCCTTGCAGCTCAGTTGCCCCCTCCTTTCTGAACTCTGAGGGGAAGGTCACGTGGACCTCAATCTCCTCTCACGTCTTTCTGTTCGTGAGTGGGACAAACTTCTCCCCTGCCGTCCCAATTGTCTAACCGCTGCAATCTCCACCGGAGCTGGGTGTTCCATAAATTTCCTGTTACGTCTTCCTGTTCTCCAGGACTCTGCCCAGCAGCTTCAGAGTCAGGAGGTGGTGGGGGGGCGGGGTAACTTGTTCAAACACCTCAGAGTCTAGAGGAAGGGAAGCTGCACCCTGCTCAACTCAGAGCTAGGGTGTGGGGAGGCTACTAGCTCAGAAGCCTCAGAGTCGGGCTGCAGGGGGGCTGTTTGGGCCCTGGGCACCAAGTATAAATCCCCTTGTTCCAATGCCTGACTCTCACTGTGAGTTTCTGGCCCTCTCTCACATGCCAATGCCTCTGTCAAGCCGTAAGGCACGACAATTCCAGACTTAAACCAATCATTTTTTGATAGTCATCTTTTACTTTCCAGTTCTTTGCTATTATTAATCTTACTGCTACTGCTAAATTTGTCATCAAGACTTTAATATTTTGAATTATTAAAAATCCTCTCTATTTTATTAATCTCAGCTTTCTTAGATATTATTGTTATGTATTTATTAAAGTCATAGACAAACATAAGCCAATTTGTGCCAGCAAACAGATTAAACATTGCTTTTCTATTACCCCAATTAAAATAACAATTTAAAGTGTATTAAAAGACATAGGCAAGTAGCAGACACTAAAACTTGAGATAACCGAGGCCGCATAACTGAAACACACAGTGCCACAAACATGTAAACATAATGGTAATACCACTGTAACCTTTGTTGAAATGTATAAAATGTATAGATTTATAACTAAATAATCGATTGTCTTACCCTGAGTTTTTCATCAAAGGGGATGTTCTTGTACTTGCCTCCAAGAACTGTGGAAGAAAGAGCAAAGCACCTGGCAAGAGTAAAAGCCCTTCCAAGCCCTTTTGCTTCCAATGATGTCAAATAGTTCTGCAGAGTATTTAATGTTTCTAGTCCTACCCTAGCATTTGATGCACACCTAGGAAGGAACCTACAAAATCATTTTTAGGAACTTGTCTGACTCTTTCCTGTGGAGCAAAGCACAAGCTGGGTGGTCCCATAAGGGAACCATAAAGCAATTGGTCCATTGTCTTAGCTTTATAATGTTTATGAGCTTCAGGGACGAAAACCCTTGTGCTTGATGGAATTTTGCAATGCTATTTGCAGATCTTTCTCCTTTGTCTGCAGCATAATTACTGTGTTGGAGCCTGGAGCCCGAGGCCTGCAGGACTACCCCCAAATATTTAAAACTATTAGTTTGTCCAATTTGTTGGCCATTAATCAACCAAGACAAGATCTTAGGCCTGTGCACAAAAGCAGCTATCTTAGTTTTCTGATGGTTGATTTTAAGGGACTCATTTTCACAGCATTGAGAGAGTTTCCCCAGAGTCCTCAGCCCAACAGGAGTGCTGGGCCAAAGCAGCACTGTGTCATTAGCATATAATAAGACTGATAGAGTCATTTTAGCAAGTTTGGGCAGATGAAATGCAGGTGAATTTACCCAGCTTTATAAAAAATAAATAATGCAGGTGCTCACATGCACCCTTGCCTAACACCTCCAAAAGTTGGAATGGGTTCAGTAAGATGCCCTAGCCTGCTACATTTAACATTTGCTCATGTAGGACCCATATAAGGCATAACAGCCTTCTATTGATGGAGGAAATGGGTAATTTGCCCCAGAAGTCTCACTCTAGATACTGAATCAAATGCAGATTTGTAATTCACAAAGGCCACATAAAGAGAGGTTATTCCCTTAGATGAGTATTTCTCAATAACATATTGAGATATTAAATGTGTAATCAAACACTGATCTAGTGTAAATCTCCCTGGCCTGAAGCCTGCCTCTAAGATAGTCTCTTGCCCTAGCCAGTCTAAGAGTTTGTATAGCAAATGCCTCGCATATAACTTACTTATGATGTTCAGCAAGTTAATTGGCCTATAGGTCCATGGTTAATTGTTCAATGGGTCCTCCCTCCTAACCTTTTTGTGAAAGGGAACCTCCATAGCCAACCTCCAAGAGCTTGGGATATGACCTGTATCATTGATGTATGTAAAAGGGGGAGCCAGGAAAGAGGCCCACCAGTCCTTGTTTTCTTTCAGGAGTTCTGGTGGAATACCATCATATCCTGGGGCTTTGACATTCTTCAGTTGGACTATATACAGCATGGGTCCTCAAACTATGGTCTGCGGGACGGATCTGGCCCGCCATGGCCTTCCATCCAGCCTGCGCCACCGTTTCCTGCTCACATGCGCGCTTGCTGCGCGGGCAGGGAGGTGGTGGCTTGCTCACTTGGAGATGGTCTCCAAGCGAGCAAGCCACTGCCTGCCTCCCATACGCATATGCTCGGAGGTGGTTTCCGAGCGAGCAAGTCACCGCCTGCCTCCCATACCCACGTGCTCGGAGGGGTCTCCGAGCAAGCAAGTCACCACCGCCGCCTGCCTCCCATACACGCAAGCTCACTGTTGCCTTGCTCTGAGATGGTTTTGGACTCGCTGGGAGATCCCCAAGTGAGTGAGCCACCACTGTGCATGCCCGATGCCACCTTGTGCATGCCCCACATCCCCAGGAATGCCCACCTCACTGGCCCACAACTGTCACTGCAGCCTTTCAACTAGCCCCCTATTCAAAAAGTTTGAGGACCCCTGATATACAGTATAAGGTTTTCATAAATAGAGGATCTAGAACAGTTAGGGGATTTCCTAGCAAATACTGGAGATATAGCAAATTTTCTTGGATTAGGATATCTTTTAAGCTTTGTGCCATATTAGGTGACCTTCTTACCTCACAGCTGCATCTTACTAGAGGCATAACTGTTGTGAGGTGTCTGGATTCCAGATGGAAATTTCCAGAATCCAGCTACATGCATAGAAGTAGAGAAAAATGGTCCTCCTCCATATATGGAAGCACTTGCAAATTCCCAACCGTGGAGAATAAACCTCTGCAGAACAGAATATAATCGATTGTGCTAACTTTAGGGCTTGCCATAAATGTAAATTCATCTGGGATGTCACCTTCAACAGAATCATTTAGGACAAAAAGGCAGTCTATAGGCAAACTTGCATAAACAGGCCCCAGCATAGTTTGCAAAATGATCTTTATCCTTTCCTGTTTAGGGAACTTCTGATTCTCCATCAGTATATTTGATGTCATCTTAAATGTAGAAGCCGAAGAAGTATTATCCAGGCCCATATGAGTGTTTAAATCACAACCTAACAAGATCATGGCACCCTAACATAAGAGTTCTTATGCAATTTTCTAAGACATCCAATTCTGTTCAGCTTCTGCTTTTTCAGGACGGGTAAATACACATTTAGAATCAATAGATTCCTCTTACTCCCAGGTAGAATTACTGCCATTGCAAGCTGATTTAAAGGAGGCTTCACACTGGGGTTGCACTTTCAAGGAAGTTGCTATAGAAATACCCAACTCTCCTTTCAGTCTCCCTGGTCTCTGTCTGGGTACAGCATTAACTTACAGGAGTTAAAATAATTTAAAACCAATTCTGCATCAGACCAGGTTTCCTGTACAAGAATAACATAATAGTTCTGATAAAGGGAATGTCTGAGTTATGTGTAATAAAATGCGTCCAGACTCCTATGTTCCATGAAAGCAGTTTCATGAGAGTAGCAGATGGCTGGATGGTTTTAGGGTCACACCATCAGTCCTACAGATCCAGTCTCCCATGATTTCACTGGACATTTGATACAGTTGATCTCAAATTGGTGTCTTTGAGGCAGGATTGTGATAAGTCAATTAGATGTCATGCCTATTTTTGGGATGGTCTGAATCCCACCTGGGTGTTGAGAAAGAAGAAATGTCTTCAAATGAGAACGACAGTCTATAGAAAAAAGGCCACTATCATTTTGGTTTCTCCAAATCTTCTCAATTTTGCAGGAGTCAACTGGCTTGGTCAAGTGGGGAATCACTGTCTGGTTAAAATAAATCCGGTCCATTAAAAATTCTGCTTTGCTTAATAAGATGCATGTAGATCACATCCTGGAACATATCATGGGGAGTGGCCAAACTGAGTTTAGTATTTCCAACACCTTCCTTGACACATACCCTCACATTATCTTTGCATGTTTAAATTCTGTTATGTTTTATGTTTTATGGATTGTTTGTTATTGTTATTGATTTTTATTTGTTTGTATGTGTTGCATTGTGAGCCACTGAGAGAGCCTCTGGCTTTGGAGCAGCATACAAGTACGATAAACTAACAAACGTTACTAATAAACTTAATTAAACAATACAATAACAACAGTGTTCCCACCCAGGACTAACAAATCATGTCATATAATGTAAGCTCATTTAGAAACATAGAAACAGAGCAAGTTAGAAGGGGTCTCCCGGGCCATCTAGTCTGACCTCCAGCTCTAGCCAGCTGTGCTCACAACATGCCTACCATGTGCATGTCTTGTTAGTCGTGAAGTTGTGTCCGACCCATCGAGACCCCATGGACAACATTCCTCCAGGCCTTCCTGTCCTCCACCATCCCCCAGAACCCATTTAAGTTCATGCCGACTGCCCCAGTGACCCCATCTAGCCGTCCTCTTCTTCTTTTGCCATCTATTGTTCTCAGCATTAGGCTCTTCTCAGGGAGTCCTTTCTTCTCATTAGGTGGCCAAAGTATTTGAGTTTCATCTTCAGTATCTGGCCTTCTAAAGAGCAGTCAGGGTCGATTTCCTCTAGCACTGACCAGTTTGATCGCCTTGCAGTCCAAGGGACTCGCAGGAGTCTCCTCCAGCATCACCATTCAAAGGCCTCAATCCTTCGGTGCTCGGCCATCTTTATGGTCCAGCTTTCACAGCCATACATTGCAACTGGGAAAACCATAGCCTTGACTATACGCACTTTGGCAGGGTGGTGGCAGGGTGATGTCTCTGCTTTTTAATATGCTGTCTAGATTTGCTATAGCTTTCCTCCCCAGCAGCAAGCGTCTTTTAATTTCTTGGCTGCAGTCCCTGTCTGCGGTGATCTTGGAGCCCAGGAAAATAAAATCTGTCACTACCTCCATTTCTTCCCCATCTATTTGCCAGGAAGTGAGAGGACGGGATGCCATGATCTTAGTTTTCTTAATGTTGAGTTTCAAGCCAACTTTTGTGCTCTCCTCCTTCACCCGCATCAAGAGGCTCTTTAGTTCCTCTTCACTTTCTGCAATGAGAGTGGTATCATCTGCATATTTAAGGTTGTTGATATTTCTCCCAGCAATCTTAATTCCAACTGGTGATTCATCTAGCCCTGCCTTTCTCATGATGTGCTCTGCATATAAGTTAAATATGCAGGGCGACAGTATATAGCCTTGCTGAACTCCTTTCTCAATTTTAAACCAATCAGTCGTTCCGTGTTGAGTTCTCACTGTTGCTTCTTGACCCGCTTATAGGTTTCTTAAGAGGCAAATAAGATGGTCTGGTACTCCCATTTCTTTAAGAACTTGCCATAATTTGTTGTGATCCACACAATCAAAGGCTTTAGCATAGTCAATGAAGCAGAAGTAGATGTTTTTCTGGAACTCCTTAGCTTTCTCCATGATCCAGCGTAAGTAGGCAATTTATCTCTAGTTCCTCTCCCTCTTCGAAACCCTGCCTGTACTTCTGGTAGTTCTCAGTCCACATACTGCTGGGGCCTAGCTTGTAGGATTTTGAGCATAACTTTGCTAGCATGTGAAATGAGTGCAATGGTGTGGTAGTTTGAACATTCTTTGGCATCGCCCTTATTTGGGATAGGAATGTAAACTGACCTTTTCCAATCCTGTGGCCACTGTTGAGTTTTCCAAATTTGCTGGCCTATTGAGTGTAGCACTTTTACTGCATCATCTTTTAAGATTTTGAATAGCTCAGCTGGAATACTGTCACCTCCACTAGCTTTGTTGTTGCTCAGACTTCCTAAGGTCCATTTGACTTCACATTCCAGGATGTCTGGCTCGAGGTCAGTGACCACCCCATCATGGTTATCAGGAACAGTAAGCTCTTTCTGGTATAGTCCTTCTGTGTAATCTTGCCACCCCTTCTAAATCTCTTCTGCCTCTGTTAGGTCCCTGCCATTTTGGTCCTTTATCATGCACATCTTTGCATGAAATGTTCCCTTCATATCTCCAATGTTCTTGAAGAGATCTCTGGTCCTCCCTATTCTATTGTTTTCTTCTATTTCTTTGCACTGTTCATTTAAGAAGGCATTCTTATCTCTTCTAGCTATTCTCTGGAATTCTGCATTCAATTGGGTATATCTTTCTCTTTCTCCCTTGCCTTTTGCTTCCCTTCTTTCCTCAGCTATGTGTAAAACTTCCTCAGACAGCCATTCTGCTTTCTTGTATTGCTTTTTCTTTGGGATGGTTTTAGTTGCAACCTCTTGCACAATGTTGCGAACCTCCATCCAAGGCCAAACTTGCCTGTTATTCTGGTTATCTTTTGGCTTCGTACATCATTTTTTGGTGTTAATTCTGGAAAGTGTTGTAGGCCTTCATAGAACTGGTCTTCTTCAACCTCTTCAGCACCAGTGGTTGGGGCATGGACTTGGACTATTGTGATGTTGAATGGTTTGCCTTGGATTTGAACCGAGATCATTCTGTCATTTTGGAGATTGTATCCCAGTACTGCTTTTCCTACTCTTTTATTGATTATGATGGCTACTCCATTTCTTCTGAGGGATTCTTGCCCACACTATACCTGATGGTCATCTGAATTAAATTCACCCATTCCTGTCCATTTTAGTTCACTGATTCCTAAGATGTTGATGTTCAGTCTTGCCATCTCTTGTTTGACCACATCCAGCTTGCCTTGATTCATGGCTCCAGGTTTCTATGAAGTATAGATCTTTGCAGCATCGGACTTTCCTTTCACCACTAGATACATCTGCAACTAAAGTGACCCAGTCACTTCATTCTTTCTGGTGCTACTAGTACTAGCCGTCCACTCTTCCCCAGTAGTATATTGGACACCTTCTGACCTGAGGGGCTCATCTTCTGGCATCATATCTTTTTGCCTTTTGGTACTGTCCATGTGCATGTCTAGCCTATCCTTGAACACCCTCACCGATGGGGCCTCAACCATCTCCCATGAAAGCCCATTCCATACCCTCAGGGTCCTAACTGTCAGGAATTACTTCCTGGCATCCAAATTGACATTGGTTCTCTGAGCTCTGCTGCATTGGAGCATGTCTTGCCCTCCTCTGCAGGGGAGAACAGGTCTCTACCCACCTCTGTGTGACACACCTTCACTTCCCTTTATGTCTC
The DNA here is from genome assembly GCF_004798865.1 of Varanus komodoensis. Taxonomy (NCBI): domain Eukaryota; kingdom Metazoa; phylum Chordata; class Lepidosauria; order Squamata; family Varanidae; genus Varanus; species Varanus komodoensis. The sequence goes on along the minus strand of NW_025336598.1, from coordinate 1,556,267 downwards.
AAACTGATCCCCTCTGAGTCTCCTCCAGTTTGAAGAGACCCAGTTTCCTCAGTCTCGCCTCATATGGCTTTCCCTGCAATCCAGCCACCATCCTTGTGGCCTTGTGACTCTAACGTGGCTATATACTTCCTGTAATGAGGGGCCCAGAACTGAACACAATACTCCAGTTGCGAGCACATCTGAGTCGTATAGAGTGGTAGTAATATCTCTCTTGATCTAGAAGCCACGCTTCTGGTTATGCAACCAAGGGTGGCATTCACCCTCTTGACCACCGCGTCACACTACTGACTCATGTTTAGCCTGCAGTCAACCAGTACCCTGAGGTCCCTTTCACAAGTGCTGCTCTCCAGCCACTTGTCACCTAACTTGTACTTATGACAGCTATTCCTATGCCCCAAGTGCAAGGCCTTGCACTTATCCACATTGAACATCATCCTGTTGTCTCCTGCCCACTTCCATAGTCTGTCCTGATCCTTTTGGATCTGGAGTATCTGCTTTTCAGTTGTGGCCACTGCCCCCATTTTAGTATCATCTGTGAATTTGATCAGCAGAGTGTTTACCCCTTCTTCCATGTCATTGATGAAAAGATTGTACAGGATTGGCCCCAGGACAAAGCCCCAGGACTTGTCACTGGCCGCCATCCTGATGATTCCCCACTAATGGTTACACTCTGCTTTCAGTCAGTCAACCATGCCCTAATCCACCAGACAGTGCATTGGTCTATCCCAAAACTCCTCAATTTCTCAACCAAGATATCATGGAGGACTTTGTCAAAGGCCTTGCTGAAATCCAGGTAAACCACATCCACTGCCTCCCCTCCATTTAGCCACCTCGAAATCTTGTCATAGAATTCCACATGGTTTGTCTGGCTGGACTGTTTGCGGAAGCTGTGTTGTGTGGCCGCCAGCCTCCCTTCCCTGTGTAGCATCACTAGATCTCTCTCTATTATGAGCCTTTCCACCGTTTTTACTACAATGGATGTAAGGCTAACTGGTCTGTAATTCCCCATGTCCCTTCTACTACCCTTTTTGAAAATTGGGACCACTGATGCCACCCTCTAATCTGTGCCCCTAATCTGTGCCCCTAAGTCCTTGGCCTCATCTAACCTCCTATGTGGATCTCCCCCATCCTGCTTTGGGGAGAACACAGAGGCAAAATAGTAATTTAGCATCTGTTCCTGTTCCCTTGTATCAATCACTGGATCTCCTTCCTTCTTATTTAGTGGTCCCACTACTTCCCCTTCCTCTTCCTATATACATGCCAATAGAAGCCCTTTTTGTTGCTCTCGGTATTCTTTGCAAGTCTCAGCTCATAATCAGCCTCAGCCTTGCGAAGAATCCTTCTGCAATGGGCCTCCTCCTCCTCCCGGTATACCCTTTTGTCCATTTGCCCCAATACCCATTTCCTACAGAGGTTCCTCTTTCATCTAATCCCTCAAACCACCTCCTTTTGCATCCATGGTGGCACTCTCCTTCGCCTCCCCGCCTTTCTAATTAGATGTGTCATCAAGCCTTGCGCCTCCAAAACCTCCCTATCCACCCCTCCTCAACTCGCTTGCCTTCCACTAACCTATCCCAGGAGACTTCCCCCAGTCTGGCCTTCAGTTGGCCAAAGTTGGCCCTCTTGAAGTCCCAGCTTCTAGTGCTCGACCTGCTGCCTGTCCCCATTCCCCTGATCTTAAAGCAAAGGATGGAGTGATCACTCGCATCCAGAGCTCCCCTAATCTGTACCCCATCTATCAGTTCCTTCCTGTTGGTCAAAACCAAGTTGAGGGTATCCTGCCCCCACATCGCCTCTCGGACACTCTGTGTGAAAAACGCTTTCTCCATAGTGTCTAGGAAGCGACGTGACCTGGCTGTCACTGCTGAGTGAGCCTCCCAACTAATATCCAGGAGATTGAAATTGCCCATAATTACTGTGTCCCTCCCCCAAGGTATCCTTAGAATCTGATCTGTCAGGACATCAACCAGCATCTCAAGTTGACCTGAAGGGCAATAATATACCCCCACTGTCAGGTCTCTTTCCCTGTCAAAACCCCTTAGTTTCACCCAGTCTGCCTCTACCAGATCCCCATCTGTGCTTCATTCTATCTCACTGCATCCTATCCCTTATAAAGCTATGCCCCCACCCCTCTTTCCCTTACTGTCCTTTTTAAACAGGTTATACCTCTCTATGTTTACATTCCAGTCCTACTTTTCATCCTACCAAGTTTCTGTGATCCCCACCAGGTCATACCTTTCTATTCCCAGGAGAGCTTCAAGCTCTTCCTGCTTATTACCCATGCTCCTAGCATTTGTGTATATGCACCTCAACTCCTTCCCACAGCTTCCTTTCTTTGGGATCCCCAACCTCCCCCTTTCTGCCATCTTCCCTGATACCGGGCCCCTCTTCATAGGAGTCCTGTCAGTCCCTGCAGTACCTCTAACACCCTGGTCCCAGAGCCCTGATCTTCTCCCCTCACTCCACAGTACAGACAAGTTTCTAGGAGGCCTGAACACCCCCCCTTCCCCAAGCTCAGTTTAAAGTCTTCCAGACAAAGCTTGCTAGAGCATTTCTGAAGGACCTTTTCCCCATCCTCGTGAGGTGCAACCCGTCCCTTGCCGGTCTGTGAAAGAGACACTGAAGACCAGTGCAGGGGCTAGCTGTGCATTCCCTGCACATTCCCCACCTCTTCCTCTGCTGAAGTGTTCTGGGAGGGGAGAGGCAGCTCAATAGAAGCTAGTCATGAGCCATGCAGCACCAGGTCTGCCCTCTGGGCAAGGCTACGAAGACTGGGCCTTTTTCTTTTTCTGCTGGTAAGAGAAATGTTGAGGTGGAATTGTGCTGAATTTTTTTTTCACAGCCAATCTGTGCTGGTGTGTACGGGTTTTTTTTCGGCGGGGGGGGGGTTATTGTGTTTCATTTTTTTACATTATATTACTGTACAAGTAGTCTTCAAAAACTTTCCACACTTTTTGGTGCAATTCATAAGTTTCGCAGCCATCATCACCACAGCATGACAACTCTTATACTAAACTGCGAGGGCAGCCAGCTTGCCCAACACACTAGTCACAGGACACTCTCAAACACAACCAAGTACTACTCCTCCCGCCCTCACTGTTTCCAACAAAAATATAAAAGTGCTGAAACTTTTTGAAAACCCTCATATTAACTTTGATTTTGTATTGCACTGCTGTCAATATTGTCTTTGAATTTGTATTTGCTTTGAGTATAGTTATAAATTTATATTGATTATGTATTTGGCTATTGTAAATTTTTGATCAAGTATTCTTGATAAGACTGACCTCTACCACCGTCCCCTGCCCCGCTGACTGACCCGCCACTGCAGATGAAGACACAGACCCCACTGACACTGCTAACACCACTGACGGGCTGCCATGAGGCCAGGGGCACTGCTGCTGTGGATGCTTCCACCATCTTGCCACCAGCAAGGCATCTGCTGGCCCCATCCTCCTTCCTCCCTCAGTGTGGGTGGCAGCTGTGCTGGGGGGTGGGGGCTGATTGTGGGGGAGTGTCCCGGCATTTATCTCACTGGCTACGGCCAGACCTGGGACAGGACTGCCCTCTACCACCCCCCCCACCCCGCTGACTGACCTGCCGCCACAAAAAATGACACGGACCCCACTGACACTGTTGCCACTGCTGACAGGCCACTGCGGGGCTGAGGACACTTCTGGCATGGGTGGCAGCTGCACCAGGGGGCAGGGGCCAATTGTGGGGGAGGGGCTGAGCATTTATCTCCTCCTTCAGGCTGGCAGCCGAAGGGCAATTGCCAAAGGGCGTAGAGCCACTTGGAGCTGTTTGGCGGGGCTGGACTGGGCCAGGGACTCTGTGTTTTTGTTGTTGGGTGGGTTGGAGGGCTTTTAATTTCTAATATTTGATTATATACCATGACTGAGCTGATATTTTTATTGTTGGTTTTGAATTTGTCATAGGTTTGCTTGGGGAGCATGTGGGCACCACCACTGGGGTAGTAATGGGTAGGGGAAGATATGGCCCATGTAATTTAACATGTCATCATAGAAGAAATGGGGACAGATGTCTGGTATCTGTTCCCTCTTCTGGTTATTCCCCCAACTAGAGGGTTCCAGGTAGTTTTTTCAACTGATCCTCAGGCCTGACAGTGCTGTTGTTGAACGCCAGGTCTGTACACAATAAAGCATCCCTCATCCATGATTTAATTGTGGATGAGGGGGCCAACCTGGCATGCATTATGGATACCTGGGTGGGAGAAGGGGGGGCATTGCCCTCACTCAGCTGTGCTTGCCCAGGTACTTGATCCAGCACCAGCCATACCCTGGGGGGAGGGAGGGGGGCCACCCTAGTTTGTCAGGCATCAATTTCCCTCACGGGGCTTCCTGTTCTCTTGAGACCAGACCTGGCGTTGGGTGATCAAGACATATTAGGGATTCTGCTGGTGTACTGTGCACCCTTCTGCCCATCAGACTCCCTGCCTGAGCTGACGGAGATCATCTCGGACCTGGTGTTGAGGACCCCCAGTATGTTGGTCCTGGGGGACTTCAATCTCCATGCCGAGACTGTTCTGACTGGGGCAGCTGAGGACTTCATGGCTTCCATGACAGCCATGGGGTTGTCTCAACATGTTGTTGGCCCAACCCATGAACAAGGTCACACTCTGCACCTGGTTTTCTCGACAGGGCAGGAAGATGGCGATCTGGAAGTGAGAAACTTGCATTTAACTCCTTTGTCATGGTCAGATCACTTCCTCGTGAGCTTTGAGCTTGGGGCTGACCTTTACCTCTGTAAGGGTGTGTACCCCATTAAGATGGTCTGCCCCCAGAGCCATATGGATCCTGATGGATTCGTGAGGGCTCTGGGGGACTTACTGGTTGATAAAGCTGGCGCTTCTGTTGATGCTCTGGTTGATTTGTGGAATGGGGAAATGACCAGGGCAATTGACACAATCACTCCTAAGTGTTCTCTCCTGCCAGGCAGAGCCTGCTCATCACCGTGGTACACACCTGAGTTATGGGCGATGAAGCTGGGAGATGACTGGAGTGCAGGTGGAGGAAATTATGGAAATAATCTGATCAAACACTCTTATGCACTCATTATTGAACCTATGCTGTGGCGGTGAGGGTGGCAAAGAAGCAATTCTTCTCTGCTTTCATTGCCTCCTCACAGTGCCATCCAGTGGAGGTTTTTTGAGTGGTGCATGACCTAATACATCCTGGCCCTAAAAAAGACCCAGTGGCACTATTGATAGCCCATTGTGAGAACTTTGCCCAGCACTTTCAGGAGAAAATCGCTCAGTTTCGTCATGAGCTGGATTCCACAGTTGATAGGGTTCCATTACGGGAAGTGTCCAGAGCCACGCCTGGTCCATCATTGCTGGATGAGTTTGAGTTGTTGCAGCCTGATGCTATGGACAAGGTGCTTGGACTGGTATGTCCTTCCACCTGGTTACTTGACCCTTGCCCTTCATGGCTACTTACTAAAGCCAAACACGGGATTGATACCTGGGTCCAGGAGGTTATCAACACCTCACTGAGGGAGGGCCAGATCCCTGCCCCTTTGAAGGAGGCAGTGATCAGACCCATCCTGAAGAAGGTGTCCCTGGACCCGGAGGTGGCCGCCAATTAGAGACCGGTGGCCAACATCCCCATTCTAGGGCAAGGTGCTGGAGCGGGTGGAGGCTCTGCTTGGCAGTGGTCCCATTCCTATCTGGCTGGCCGATTCCAGAAGGTGATGCTGGGAGACTAGGGCTCTGTGCAATGGCAACTTTGCCATGGAATACCTGCAGGGTTCCATTTTGTCTCCCTTGCTATTCAACATCTAAATGAAACCGCTAGGAGAGGTCATCAGGAGGTTTGGGCTGTGGAGTCACCAGTATACTGATGACACCCAGCTCTACCTTTCTTTTACAACCAACTCAGGTAAGGCAATAGCTGTCCTGAACCAGCGCCTGGCCGAGGTAATGGGCTGGATGAGGGCCAATAAACTGAAACTCAATCCAGATAAGATTGAGGTCTTTTTGGTAGGTGGTTCAGGTTTTCAGGTAAGTGATTTTGGCCCTGTCCTGAATGGGGTTGCACTCCCTCTAAAGGACAAGGTACTCAGCTTAGGAGTGCTCCTTGACCCAGAGCTGTCACTGGAAGCCCAGTTGATGGCAGTGGAGATGAGCACCTTTCTTCAGCTTGACTGATCCATCAGCGGCATCCTTACCTGGACGAGCATGGCCTAGCAACAGCGACACATGCTCTGGTAACCTCCTGGTTGGACTATTTATTTTTTTAAATAAGTTTTATTTGGATTATAATCCTAAAAAACAAGAAAAATACAAACAACATCCATCATCAAAAACATCAAGCCCGCTGGGTCAGCCCCCACACCCTTCTTTTTCCATTTATGATAACTTAAAAACATATTTAAATCTATGCCAAGTCCTGTTTCTCTAGCCAATAATAAAAAGAGTCACAAGTTTGATAGAAGTCTGTATCTTCTTTCTCCTTCAATGATAAAGTCAATCTATCCATTTCTGCACAGTCCAGGATCTTTTTTAGAATCAATTCATCGGTGGGTAGTTCCTCACTTTTCCAGTGTTGAGTGAATGCAATCCTCACCACAGTGATTACATGTAAAATCAAATACATTTCTTGTTTACTAATGTCCTCCAGTATAATGCCTAATAAAAAAAACTCAGGTTTAAAAGCTAAGGATTTTTGTAACATTTCCTTGAGCCATTTATGTATTTTAATCCAATACTTTTTCACATTATTGCAAGTTCACCACATATGATAAAAAGTACCCAATTTATGTTTACATTTCCAACATCCATTTGACATATTTGGAAACCTCTTAGCTAATCTATTTGGCGACAGATACCATCTAGAAAACATTTTATACAAGTTTTCTTTATACGAAGTTGCTAATGTTACCTTAATATTTCTTTCCCACAGCTTTTGCCACTTTTCTAATTCAATATTATATCCAAAATTTTGTGCCCACGTTATCAGTTTCCTTAACCTGTTCGTCTTCCATTTTCCTATCAAGTAAGAAGTCATATAATCTTTTAATCATTTTCTCATCTGATTTAAGCATCACTTGACGAAATGCTGTTAAGTCCTTATAAAAACCCACGCTTTACAATCTTTAGCATATCTTGATTGTATCTGCACCTTATGCCACCAAGAGATATTAGATCCCTGTTCTTGTGTTTCTTGATTCAAGTTCAGGCCTCCATCCTTATCCAAAATATCATTATATCTTATAATCCCTTCAAAATTCAAGGCATTTGGATACACAAATGCTTCCATAGGTGAAAGCCATCTTGGTAATTTATTATACAGTTTTATCTTTAACTTTTCCCACACCGACATTAATTATTTTCTAATATAGTGACTTAAAAAAGAACCATGTGCCTTATACTTCTCATACCACATGTAAGCGTGCCAGCCCATTTGCAAATCATGCCCTTCAAGATACAAAATTCTCTTATTTCTTAAAGTTATCCATTCTTTTAGCCATGTTAAAACAGAAGCTTGATAATACAACATCCAATCAGGGAGACCAAAACCTCTGTTCTCTTTAGCTTCCTGAAGTATTTTTAATTTAATCCTTGGTTACTTCTTTCTCCATATAAATCTTGAAATTTGAATTTAAATAATCAAAAAATTTTCTATCAATTTTTATGGGAATCATTTGAAATAAAAACAATATATTCATTTTAACAAGTGCTATTCTTCCCATCAAAGATAGTTGCAAATTAGCCCATTTTTTCAGGTCACTCTTAATATCCTTCAATAGTTTATCATAGTTGTCTTCTTTCAGAGTAGTACACTTATCTTAGCTGTAAGATAAATTCCCAATACTTAATCTTTTTGACAATCTGTAAATCGACTTGTTCCTGCAGGGTTTTTCTCTGGTCTTGTGTTAAATTTTTAACTAACATTTTTGTCTTTTCTCTATTTATTTTTATCCCAGTAACCTCACCATATTCTTCAATCCTTTGTAGGAGTTTAGGCATTGTTGCAAAGTGTTCCTCCATTATGAAAACTAGATCAACTGCAAATGCTTGCAATTTGTAGCTTTCATCTCTAATTCTGGTACCATTAATGTCCGCATGATCCCTGATATTTCTATTCAACACTTCTAAAATCAATATAAACAACAGAGGTGATAGTGGGCATCCTTGTCTTGTACCCTTTTGTATCTCTATAATCTTTGTAAATTCTCCATTAATTATAATCCTGGCCGACTGCTTTTGATAAATGCTTGATATTGCATTAATACACTTTTCACCAAACTCCATTCGGGCCATCTGTTGCTTCATAAATTGCCAGTTGACATTATCAAAGGCTTTCTGAGAATCCATAAATAATATAGCCATTGGTTTTTCCGTATGTATCTCATAATACTCTAGGATATCCAAGATAGTTCTCAAATTATTCCTCATTTGTCTTTTAGGTAAAAAACCATTTTGGTCTGAATGAAGTCTATTAAAATCTTCTTTAATCTTTCTGCCATTATGGAGACAAAAATTTTGTAATCCACATTTAATAATGATACAGGTCTATAATTTTGAATCTGCATTAAGTGCATATCGTCTTTCAGTATTAATGTAATATTTGCCTCTGTCCAAGTATTTGGTATTTTAGCATTTAACAGTGCTGCATTACATATATCTTTAAGAAGCATAGCAAAGACTCCTTCAAAGGATTTATAAAACTCTTCTGGCAGCCCATCCAGGCCAGGAGTTTTATCATTCTTTTGCCGCTTAATTGCTTCTATTACTTCCATAGTTGTTATTTCTTGATTCAATACTTTTTGATATTTCTCCGGTAGTTTTGGTAAATCTCCCTTTTGGATGTATTCTTTTACTTTCTTAGTTGAGATCTCATCATTCTGATATAGCTTTGTAAAAACATCTTCTGCTATTTTCTTAATTTGCATACTTTGAACTTGTAGTAGTCCTTCTCCATTCTTCAATTTAGAAATCAGTCTTGTGATTTCAATGCATCAGAATCCTGCTGTCCTCATCAGCTAGTATATATTTAGCGTCTCGTTTTTCCTTAATGTATAATGCTAAACCTCTCTTCTTTTGAGAAGCAGGAGGTACAAACAATTTTCCAAGCTTTGAACATTCCAAAAATTTAGCATGTTGTTCCTTAATATGCTTCTTGTAAGCAAATTATATCTAATTTTCGTTTTTGAAGTTTAGAGAGAATCCTTCTCCTCTTAAGAGGATCCATTTAGTCCATTAACATTTAAAGAGAGCAATTCAATTTTTCCTTCCCTTTTAAAGGCCATGTTTAAAGAGTATATACTTATCTACTTATTCTTCGCCTTTACACTTCTACCGTTTTTCTTTTCCTTTAGGTGCAATGTCTGTATTTCTTGTTGTGAGTCAGTATTCACTATTTCTCCTTCCTCAGAGTGATACATTGTTAATTCCATTGATTTGGCACTTCCCCTCCTTCTTTTCAGGCACCTGGTTCTTCCTCTTCAAGCATACTTCTAAATTTTTCATAGAACTCTTGTGCCTTAAAAATCGAGTCCAATTTGTTTCTTGCAGAGTTCCAAGTGAAAAATATTCCTTTTGGCATTAGTGACCTAAACATAATCTCTTTCTTAATCAACTTTGTAGTAAGGAATAAGTATTTCTTTCGTCCTTCTCTAATCCTCCATGGTATTTGCTTCAGAACTGTCACCTCATGGCGATCATCCACCTTTAAAGGTTTCTCACGTATGGCCCTCAAAACTTTGTCTCTTATAGACCTTAGAGCAAATTTGACATGGACTTCCCTCAGAAGTTTGTTTTTTCTGGCAAAGGTTGGGTTGACTCTGTAAATAAGATCAATCCCTGCTCCAGTCTCTTCATTTTCTATTTCTAACAGCTCTGCCAGCATGTTAATATTTAAATCTCGCAAGTCTTCATTTTTTCCTTCGGGTATATTCTGAAATCTCAAGTAGTTAGATGCCTTCTCCATCTCTAGTATGGCAAGCAAATCCCATGGTGACTTGTTTGTTTGCTTAATTAATTGTATTTATTTATCTACTGTTTCCAGTTTTTAATGTGTTTGCTGTATTTTTTGTGTATTCTGTTCAGTTTTAAGTCGAACGTCCACCAGTTGGGTTGATACCTCCTTAATAGAATTATCCAAGTTATCAAGACGTTCTCTTTGTTCAGTTGAGATGCTTTCCTGTCGTGTTGACATCACCTCTTGAGAAGCTTGCAAAGCTGTTAAGGATGTCTGTATCGCCAGAAGCATCATTTGTAGCTCTTTTTGATATTTTTCAACATCTGCCACTTTAGGCTGGTGGGTGGGACTCTGAGCAGCTGATGTAGGTGCCAAAGAGGAGGAAGAATGTATTTTTTTCATGATGATAATAATTTTTTACCAAAAATTACAAGACAACAACAGAGAAATAGAGAAGAGGGAAAAAAGAAGAAGAAAAAAAGGAACTTGCTATAAATCCAATAGCCACAGGGTGGCAGCAAAGGGCTATTTTGTCTTTTTAAATGATGTCACAAAAGAAACGCAAGTTTGTTTTTCTTGGCATAAGAATTATTTTGAAGAAGGACTGTAACAACAAAGAAACAAGATCCCCCCCCCCCCCCAAAAAGGCTGCTCAGCAAGTAAGCTTTGTTCTTCTATCACTTATTCCACAGTAATTATTTATTTCTGATTCTTCACCCTTGGGGAGGTTAGAAAAACGTCTTTCTCTCCATCCTCAAACTTTCCAAAAAAGCCTCAGTTCCTCTCCCCAGATCAGTCGCTGCTTAAAACTCCATGGGGGGTGGGAAAATTCCTCCTTTCATCAAAGGGGCTTTCCTTTCTTCTTTATGTCAATTAGTAACAGCTGCAGTTCTTTCATGGGTAGTAATGAAGAAAGAAAAATAAAAATGCTCACCCAGCTGGTCCGATGACCTTCTAGCTAATTGTTCTATGCTATTATCTGGTCGTCTATGGCTTGTAGGAAGCTGATCTCTTCCCTGTGCTTTCGATTGAGAAAAGCCAAATTTCTCCCAGTAAATGTGGAGCCTCCCCACATCAACCAGAAGAATGCTCGGGCAATATAATCTTTGCCCCGAAAAGGCTTGGATAAGCCTCCCATGGCTCACTGCCGAACAGATACCGGTGTGACAATGGGAGCCCCCGCTTTTCACAGCTGTCTCGCCATGACGCCCCCCCCCCCCCAGTTGGACTATTGCAGCACGCTCAACGTGGGGCTGCCCTTGAAGATGGTCCAGATACTTCAACTGGTTCAAAATAGAGCTGCCGGATTGCTGTTGGGGGCCAGTTGTTATTCTCCTATAACACCAGTCATCTATCAGCTTCACTGGCTTTCTATTGAAGTCCGGGCCCAATTTAAGCTGCTGGTTTTGACCTATAAAGCCCTAAATGGCTTGGGACCAGAATTTTTCGTTACCACCCCTTAAGATCTGCAGCAGAGGCCCTGCTCCAGGAACCCTCCTTGAAGGAAGTTAGGAGGGAGAACACCCAGAGAGGGCTTTCTCTGCAGTGGCGCCCTAGCTATGGAATGAACTCCCTAGAGCGGTTTGCCTGGCACCAATGTTATATGTTTTTCGGTGCCAGGTCAAGACCTTTTTATTTACCCAGTATTTTAAAGTTTAAATATTTTAATTATGTTTTTATTGCAGTCATGGGTGATGGTGATGATGATGATATATTTATTGGATGATTATTGTAAGCCCTCAAGAAATGTGCAGTAATTGGGCGGGTTAGAAATACCCAAATAAATAAATAAGAAGCAACAGCATATTTCACACTATCCTTGTTTATATTAAATAATGCTCTCTGAAAATTTCAGTTGTATTCAATTACACTTAATTTCAATATTTTCTTTTATTAGCATTTTCACTGCTTGTTCTGGTTATTTTAGAGAATTTTCATTTTGGGGGTATTATATTTAAAAACAAAATTATGTATTATGTATATAATGCTTTTTATTTCTTTTTGTGTATATAACACTTTTTATTTATTATGTAGATAATGCTTATTATTTCTGCCTCAGTGGTTCTTGAAATAATTTTCCTATTTTTGCTGGTCCCCAACTGTATAAAGGTTGAAAACAACTGCTGTAATATGTTTGCATTCATCCTTTATCCATCACATTTAATTCTAAAATCCTATTTACCAGAACATGATCTGTCACTTTATCACACCAATATTCAGTTAATAAACTCTACTAAAGAAATCTGTAGGCGCAATCTATTCTAGAACTGAGGAGCAGAAAGTAAATCTTTTTTAATATTTCCATTTAGTTCTCTCTGGACATCTTACAATCCATTTTCATTTACCACTTTATTCAATAATATAATATTATGCTTTTTGCCCTTTGTATAAGATTTTGCTTGTCCCTTCTTTAAAAACCATTTTAGGAAAACACATTTGATTTTCATGTGGTGCATAAATATTAATTAATTTACAGTGTTCTCTTATTTTACCCTGTAAAATCAAGTTATCTTCCACTTTCATCTTTCTTTATTTTATTTACCTTAAACTCCACTTTCTTAGAGATGATAATTGTTATTCCCCTTGATTTTGAACTTCCATGGGTTTTTTCATAGATATTCAACCATGTTACCTTCACTTACCCATTCTTTTTTCTGATGGGTCTTTTGTAAAAATACAATATCTGCTTTTTCTTTATCATCACTTCAATTCATTTCCTTTTTTTATAATTTTTTTATTAAAATTTTTAAACTAACACTAAAAACTTCAAACATCACATACATCGGATTTACTGGGTCAACCTCCTACTACATATTTTTTAACGTTCTAAAGTCAAATTCAAATTGATTTATAATAATTTAAAAACATCTCTAAGTTTATGCCAAGTCCTGTTTCTCCAGACAATTATAGAAAAAAATCCCAAGTTCAATAGAAGTCAGTATCCTCTTTCTCCTTCAATGATAGTCAATCTATCTATTTCTGCGCAGTCCAAGATCTTTCTTCCAATCAATCCATCGATGGGCAGTTCCTCACTTTTCCAATATTGAGCAAATGCAATCCTCGCCGCTGTAATTAGGTGCAGCATCAGATACATTTCCTGTCTGTTAACGTCTTCGGGTATGATGCCTAACAAGAAAACTTCGGGTTTAAAAGCAAAGGGTTTTTGTAATATTTCCTCCATCCATGTATTTTAATCCAATATTTTTTCACGTTATCACAAGTCCACCACATATGATAAAAAGTACCCACTTTGTTTACATTTCCAACATCTATTTGACATATTTGGAAACATCTTAGCTAATCGACTTGGTGAGAAATACCATCTATAGGACATTTTATATAAATTTTCTTTATACAAAGTTGTTAATGTTACCTTAATGCTTCTTTCCCATAGTTTTTGCCACTTTTCTAGTTCAACATTAAATTCAAAGTTTTGTGCCCATGTTATCATAGTTTCCTTAACCTGTTCCCCTTCCATTTTCCTGTCAAGTAAAACATCATATAGTCTTTTAATAATTTTCTCATCTGTTTTAAGCATCACTTGATCAAACTCTGTTAGGTCTTTGTAGAACCCCCATGCTTTACAGTCTTTAGCATATCTCGATTTCATCTGCACCTTATACCACCAGGAAATATTAAGTCCCTGTTCTTGTATTTCTTGCTCCAGTTTCAGGCCACCGTCCTTATTGCTGTGGGGGTGGGGGGGGGAAGCTTCCTCCTCCCTCAAAGGGACTTTCCTTGCTTTGTTCTTATGCTGATTAGCAACAAATACAGCTTTTCTAAGAAGGGAAAGCAATGCTCACCCAAAAATAATCACAATAGAGAGAAAAATGCCATACAGTATGAAAGTTTCTTGGCAGATATCCAAATATGCTTGGCAGCAATCCAGTATAGAGAAAGATCTTTCCATCATTCAATTTATCATTCAATTTCACAGTAAATTATTCATCTTTAATTATTCGCCCTTGGAGAGATTAAAAAAAACTTTTTCTTTACTTACAAACAGCTCCATCTCTCTCCATCTCAGTTGCCGCTTGCAGTTCCGTGAGGGGGGGGGACTCCTTATATGAGTTAGCAAAAAAAAAACAAACAAACCCCGCTTTCCCACGGGTAATATTGTAAAAAGGAACAAGAGATAAATATGTCCCAGTAAATCCAACGATTATAGCTAAATTCCTAAACTAAACAATCGGCATGTCAGGGACTCATGGAAGTCTGATCTCCTTCCTGTGTTGTCCAGCTGAAAGATGCCTGATTTTCTCCCAGCAGATATGGGATTGCCGTCCCACACCATCTAGGAGATTTCCCAAGCACTTTATCTTCAGCCTCAACAGGGCTTAGATTGGGCTTGCAGCCCACCACCGAACATTTACCAGCGTGATAATGGAGCTTCGTTAATCACGTCTGTCTTGTCTCGATGCCATTACCGGACTCCCAATTCATTTCCTTTTAATTACACAGCCTAGACTTTTAACATTCAGAGATATTAATCTCATAGTTTTAACCATATCCTCTTAAAAACATGCATCTTTGTTAGTCTCTAGTGCACCTTCTACAACTATATATAAAGAAAAAGGAAAACACCCTTCCTCCCCAGTACAATCCCTCCCCTACAACTTTCCCTTCCCTTCATATATGTAACCTCTCTCCCTCTTCCACCAAAGAGGTAGGCTCCTGGGCATCACAAAACTACACTTAGCCAAGGGAGGAGGCTTCCAGTGCCTAATGCCTGTATCACTATCATAGCTAGTCCTAATCAAACCCATTTTTATCACCTAATTTGCACCTACTTAATACCTACCTAATTACCTAATATTTCCACCTTATTATCATTCTATTCTCTATATCTTATTCTACACTACCTTCTCATAATGAGATAAAGAACAATAGAAGAAAGAGGTAGATATATAAGCTTATAAATTCATATGCATATAGGGAAAAATATTGGCAAGCTCATGAAAGTAGTTATTATTTTGTTAAACATATTCCTTCTCAACTCTTCCATCTCTATCCTTTAACACACCTCACTTCTGCCCTTTCTTCTTGACCACCTGTTCTACCCTTTTTGGTATTTCTTCTTCCATTGAGCTAATTCCTTGGATTGGAAACATCACCCAGTCGCTCCAACATCTTCTTTACTTCTTTGGTCTTCTTCTGATGTTTTTGATGTCACCTCTTTCACTGAGTGAATACTTTGGGTCAGTGAACATCCATCCACAGCTCCAATATTTTCTTCAATGCTTCCTTGATCATCTCCTTCTGGCACTGTTTTCCAACCTCTGTCTTCAATGTTTGCTAATTCTTGTCTCTATGATCTTCATCAATTAAGCCCCATTCATAAAGCAAATTTAAGCCTTGAGTCAAAGAGTCAATTCTGTTATATTTTCCATTATTAAAAACTCACAGGTATACTGAGTAGGTTTCATATACACTTAGGACCAGCTCTATGTGTTCTATCTATGTCTTCATGTTCCCATTTTTCATCTGGTAGCATTTCTTTAAGCCACTTCAGCACATCACTTCTAAAATGTCTCTTCTGTGTATGCTATTTCTGAATTTCTGTGTATGCATATATTGAATCTGTGATTTTGGTCCTGCAATGAAATCATCCATTTTACCAGTCCTGTTATTCTTTTGGATTGGTGATGTCTCTCAACTTTATTAGCTTTGGTCAATATTTCTGTCTGTTGAGTTTTACCTGTCAAAGATATAATTTGACCTTTCAAAGTCTTTAACATTTTTTGTTTTCAACGTTTACCTGTGTTACAATCAGATTCATCATTTCTTGTGTTGACTGCTGTTTCTCTTGTAGCATTTTACTTTTGATCTTTCCAGTCTTGGTTTCAAGAATTTTCAAATGTTGATTGACCTTTTCAGACTCCTCTCTTAACTCTTTAATGCCTGTGTCAACAATTTTCCCAGTTTTAAACATTCCAGAAGTTTAACACATTGTTTCTTAACATGGGTTTCTTCATCAACCTTCAGTATTTCTCCTTCTTCAGAATGGTACGCTGTTATTTCCATTGCTTCGGCGCCTTTTTCTCCTTCTTTAGAGATGACAGGGTCCTCCTCTTCCAGCATGGCTCTAAATTTTTCATAGAACTCTTGTGCTTTAAGAATTGAATCCAATTTATATCTTACAGAGTTCCATGTAAAAAATATTCCTTCTGATGTTAGCCACTTAAAGATAATCTCTTTCTTGATCAGCTTTGTAGTAAGAAATCAATATTTCTTTAGTCCCTCTCTAATCCTCCATGGTATTTGTTTCAGGACCATCACCTCCTGATGATCATCTCTCTTTAATGGCTTCTCCCATACGGCCTTCAAAACATTGTCTCTTATAGACCTTAGAGCAAATTTGACATGAACTTCTCTCGGAAGTTTATTTTTTCTGGTATAAGAGGAGTTGACCCTAAAAACAAGGTCAATTCCCATACCCATGACCTCGTTCTCAATTTCTAAAAGTTCCACCAACATATCAGTTATAATCTCTCCTCATTTTTCTCTTCAGGTAAATTCTGAAATCTTAAATAATAAGATGCCTTCTCCATCTCTAATGTAGCCGTTGAGTCCCATGTTGACTTATTAGTTTGCTTAATTAAATATATTTCTTTTTCTACTGTCTCCAATTTTTCACATTCTTGTTGTATTTTTTGTGTATTCTGTTCCACTTTAAGTCAAACATCAGATAATTGAGTTGTCACCTCTTTAATAGAGTTATCCAATTTGTCAAGTCGCTCTTTTTGCTCATTGGATAAGCTTTCCAGCCGTGCTGACATCACCTCTTGAGATGCTTGCCAAGTTGTTAAAGCCGCCTGTATCGCCAAAGTCGTCATTTGCAACTCTTTTAAGCTTTTTGCAACATCTTCTGTCTTAGGCTGATGAATTGGACTCTGACCAGCTGAGGAGGGCTGAGTTTTCCTCATGATGGAAGTTGTTCACCAAAGAAGTTTCAATATAACAACAAAAAGAAAAAGAAAAAAGGTAGAAAGGGAAGAAGAAGAAGGAAAAAAAAGGAAGGGGGGAACAATATAAATTGAATATTGAATAAAATATTAAAAAGAAGAAGAAAAAAGAGAGAGAAAAGTAACTTGCAATAATTCCAATAACCACCGGGTGGCAGCAAAAAGTTATTTAAAAAAAAGAAAAAAAATGAGAGAGGTGTCCTCAGTGCAGCTTCCTTTTGGCAGAAGTCCAAGAATAAATGGAAGCTGGTCAAAGATGGCCACCGGCAAATTAGGGGCTTTTCCTTCTTTATGCCAATTAACAACACATATAGTTTTTCCACAGGTAATATTGCAAAAAGAAAGTAAAAATGCTCACCAGAAAGTCATCACAGTAGAGAGGAAAACACCATGTAACAAAAATTTTCCTGGCAAATGTCCAGTTATTCTTGGCAGAAGTCCAAGCAGGTATCCAAAATGATCACTCTACCTTTTAATCTTCTATCAATTAATTCCACCGTAATTATTCATTTTGCTTTTGCCCTTAGAGAGATTAGAAGAAAAATCTTTTTCTCGGCTTCAATTCAGATAAAAGCCTTCACTTTCTCTCCTATATCAGTTGCCACTTAAAAACTCAGGGAGGGCTTTCTTTTTCTTCTTTAAGCCAATTATAAACAAATAGAGCTTTTCCACAGGTAGTATTGCAAAAAGAAATAAGAATGCTTACCAGCTGTCCGATGCTTATCTGGCTAAAGTAAGCTAATTAATCCATCAGGTGTAGAGAACTGGAAGAGGCTAAAAAACCCCCTGTGTTGCCCGGTTGAGTAATGCCTGAATTTCCCCCAGTAGATATGGGATTGCCGTCCCACACCAACCAAAGAAAAAAAGCCAGGCAATCTGTCTTCGCCCCGACAGGGCTGTGATGAGTCTCCCATGACTGGCTGCCGAGCAATACCGGTGTATTGCTCCGTTAATCACATCTGTCTTGTTCTGACGCCATCTTCTTCCACATTGAACACCATCCTGTTGTCTCCTGCCCATTTCCATAGTCTGTCCAAATCCTTTTGGATCTGGAGTACCTGCTCCTCAGTTGTGGCCACTGCCCCAGTTTTAGAATTGTCTGTGAATTTGATCAGCACACTGTTCACCCCTTCTTCCATGTCATTTATGAAAAGACTAAACAGGATCGGCCCCAGGACAGAGCCCTGGGGGACACTGCTTGTCACTGGCTGCCATCCTGATGATTCCCCACTAATGGTTACCCTGTTTTCAATCAGTGAACCATGCCCTAATCCATCGGACAGTGCATTGCTCTATCCCCAAACTCCTCAGTTTCTCCACCAGGATATCATGGGGCAGTTTGTCAAAGGCCTTGCTGAAATCCAGGTAAACCACATCCACTGCATCCCCTCCATCTAGCCATCTCGAAACCTTGTCGTAGAATTCCACAAGGTTTGTCTGGCAGGACCTGTTTTTGCAGAAGCTGTGTTCTGTGGCTGCCAGCCTCCCTTCTCTATCTAGCGTCACTAGATCTCTCTCTATTATGGGCCTTTCCACTGTTTTTCCTACAATGGACATAAGGCTAACTAGTCTGTAAAATACCTGTAAATCAGTGCAAAACAAAGTTACTGAATTTTCTAAACAGCTGACATTTTCCTTTCTTTCCACCAGTCATCCCCCCTGTCTACATTACAGCCATTTGGTGTAGGTGGAGGAGATCACGGGATGAATCTGACCGAACACACTTAAGAGCCCATTATCGGGCCTATGCTGTGGCGGTGAGGGCGGCAAAAAAGAAATTCTTTTCCGTTTCCATTGCCTCCTCAAAATGCCATCCAGCGGAGCTTTTTCGAGTGGTACAAGGACGACTTTGCCAAGCATTTCAGGGAGAAAATAGCTCAGATTCGTCAAGAGCTAGACTCTACTGGTGATTCAGAGGCTTCTGGGGAGATACCAATGTCGCCGTCTGGTCCAAAATTAATGGATGAATTTCAGTTATTGTGGCCTGATGATGTGGACAAGGTGCTTGGACGAGTATGTCCCACCACTTGCCTATTGGACCCTTGCCCATCTTGGTTAATAAACAACGCCAAGCACGGGATTGGGATTGGGATCTGGATCTTGGAAGGAGGCGGTAGTCCGACCGGTCCTGAAGAAAGCATCACTGGACCCAGAGATGGCCACTAATTATAGACCAGTGGCCAACATCCTGTTTCTGGGCAAGGTGTTGGAGAGGGTGGTGGCAGGACAACTCCAAGCACTCTTGGATGAAACTGATTATCTTGACCCATTTCAGTCTGGCTTCAGACCCGGGTACAGTACTGAATCTGCCTTGGTCACCCTGTACGATGACCTGTGCAGGGAGAAGGACAGGGGGAGTGCGTCCCTGTTGGTTCTTCTGGACCTCTCAGTGGCTTTCGATACTATCAACCATGGTATCCTTCTGGATAGGCTAGCGGGATTGGGTGTCAGAGGCACTGCTTTGCAGTGGTTCTGCTCCTATCTCAATGGCCGATTCCAGAAGGTGGTGCTGGGGGACTATGGCTCTGCACCATGGCAGCTATGCCATGGAGTACCGCAGGGGTCCACTTTGTCCCCTTTGCTGTTTAACGTCTACAGGAAACCGCTGGGAGAGGTCATCAGGAGGTGTGGGCTGCGGAACCATCAGTACGCTGATGATACCCAGCTCTACCTCTCGTTTTCCATCAATCCAGGTGAGGCAGTGGCTGTGCTGAACCGGTGCCTGGCCGAGGTAATGGGCTGGATGAGGGCTAATAAACTGAAGCTCAATCCAGACAAGACGGAGGTCCTGTTGGTTGGCGGATCGGGCTGCGGGGAGGGTGAATTGAATCTAGTCCTGAATGGGGTTGCACTCCCTCTTAGGGACAAGGTTCGCTGCTTGGGAGTGCTCCTCGACCCAGAGCTTTCACTTGAAGCTCAGGTGACAGCGGTGGCGAGGTGCGCTTTCTTTCAGCTTCAGCTGATCCATCAGCTGCGCCCCTACCTGGAGTATGACTGCCTGGTGACAGTGACACACGCGTTGGTGACTTCCCGACTTGACTTCTATAATGCACTCTACGTGGGGCTACCCTTAAAGATGGTCCGGATACCTCAGTTGGTTCAAAATAGAGCTGCCAGGCTGCTGAGGGGGACTGGGCGTTATGTTCACATGACTCCAGTCCTCCGTCAGCTTCACTGGCTTCCCATTGAAGTCCGGGCCCAATTCAAGGTGTTGGTGATGACCTATAAAGCCCTAAACGGCTTGGCTCCTGGTTACCTGAAGGAGCGCTTACGTCCATATATGCCTGCCCGCCTGCCCCTTGAGATCTGCGGGAGAGGCCCTTCTCTGGGAACCCTCCGTGAAAGAAATTAGGAGGGTAGGTACTCGGAGGAGGGCTTTCTCTGTGGTGGCGCCCAATCTATGGAATGTGCTCCCCAGAGAGGTCTGCCTGGCGCCGTCGTTATTTGTTTTTCGGCACCAGG
The DNA here is from genome assembly GCF_004798865.1 of Varanus komodoensis. Lineage (NCBI taxonomy): Eukaryota > Metazoa > Chordata > Lepidosauria > Squamata > Varanidae > Varanus > Varanus komodoensis. The sequence continues at coordinate 1,535,899 of NW_025336598.1, read as the reverse complement.
TGAAGACCTTTTTATTCAAATGTCATTTTATTGTTAATAGTATTTATTCATTTTATTCTTTGGCCAGGGTGACTTAATTTATACTTAATTTATACGGTTAATTTATATTATTTTAAGGAAATTTATGTTTGTGAGCTGCCCCGAGGCTTTGGCGAATGGGGCGGCATAGACATTTCCTAAATAAATAAATTTGGAATGTGAGCTCTTCACTGTATTTTAACTATGGTTGATCAGGTGGGTTGCCTGGGCTGTCACATGCCTCATTCTTGGTTTATAATGACAGCCTCTCTTTTGATGGCATTTTGTTGCAAGAAAAGCAATGCAAATTAAAGTCAAGGAAGAACAAAACACCACAGGAAGCAACCAGCTTCCCATACCCACCCCTTCCCAAGCTGGTCTCTTGCCTTCATCATCTGAACTGTAGTTCCTTCCACTGTATCCTTTGGTTTCATTCAAATGTTTGCTGCTGTTCAGATGAGCCAGGTGGGGCATGTGTGATAACATCTTCGTGGATGCAAGCGCAGCTGTAGGAAGTGCACTTGCATTGTTAGAAGTGGTCACTGAACCATTAATTCCTGAAATAATGTCTGTCACTTGAGTAAAATGGACGTTCACTGATGCAGCTGTAGATCCTAAATAAGTGATGGGTGCTGTCCTGTCAATGGAGTCTCTTGCAGTACCAGTGTTGCTGCTGTTTGTTTCCAATGTATGTGCCACTGCAAAGGGAGAAAGGTGCCCTGATCTGGTTGTTGCAGCCTGGCATTTTTCTGGATCAGCAACTCTTGCACTTTCATGCCTTTTCCATTGGTTAAAGAAGGACCTTGCATTCATATCTTTAAAAGAGAGTTTCTCAAAAACAAGAATATCTGGGTCCACTCCTGTCAAAACAGGATCCAAACACACAAAAGGTTAATTTCAGAGTGTCACCCAACTGCAATTTATGTCAGTCTTCCTAATTACATCTTGTAACTTATTCTGTAAAAAACAAAACACTTTGTATGGTCTCTCTGCTTGCCTCATGTGCAGGCATTGATGTGCAATTGATTTATGTTTTTATAAAAGTAGGTGCCTTTCTGTGCTAAAACAATACTATGCAGAAAAACAATAAAAGAATGGAAGCAGTATGAAATCAGAATTCTCTAGCAGAGCCACACATCCAAGCAATAAAATGAGATACTCCAGCAGATAGCCCAAAAGCTGTCCTAACAGAAATATTCACTTGCCTCCTCTCAGATACTGCAATGAGTTGCTGAGGACCAAAATGGACATTATTTTAAATCCCTATCTAGTAGCAGCATTTATTTTTTTTATTTTTTGACACTAGAGTAGGCACAGCATCTCGATCTAGCATGGGGGCAGGGAGGGGGGATAGGAGGGCTTTAATCCTTTTCTCCCACTGTGTGTCCAAACTGGACTGTGGGCACTCTCTCTAAAGTAAAATTCAAACACAGGTCCTAGATACAGTTTTAAAATGATGCTTGCTTTGGCTGAGAATCAAGCCTTTCCAGCAAGAAAAGTCCAGAGGTTAAGCTCAGGCAGGGGTTTTAGTTCCCTTACCTGCCAATTAAACATCCTTTCTATTATTTATTCTACACCATCCAGTAGCCAAAAGGCTCTCTGGGCAGTTAACAAAGTTAAGAAGAACATATAAACAAAAAGAACAGAAAGAACACAGAATGATAAAACAGCTAGATAAGATCCATAGCCCTGTCTCCCCCTGATCTTGCCAACCAAGATTTCAGAGGGGTAGAGGTCCTTCTGAAGATGTCAAGCCTACAGTTTAAAGCAAAAGAGAATGGGTGGAGAATGTGCAGACAGCAGCTCTACCATTAGTCAGACTCAATGGTGTGCCATGCTGGGAGGCATAACCACGGAGAAGTTGAGGGCATTACCTCAACCCAGCTACATCTACATTGATCAGGGAACCAGCTACTCTCCTCATCACTGGTATGGACCCTGCTGCCTCTGCTCCAAAGTCTAATTTGTTAGCAGTACGGCTGAGCAATGTCCCTGTAAGATGGATGGAGTGGCCCATTACGCAGGAGTTCCTTGGGCTTCTAGGACTGTAACTACCCATGTGTTCTGAAATTTGTACTCATAGTGTGCGATCCAGTGGGGATGCCTGTAAACCTCCAAGGTTTGCAAACATCATAGAAACAGAGCAAGTCAGAAGGGGCCTCCCAGGCCGTGTAGTCTGACCCCTGGCCTACCATGTGCATGTTCAGCCCATCATACACAGAACAAGGAGGCAATCTTCATTTCCCCATTCCTCTTGGCTCCACAGTTCAGCTAGAAGGATGATGTCACTTCAGATAGAGGAAAGAAGGCTGGTTAAGCAGCACCCATCTTTCCCCTTCTCCAAGGTTGCTTTTCTGATCTCAGATAAGCAGCCAGAATGTTTTTTTCTGCACCAAAACTACAATGGGAGGGATGGGGATCCAAGCACAGATCCCCAGTTCCAAGGCCCAAGTTCTGTTTTTTATGTCCCCCCAAGATACTGTCCAGGACCACACAATCACTCAGCTCAGCAATGTCTAAGCAAGAGCTGCTTAACCTCACAAGTGCAGTTTACTTCAAATGAATTGGGGTCATACAAATGTAACATGCAATACAGCAAAGATGCAAAATATTCTGGAAGGCCTGAACATAATTTATTTGGTGTCTTTTAGGAGCTATATCTGCATAACAGCAAACAGATAATAGAGTTTTAATGCTTTTTTAATATAAAAGTGAGAAAGGTAGCACTAAGAGGGAAGAATTTAGAATGAAGTAGCAGCAAAGGACAATAATTTGGAGTGAAGAATGCTGGGTAAAGAAATAGCTGAATGCACCCTCTCCCACTACTTCTCTGCTCTGAATTTCATCTCACAAAGTTTTGGTTATTTTTAATATGCTGCTATCATGTGCATATTTGCATGTAGAAAAGAACCCTTTCTTTCTCTGTGTAATAATGCCTACCTGGTGTGATGTTGTATAATATGACATGGATTGTAGTCTTCAATATGCAGCTTTCCAGTGCTGGACAATAAACATGCAAGCAGTTAAGGCTCTGGTTATTCATTTCATGATAGAAAACTGCCAGGTTGCAGGAAGCTAAAATCAGACAAAGGAGAATCATGTTGATATGATTTACGTATAAGGGTAAGGATTCTGATTGTGCCATTACATGAATACATTTTCTTTGGAATAGCCTGTGACCATTAAAACCTGGGGATATAACAGAAACATAGAAACAAAGAAACAGAGAGAATCAGAAGGGGCTTTCTGGACCATCTAGTCTGACCCCTGGCTCCAGCCGACTCCACTCACGGCATGCCCACCATGTGCATGTCTAGCCTATCCTTGAACACCCTCACCATGATTTAAATTCATAGTTAGTGTATAACAAAAACATGGGGTTGATAGGTGTTCATCTTTCAGAGAAATGTGGGGCCAATTTACCCATTAGAAACAAAGGGGCTGATCTACCTGTCACCTCTTCTGTAAGCAAAGATCACTGACAACTTTGCTTTCCTTTGACAGCTGTAGAAGCAAAGTGAAAAAAGCCCTCTTTGCAGCAGGGAAACTGGAGACTAATCAGTCTACTGTGGACTTCCTTAGCAAACTCGCAGAAGGACTATGGGTTATTCTGGAAACAGCCAACCTACCATGTCTTCTTATTTTTTGTTCCCAGGAGATTGTCCAGTTAAGCCTTCCTATTTTCAGAACTGTACACCTACTCAAGTGTACAAGTCCAAGTACCAAAAGAAACCTCACATAGGGGAAATTTGCAGCAATCTAGAGTGCATTTTTTAAAGGAATAGTTGACTAACCAATGAGAACCCCTCCAATGTGTTGCTTGGACACTGGAGAGACTGTCACTGGATATCAATTTCACAATCATGATATCTGGGGAGAAAACAAGGATCAAGGTGAAAATAGCCACAGCAGCGGGACTAAATCAGTTGTTGCCCTCAAAGTGCCACCAGAGTACCTGGGAATGGTCCAGACAAGCTGGACAAGAGCAGCAATGGGTTTTTGCTGCTTTTGCCATGTGGCTTGCTAGCCACTTTCCGGTACCCATGATGGGGACAGTTCTCTCAGATCAGCTGAAACAAGTCATTGTGGATACAGCTACCCCTTTAAAAAGCCATAGGAAGCACTCATGGTCGCATGATATGACACCTCACTGTTGATGGGTTTTTCATGAACCTAGTCACTTTGTCACCGAGATAGCCATGTGTATGGAAGTACCCTTGCCAGGTGTAATTGCAGACCTTTGTCAATCCTCAGGCTGATTTCTTTGGAATGTATATTAGGGTATTTTGATGGATAGGCAGCTGCTAGCATGCCAAATTCTGTCTTATATAGATATTTTATGTTGCACTTGGATCAGTGCAACTACAGGTTTTGCTCCAATACTTTACAAGACAGAGAGATTAAAACTCTGTTTGTTTGCTTCCACCAGATGGCATACACAAATCCTATGACCTTTTATCTTTCCAACAAACTTGTAATGCTGTAGCCACTACACCCCGGAAACTAGGGGGCAAAGGACAAGGGACAACTCCCCCCACATCCAGCATGAAGAAGACAACTAGATCAACAAATGCATGTTATTTCAGCACTGACAACAGGAAAGCATCCTCCCTTGCACCTGAGAGGGTGCAGGTCAGGCCATGTGGCACAGCTCTGTCTTCCAACAGAAAGGGAGGGCCATGGGAGGGTTCAGACTGATGAACAGCCAGGAGTTTGCCCCGGTCATTCTGCACAGCCTGCAACAGATGCTTGAGGTGGCTGCCGCGCTGTGTCGAATTGTGGCAGGCTGACCCTAAGAATTCAATAGCTGAAGCCTGGGGCTAACAGCAAAACTGTGCTCTTTGTTTCTGCACCTAATGCTGGTAGGCGTAAAAAGCTGAGCCTGCTCTGAGTTAACACTGAGAGGCCAGGCACACTGCTGTCTATCACAATGGTCAGTCTTTCAGCAGTATCTTAATGCATGTGCCTGGCAATCATAATTCAATCATAAGTAAAATGCTGCAAATCTTTATTCAAGAAATCCCAGTTTAACAACAGCAGCAACAATAATACTGGCAGTCAACTCGAATTTCTGACTTGGACATAACTTTTGGCAACTTGCCTAAATATGAAAAATGCTTATTTTAGTGAGTTGGAAGCTCACATTAAGTGCATTAATGCATCTTTGACTGTCAAGCATTAGTACTTTCACAGACAGCAATTAACCCTAAAATGTCCAAAAATACAAAGCAGATTTAAGCATGCTGGGCAGGGTTATCTACCAGGATATCTAAGCACCTTAAATGTGAGTTTTGTTGTACCACTTCAGTGCCAGAGTAGCAGATGTGCTCACCCCCTTAGCTCTGATTTCAACCCTGTGCCTTTATCTCACCAGCTCTGAGCTCAAGCTGCACTGTGTAAGTCAGTGCTGACTCTTTCTCTTTCTCCCTCTCTTTTAAAGCTCAGCTCTGAGGACAAACTATGACTTGAAAAATGGATAAAAGGGGTTGGCAGACTTTTAAAAGTGAACTTACTTTTACAGGCTTCTGCAATGCTGGGAAGGTGTCTTGATTTGATTGCTAAAAGTGTGTGTGTGTGTGTGTGCGCGCGCGCGCACACGCGTGCATGCATGCACACCACTGCAAAAAATGCAAAAAGCAAAGCTAATCCAGTGCAATAAATGTTTTGATACATAATTCCCAATTTGTGGGCTTCTGAAAAAAATGTGAGCCTGTACATTTTCCATTACCATTTAAGTTCATTTACAAGGTCATTTTCATAGGAAAAATATGTTTCTATCAGAAAATATTGTGATGCCCCAAGTCAGGGTTGGACTGCTGGAGATCTTCACCATTCGTTATGCTTGGTAGGGCCATAGGCTCCTCTGCAAGTGCCATAGGCTGCTCTGGAAGGCTGCAAGTGCCCCCGCAACCCTGCACTAGAGAGATCTAATTTACATATTTATTTTACTTGTATTTACAAAACCAAGATAAAAAGCATCTCATGTTAATTCTTTGTCTCAACGCTCCACAAGCATGTGATCTGAAATATCTGAGGGAAAAGAATCAGAGCACACATAACGGTGGCGCCTAAGTTATGGAATGCGCTCCCCAGAGAGGTCTGCCTGGCGCCGTCGTCGTTATTTGTTTTTCAGCGCCAGGCGAAGACCTTTTTATTTATGCAGCATTTTAAATGTTAAATGTTAATATTATTGAATTTTATTCGGCCAGGGTGGCTTATTTTATTTTACTGTATATATTTTAATTGTCATTGTTTTAATGTATTTTGTATTCGATGTTGTAAGCCGCCCCGAGGCCTTGGCAAGGGGCGGCATAGAAATGTTTTAATAAATAAATAAATAAATAAATAACTTGATTTCGATTACAAATAAACAAACCTTGAAAATGGAGGCTTAACAGCATCCTAAACAGGTAGGAGCAGCAGAAGCAATCTTTGCCTGCCTCTCTCCCAGCCTCCATTTTCATCAGGACAGCTTTTCCACCCACTTAGCTGAGGCAGTTGAAAGATACTTCATATCCTGGCCTCTCCATTCTTCTCCTCTCCCCAGTCGTAAAGCACTGCTGTTTCTAAATTTGGGCAGGAGCTCTCATGATTCTTTCTGCACCAGCCACAATGAACAGGTAGGGGTGGGGCTCCAATTCTAATCTCCAGGGTCAGAGTGCAGTCTCCAGTCTTGAATTTGGGAATCTGAATCTCTGGCCCCTCCAATGCTGCCTTGGGGTGACAAGATTGTTCCACTGAATGTTATATTGCATAGACACCGTTACTGGAATACTTGTGAAAAAATGAAATGTACTTCACTTATATTGTTCAAATTTTAGCGACAACCCAAAGGTATTGAACACTGTTTACACACTAATTCATCTTGGCCACCCAAGAAACGGCTGATTATGCTGATGTCAGGACATAGAAACAGAGTGAGTCAGAAGGGGTCTCCCGGGCCATCTAGTCTGACCCCCAGCTCTAGCTGGCTCCACTCAAGACATGCCTACCATGTGCATGTCTAGCACAGTGCTTTTTTTGTAAAAACAAAAAAAGGGTGCCAGAACTCACATCTTGTTAAACTTTTATTTAAAAAATTATATATTCAGTTCGTAACATAAATTTAATTTATTGTATTTAAGGCAAATGTTCATAGTAAATTCCAAAGTTTTGTCCAATTCTCAAACAACAAATTTTCTTGAGTCCTTTTCCTGCTGTTAGTATCTATGGTCAAATGTTATCCTCTGAGTAACCACAGATCAATGTACTTTGAAGAATCGAAAAGTCTCAGAGGTGGTCCAACAAGTTTGATGAACAAAAGTGGTGAAATTGTCTTAGCTCTTGGTGGGGTGGCAATTAGATTCATCTGCGAAAACCTGCATTCACATTCACTTGAAGAAATGGGAATGGTATTCAGAGTCCGTATCAAATGCAACAGTTTTTCTGGATATGTCTTTTCGAGAATGTATTCACGGAATCCACGAATCATTTCTCTTTCATTTAGTTGCAGTCCGATTGACAAGTTTCTAATTTCCACTTCTCCAAATGTCAGTTGAGTATTGACATCTTCAGGCCAATGTTTTTGATCAAGTACGTGAGATCAATATACCAACTCATCGTCTTTGCTATCAAGCAATCTTTTTTTGATTGACTCTTTCATTTTTTTTTATAAAATGTACTTGGGTCAATGGGAGGATCCTTTCTTGAATCTTTTTTGTGAAGTAAAACTCCATGAAAGTGAAGATCACATACAGCAGCAACAGCGCATTTATAACAGGGCCCAAAGTTCTGTCTTCTTTCTTCAAAAACTTGTACCAGTATTTTTCTTCTCTTATTTGCCTTGTACAGGTCCATGATGTGGTCCTGTAGGTCCAAACTTAATTCTGATAATTCTTGGAGAGTGTCACACATCAATCCGAGGTCCAATAAAAATTCTGTAGATGTAATTTTTCTTTTCAAGCCATCATAAGTGCATTTATCATTTTTATTTCTTGTAGGATCATGCATTGCTTCTTCAAAATGATACACAATGGATTCAAAATTATTCCACACAGCCAAAACTGTATGCAAACTAGATGACACCCATCAAGTACTTAAAATTCTTCCAATTTTCAGCAGCTCAGCCCCCAGTAATTCTGCACATAAATGCAACTCTCTACTATTCTTTGCCGAAGCATGGTATATTTATTTTATATTTATTTTATTTTTCAATTTATATCCTGCCTTTTTCCTACAAAGGGCTCAAGGCAGCTTACACCATTCTCCTCCTCCATCTTATCCCCACAACAACAACCCTGTGAGGTAGGTTGGGCTGAGAGTCTGAGACTGGCCCAAAGACACCCAGTTGGCTCCATGACCGAGCGGGGCTAGAACCCGGATCACTTGAGTCCCAGTCCCATGCTCTTAACCACTACACCACACTGGCTATGATGTAAAGTTTATCAATAAATGATTTGAATCTATTTATTCCTGAAGCATCACCTATTGATAATTCTAGTCTGTGATTAGCACAATGCCAAACTATAATAGAAGGAAAACATTATGACAGCAATTTTTTCACTCCATTTTTACACCCTAATATCACAGCAGCGCCGTCGCACACCAGGGAAACCAAATATTTTTTAAAATAATCTGTCATCCAATAAAAATGAAGACATTGGAGTAAGGAATCAAATACTCCTTCTGCCGTTACTTTTTCAAGTTGTACCAAGTCCAAAAACAAATTTATTGGTGAATTCATTCCAACACCTTCAATACAGGATCGAACATATACTATGAGGGGTTTTTTTTTTTTTTGCTTATTGTGGTTGATTCATCAATCATCAATGAAATTTTATTATCGGATTGAACAATTTCTTTAACCACAGTTTTCCTCATTTCTGCATGTGTATGATTAACAATGTTAATACACGCATTTGTAGAATGAAGAATACGACCCATTTCAACACCGTTCAGTTCTTGCAGATCAATTTCAGTTTCAAAATGATGGAATGATTGTTTTTCCTTTGCTACTTTATATGCAGTTCGAAAAAATTTTGCAGTTATTTTTTCGTGAGATAATGATGTTAAAAAACATTCTCAAGAGTAATTTTTTTGGTTTCAGCAACTATTTTTAATGCTGCTTTATGTGCAGCAGATTCTCTGTGATCAAAAATTCTTTTTCGAAGTGAGCTCAACTGTTGCTTCCTATCTTTGCCAGAATAGGTTATCTCATTGTTGGTCCATTCTTTGGAAAGTTTCATTCCCATGTTCGTTTCAACTCCAAGAGTTCCAACTTTTCTATAAGGCATACAGCCAAGTTTCATTTTGCAAACACAGAGCCATTCATTTTTCAAGCAAAACTCATTTTTTTGATTATAGGTCCAGCAATCCAGCCAGTCATTTGTAGTTTGGCTTTGCTTCTCAAGATCAGATTCAGAAATATCAACAGGCGTCATTATTTTCGTGTGTTCTGTCATTGTGCCTGTTAATATTCTGGCCTTTTTATTAGCAGGACCTGTGGTTGAGAAGTAATTAGTAATTTTTTTCATTTTTAAACTTGGGGTCACACTTTTATACTAAGAATTAAAAAAAGATTTTCAATTCACCAACTTTTTTAAAAATAAAGAAATTATTTACGTAGTCAATCACTGTACACACACCCACACACATCAGTTGTGTAACAAAACATAACAGTTGCTGCCTGTAGTAAGCACTCAGCACGTGACCACACGACCAGTCACAAGCCGAGCAGTGCCACAAGCCGAGCAGCGCCATCACAACCAACGCGGATGAAGTACGCATGCATTGGACTCGACACACAAGCAGCTCGCATGCACCATTTTAATGATTTTGCTGCTGACCTGCTACACTTCACAGGGCGATTCAAATCCATGTGGGCCAAACATCAAATTTTCAAAAGTTACTTTTAAAACTTGGAAAATCTGCCGAAAAAAGGTGCCGGAACGCCATTCCAATGTGTTCTATGACCAAAAAAACCCACTGGTCTAGCATATCCTTGAACATCTCCACTGATGGGGCCTCAACCAACTCCTGCGGAAGCCCATTACATACCCTTGGGGTCCAAACTGTCAGGAAGTGCTTCCTGGCATCTAAATGGAATCTTGGTTCCCTGAGCTTTGTTCCGTTGGAGCACTTCATGCCCTCCTCTGCAGGGGAGAACAGGTCTCTACCCATCTGTGTGTGACATCCCCTCACATACCTGTATGTCGCCAACATATCCCCTCTGAGTCTCCTCTTCTCCAGGGTGACAAGACCCGGTTCCCTCAGTCTCACCTCATGTGGCTTTCCCTGCAATCAGGGATTGATCAGCAGACTGTTCACCCCTTCTTCCATGTCGTTATGAAGAAGGGACATGGAAGATTGAACAGGGCCCCCGCTTGTCACTGGCCACCTGAACCTCTGCCATAATATGGCTGTTAAAAGCCTGACACTATAAGAACTGCTTTAGACTTGCAACATTCCTGATCAGATGATGTTGCATGTCTTGCTTCCCACATACGCCCTAGAAGCACTAATGGGCCTATCCTGAAAAGTTACTCATTATTGGGTATGCTAATTGATTATTTTTTTATTTAGACAACTTATATGCCGCCCCCTTTGCAAAAGCCTCGGGGCAGCTTCCAATCATAAATAAATATCATCATACAAATACATAAAATAGTGGAGACATCCTGGCAAAGTTTTTTTAATATCAATAAATAACCTCAACAATTAAAATAACGTTTAAATAAAAAGGTCTTGGCCTGGCGCCGAAAAGCAAATAATGACGGCACCAGGCGGACCTCTCTGGGGAGCACGTTCCATAAGTTGGGCACCACCACAGAGAAAGCCCTCCTCTGGGTACTCACCCTCCTAATATCTTTCACGGAGGGATCCTGGAGAATGGCTGAAATGGGTCCAGATAATCAGTCTCATCCAAAAGTGCTTGGAGTTGTCCCACCACCACCTGCTCTAACACCTTGCCCAAAAATGGGTTGTTGGCCACCAGTCTATAATTGGTGGCCATCTCTGGATCCAGGGATGCCTTCTTTAGGACTGGCCAGACTACCACCTCCTTTAAAGGGGCAGGTACCTGGCCATCCCTCAGAGAGGCGTTGACAACCTCCAGGATCCAGGTCCCTATCCCGTGCTTGGCTTTGTTAAGTAGCCAAGATGGGCAAGGGTCCAGTAAGCAGGTGGTGGGACATACTTCTCCAAACCTTGTCCACATCATTAGGCCGCAATAACTGAAACTCATCCATCAATTTTGATGGATGCATTGGCTCCTCCCCTGGAGACGGCAGCATTGGTTCCTCCCCTGGAGGCTCTGAGTCACTAGTGGAGTCCAGGTTGTGATGAATTTGAGCGACTTTCTCCTTAAAATGCTTGGCAAAGTCGTCACAGCGGGCCATCGAGGGCGGTACAGGGTCTTTCTTAGGGCCTGGATGAACCAGCCCTTGTACCACCCGAAAGAGCTCCACCGGACAGCATTGTGAGGAGACAATGGAAGCAGAGAAGAATTTCTTTTTCGCCGCCCTCACCGCCACAGCATAGGCTCGATAATGAGCTCTCAGGTGTGTTCGGTCAGATTCATCCCCTGATTTCCTCCACCTACGCTCTAGACATCTCCCAACCCACTTCATCGCCCGTCCTGAAGGTTCTTCTCCTTGCATTCTCCTAACTCCATTTTCCCCCTTTTGTTTTATTCCCATGTGCCTTTAGCAAACTGCCTACATTATTTCCCCTGCCACAACCTGTGTATGTAATGAAAGATTGTAAAAGCATCTTGTACAGACTCCATCTTGGAGTCCCTTTTGGGGCTACAAACATGCTGATTTATTTCCTATATGAATAAACTGTAAATGTTCTTTTGATTGTACATCCCCAGCAGACTCTCAAAGGGCTTTTGGCACTGAGAAGCACCCCTTTCTTTCAAAAGAGTTTGAGTATCTTCCAGTAAGGTTGCTGGAACATCTTCAGTTTCTCTGTCGTTACTTTTTAGTGCTGTTTTGCTCTGAAACACACCTCCATTTCACTGGTATACCTGCCTTCTCTCACCTGAAAATATGAATTGCAACACTGAGACTGCTAAGCTTGCTTCATATAGTATTTGCAACTGGCATCCATTCATTTTTACTAATGAACTTATGAAACAGTTCTTTTTCTTCCCCCTGTGGAAAAATAAAGCACTGGAAAATTTTCTGCCCACATCATAGGGCATTTCAAATATCTTTATATAGAAATATTGTTTAACAGTTGGACAAACATAAAATTGCATCTCTTTCTAGCACTTCATTTACAGAAACAATAGGAAATGTGAATTACTTTATTTTGCCACCCAGTTGGTTTTGCTTGTTACATGACTCAATTGTATTGAAAATTATGTTTTTATTAGAAAAGTTGTATCTCAGCAACCATAACGAGGCCTAATCTGCCACGATAGCATTAAAAGCCTATACACAAGGTTACCACTGAATAGAACCACATCTGATTTCCCCATGTTCTCCTGTAAGATACAGCACTGAAACACACCCAGCTGGTCCCTGTTCTCTGGCTACCACTGAAAACACACAAAGTGATGATGTCATCTCATCTGTTTCAGTGCAACAGATGCCGTCAGCTTTAAGTGTAGCACTCTCAATCTTTCAGCAAGATGGTTAACTTAGGCCTGATTTACCCACTTCGTCTATAGCAGGGCTGGCCAAATCAAGGCTCAGGAGCCTCATGTGGCTCTTTGAGTTTATTTTGCAGCTCCTCCTGGCTGCTCACCACCCACCATTTCCTGCAGGAGCCTGCTTGCTGTTCTCAAACATCTGACATTTACCATAGGTGGCTCTTCTGTTGAGCAAGTCTGGCCAACACTGGTCTACAGGTTACTGCTCACATACTTAAAATTCTCAAACAAGCCCTCTTTGCTTACAGCAAAGCAGATGCCAGGAAAACTACTGTAGTTCTCTCTGTGCAGGGAGGGGCTTGTATCAGTGATAAAACACTGGTGTCTCCATCTGCAGTTTGAAGTGATGCACAGGATGTTGACCTGTGGTACAACCTGAGTGAAAAGCAGGCAGAACAGAATGAAAACAGAAGCAGCTTCTTCTGATGTCTCTGCTCCTAACCGTCCTATCCTAGCAGCAAAAAAAGAAAGAAAGAAAGAAAGAAAGAAAGAAAGAAAGAAAGAAAGAAAAGAAAAAGGCTGCAATCATAGGTGTCCTTACCTGCATCAGACTGTGCTGTCCTTTCTGTGTTTTTCGTGCACTAAATCACAATAGGCTTTACTTATGACATCTAATTAGACCTTCCATATTCTGAGGCACAATAGTTTTAAATACCAGACATGAGACAGAGTGGGAGACAGCTGCACTAGATCAGCCCTTGGGATAATCCTCATATTCTCTATGGGGAGACTGTAGAGAGGTCTCCCCATTTCTTATAATAGCAGAATCACACAGGTAGATTGATTGATAGCAGCTTCATGGAAAGAGAAAAGAAAATATTTTTCCATGTCTCACAGAGCTATCTGATGGGATTGCTGTTGCAAGATGACAGCCAAAAGAATTTTAACAATTACTGAGAGGCATCCATCATTAGTGACTGGCCAGGGGTTAAAATGGACCCTCCACAATCAGAGGCAGTGTACCTCAGAATACCAGCTGCAGGGAACAAACCATTATGGAGAGCTAATGAAGTCAAGGCTTGTTTATGGAGTTCTCTTCTGTATCCAGTTGGCCACTGTTGAAAAGGGGTATTAACCTGGATGTTACCCAGCAGGTCTTCTCTTATGCTTAAAATCATCAGACAATTCAGTATTGTCATATTTGCATTAAGAGTCAATTCAGATATAGAATTTTGACATTTGTTTTCTGGAGATTGTTTATTTGGGGATCCTAGGTCCTGTTTGTGCCTTAACATTTCTGTGAAACAAAGTCAAGGAGGCAGAATGGCACTAGATTATTTGTATAACTTTAAAAGAAGTTTGTATAACTTCAAAAGAAATTTCAAGAAGGGGATCTACATAGTTTGAAAGCTCACACAGCACAGTGGGACTTTCAGCCAGTCTTAATTATGCTATTTTACTACCCTAGTGCCTGTGAATAGGAAGGGCAGGTATGGGCAAGAAGGCTGCTATGTCACAAGGACTACAGCAATTACTTGTTTATGCTGAAGAAAGCAAAGGAGGTATTCTCAGAAACACCATATGGATGAGGGCTGACATTGTTCCATGTCCTTCATGACTCCAGGACTTAACAGTCCAAACCTGCTCCTGTTTGCATAGCCCTCTCCTGGTTTTTGTTTCTTGACCACTACAGAACAAAGGTAAAGGACAAGTAACCCTGCCGGTGATGTTGGATGTCAAATCCCAGTGGCCCCAGGTAGCATGGCTAATGGCCAGAGATAATAGGAGGAAGTCCAACCACATCAGGAGGACTACAGGTTCTCCACCCCTTTCCTAGGGTGTTGGGAAGTAGACTATATACAGACATATATAACAGTTACTACTTTGGGGGTTTTGTGGGGACTACACTGATTATATACAAAGGAAGAATGTGAATCCTTACCATTCTTCAGGAGGCAGCATGTCCGACTACACTGCTGTGCTGTAGATTCTCTGTATATTTTGAGGATGTGTGCTCCTCTCCTCTGTGAATGCTCCAAGTCAATGGTAAGACCTGGGAATCGTCGGATCCAGCAATTGTTGTAAAAAGTGGTAGGTGAGCAAAGGCAGTCTGATCTCCATGCCCAGATCAAAAGCAGAAAGATTTCTGATACACCCATCAGCAGAAACATCTCAGTTGGATGAGCTTAGTAAGAGTCTTCTCTCCAAAGCAGAAACATAGTCCACCAGAGGGAGTCTTTTCTGATGTGTCAATGCTTAAATGATCTCCTCATGGCTTAGGGTCATGATGTTTCATGATAAGACTATGCCAGAATGAGGAAGCCATGTTCAAACATACAGGATAACATTTTTACATCATTTGCTAGTGGTGTATGGGATAATGAAAGATAACTGAAGTTTACCAGAACTGACAACTTCATGTACTTCACACAGCTATGGAGCACCTAAAATTGGGCCCCATGATCTTAGGGTAGCATGATGGTCGGATTTAGTATAATAAATAATATAAGAATCTTACCCTAGTAAGATTATAGTATATCTAGCAACCAGTCTTTCCCATTTAGTACTTAAGAGCTTTATCTAAGTCGATTTTATAGAAACAGTTGCTTCAAATGCAATTTACATGCCTAAGAAAAATTGCAGCTGAGAATTGTAATCCCAGAGCTAATTATGGGTATGAAGAACTTCAGCAGTGACTCTGATACTGATATTCGGTCTTAGTTTTTCTTACTAATAATTTCAAATTTCAGTGTGCATTAACTTACAATACAGCACAGGTCTACTCAAAAGTTGGGTTCAATGGTGCTTTCTCATAACTAAACAACTACAGGATTGCCTCCTTATTCATTGTATCCAAAATGCACTTTCCTTTTAAGGCTTACGCTTATCTCATTATCTCTTACAAGAAGATTTGCAGGAAGATTTCTGTGTACAGCAAGAAAGCTTTGGCTCATAATTTTCAATTTCTCTCCAGAAATTCAATATTTATCTTGAAAAAAGATTTAAAAAACACTAAAAGAACCTGAAAATGTTATCAATCATTGTTTTGGAAAAGTATAGACTGATATTTGTCTATTTTTTGGTCTATTTTGATATTTTATCTTCCTAGACCAGAATTGGCAAAGGGCAGAAGAGACAGAATGTATAAAAGAAAAAACCCAAACATGGCCATTGCAAAATTCACCAGAAGTAATCACTGTATCAGTTTTCTTACCTGAACTCCATGGAAGTGCTGTTCTTTGTCCTCCAACAGGGAAAGGCAGAAGGATATATTTTGTTGGAAAAAAGACTGCCTGGATACTTAGGATAGCCCTGCAACATTTTAAACACACAAAATTTGTTTGCAAATCAATGCATAATTCTAGATTGTTAGATTGGAGATCAGCTTTAATGCTGGTTATGGTTTCTGAAAGCGCTACTTGAAAGCAGTAGGTAGATCATTCATTAGTAACAAGGTGGGTGGTGAATGACTGCAGTACTCCCCTTGTACATTTCTGCCTCTGTGCAGAGATAATAGCAGAATTCCTTCCTTTGAGATCCAGTGCCTTGCTGTTAACCCATTTCCTGCCAAGGGCCAAGCACAACAGAAACCTGAAAACTTTTCTTTTTTAAATAAATCAATCTAACCAGATATAGTTTATAACAGATAATACAGATAAATGATAATAGCAGAAATGAAAAGGAAATAAATTTCATACTCATATGCAGTGCATTTTTACTTCTATCTCTTGATAAGTCATTCAAACTTTCCACAAGAATTATTACATTTCAATTTCCTTATTTCTTTGATGCAAGTTACTGTTTCCATCTCCAGTATATTCAGTCTTTCCAGTCAGACATCATCTTTGCCTTACAGCAAAGGGTTCGTTATTTTGCAAACAGAAATTACAGGTGTAGGCCCCTCAATCTGGACAGAAGGGAGTGTTAACATTCCCCCTCCCCAAACTCACAAGCTGAGGTCCCATTTCTGATCAGGCTGTCTGTACCTACTCTAGAGCAAATGCAGCTAGAAACTCTCCCTTTCAAGTATGTCCATTTTGGTCCTCAGTCAGCCCTGGAGGAGGCTCCTCTAGGAGGTGGCTGAGTCAGGTACCAGCTTTACCTGTTGCTCATCATCTGG
Organism: Varanus komodoensis; assembly: GCF_004798865.1. Taxonomy (NCBI): domain Eukaryota; kingdom Metazoa; phylum Chordata; class Lepidosauria; order Squamata; family Varanidae; genus Varanus; species Varanus komodoensis. The sequence continues at coordinate 1,519,184 of NW_025336598.1, read as the reverse complement.
ATCAGAGTGGCGAGTGATAGGTCAAGTGGCAGGCACTGGCTTAGCTAAGGCTGTGCCATTCCTCCCATGCCTTCCCCAGGGTTCCCCTTTCTGAACAGCTCCCCCTTCTTTCTTTTGGGAGGCAGGGTTTTGGGGAGAGGCTGAGGCCTTGTTGGAGCCTCCACAGGCTGGATGGGCTGGGCCTGAGGCTCTTGTCCTTGATCTAAATGATTTTTTTAAAGTAAAACAGCAGCAACAAAATGAACTTATTGCTAAAACAATCACTTTAGTTTTTAATCTTACATGTACTAATCCTGAAAGAAAAAATATTTTTATGTAACAAGAAAAATCATTTTATGAACATGCTCACATTATTCTTACAAACATATCTCACATGTGCTGAACATTGGTTTTGTTCCAGTAGCATTCCTTTTCTGTATACAGAATACTCAAAGACTTTGAAGTTGTATAAATGTGAGAGATAGGAAAATGCAGGTATGAGTAGGATTTCAAGTTTTTCAGAGAATGGATAATGCCTATAGGATACGTAAATCTTAGGGAAATGACAAAGGTAAGGGTTTGACTCTGATAACAACCAAGACATTTGATGGTGCAGAACCATCTTAGATAATTAACATAGCTTGAAAAACTAATGTTATGCTTAATGCAATACCCTAGTGGCTCAGGTAAAAAAGGACATGTGAATATTCAAGTTTAATGTTTAATTTGAATAATTATACTGCTAAAGTTATAATAGGTAGTTAATTTTGTAAACAAATCTATGCCAGCTCCCTGAATGCTGTGACAGCCCTCTCCTGAAATTCCCCCAACAGAAAGGAGGAAAACAATGTTTGTGTGTGTTTGTGTGTGTTTTTGTGTGCTTGTGTGTGGGGGAGGAAGGGGTCATCACTGAGGAGGGATGACCCTCCCCATGCCCTGCAACTCCACCCCAAAGATCACCTCTAAGCACCAGTCAGGTTTTTACAAAAACATTTTATGGCTTTATTTTTAATGCTGCCCTACAGCTGAAGCGCTCCAGAAGCATGAGAGCTTTTGTTTGTTTATGCAAGCCAAGTGATATGTGGAAGGAGTTGAAAAGGGGAAGCAGCTGGGTGAGAAGGGGACAAAATGGAGGGAGGTACTGCATGGAGCCAAGAGAGATGTGTGCACAGCAACATGAGCCAGTGACACCCTGGGCTGAAAAATACAGCTCCATGGAAGAGGCCTGTGATGCCAGTAGAACGTGGCATAGTCTACCCCGACTGGAGATATCCTAGGTGGACTACTGGATATGCTGACACAATACTGCACGAGTGCACCTGTTCTGCAACTAGCAGAAAGCAAGACAGGATTGAGAAATGGGTAGCATGGTGGCATAAGAGAGAATAAGCAGATTTATGTAACATGTTGCAGGGGTGGGCAGATTTCAGATTTCAAGCATCTTGGAAGTACTGTCTTTCATTAGCATCCCATTATCCATCAGTCAGACCACTGCAAGACACACAGGCTGGGTTCACACAACTTGGCAGTCAACCCCATACTGTTTCCGTATTGCATGGGTTTTTGCCTGAACTGAATCAGACAATCACATGGTTACCCAGGCAGCATTATTTCCATGTTCCCAGCTACCCCTGCAAATGAAATCCCCATCCTTTCTCCATTCTTGCTTATGGACCACAGCAGTGTCTTCCTGATTGGTGCGCTGTGGTTGAGGCACTTTCTCCCTTCCCTTTCCCAAGTGTGCAAGCACATCTGTGGCTCTTTCCACCCACTCCATCCCCTGCAGAGATTTTCATTAAATGAAAAGAATCAGTTTTACCATGATTTCCATGTATTTTCATGCTGATCCCCTTTCCAAAGGTAAGCAGAGAGATGGACACATCATTTGGCCAATGGAAATAAAGTGAGCAATGGCACATCTGAAATCAGAGGCTAGAATTAATCCCTTCTGTGACTACCCTTGCTAAAGAACTCTATGGTGTTCTATATCAAAAATGGTAAAATGGTGATCCTGGGCTTGGACAACCACAGAAGCCATGGTGAAGCTGGAAACCTTAGAACAGATCATTCATTTTCTCTGGGGTTTCAAAAAAATAATTCTACCATGTAGGGGTCCAGATGGCACAAAAGACTACAATGGTTCACGAGATTTCAACATGACTTCTTGTGTTGTGTGAACCCACTCACAGTGTGATCACCCTAACCACTGCAGTGGACATGAGCTACCTCACACCCAATTCCATGCAGACAATGACCACACCACTATCCTCTCAGCCATGTTCAGAGTGTATATGATAGAAGGCAGGCCTGCTGGGGGATACAAGCAGTGTAGAATGGATGCTTTATTTTTATTTACTTATTTTATACTGATAATTTTATATTTGTAACTCAGTGTATTTTTGTATTTAATGGTAATTTATTATGTTCTATTGTATTTCAATGTATTTTATTGTGTTGTAAGCCGCCCCGAGGTTTCGGCAAGGGGCGGCATAGAAGTGTTATAATAATAATAATAATAATAATAATAATAATAATAATAATAATAATAATGCTGTAGCCATGGTGTCATGAGACAGGGGTACTCCTTCGTGCATTCAAGAGCCACCTTTTTCCTTGCAAAGCATTCTTTATTGGCCAAAAAGCACAAAACATGTGAATCTCTGAGCATGCACAGAGTGGTTTGTTGAAACCAATTCAGCTCCAGGAGCACACCTTATGAGCATGCCTGGGCCTCATCCCTTTGGGAGGGGCCTTTTGAAATGGAACACACCTCCTCTCTGTTGGGCCACCCACCTCTGCTGGCAATGTTCCATGCAGTCAAGAGCTGTGCCCACCTCACAAGAGTCTGAGAAATTCTCCTGCTCTGAGTCACCGCCCACAAACTGTACATTTTGGTTATCCCCAGAGACTGCCTGCCCACCTGGGGAGTTCTGCTGCACATTCAATTCTGATTCCTTTGAAGTCCAGTCAGCAGTCCTTGAGAAAGGGCACCCAAAGCAGCCATCTTTCATGTTCCCAGTACATGGTGTATGAGGCAGTTTGTAGGCATGCGGGGCAGGCAGATGGACAATGAGGCCAGTTGAGATGCTATCTGGCAGGGCACAAGAAGCCTTGCATCACATGCGTTGCCAGGCAGAAGGAGATGGACAGAAGGGCCACCAGCCCATACACTCCTCCCCGATAGTTTAAGATATGTCTGAGTGCAAGAGTCTTTTCTTTTAATGTGGCATTATACCCTGAATTTGAACCTATGACCTCCTGCATGTAAGCCTGAACTGTTTTACCAGGCTGTTTCACCTTTTACCAGGCTGTTTTACCTTTTACCAGTTTCCTCCAGTAACCTCCTTTGATTCTGGAGCAAGTGATGCAATCCTCACACCTACAGCAGCTGGGAGGAGACGAATGTCCCAGGAGATCTCCCTTTCCTGTCTGCTGCTCTGGCTGAGCCCAAAGGACTTGTTCTATGAGGTTTGGAGTGTGAGATCAAGTCATGGGAATAGTTCATCTTTTGTCCTTCACCAGGCTGTTGTCGGTTATCTGTACAAAAGTTGACTGGGGCTATATTCCCTCCATTTTCCATGATGGAGCTTGAACTGGTAACTCTACTTTCCTTCCCTCGTGCCCTGCTTGGTGCCCCTTTGAAGGTTGCTGTCACCTCTGAGTGCCCTTGTTGTCTGTCTACAGCCCACCCTCTCTCAAACAGCACAACTGAGGAGTTTTTTCTTCCTCAGGGGTTTTTAAACACTTGTTCCAAGGAGGTGCACACACAGAAACCCCCACTTCACATGAGCATAAGCTTTTTCTGTTGTCAAGGCAACTCTTTGAGGGCCATTATATGGCCTCTCCTGCCTGCTTGCCTGCCTGCCTGCCTTCCATATATTGTCATCAAAAATGATTCTTCTAAACAGTGTGAGGTATAAGGAAAGCCATGCCTTTGTGTGCTGGGAAGCCTGGAGCTCATGATTGCTGGCATCTTTCTCCCTGTAGCACAATGGAGGTTGTGATGGAAGATGTGGCATCATGGTATCTGCCAGATTGTGTGTTGTGGCAAGAACATGTGGAGGCATCCCCTACCACCTCCTGTGTCTGGCTGACATGAGGGATCACTCTGTGACATCTTGACAATTTCCCTGCAACATTGTGAGCTACTGGAGGAGCTGCCACGGGTGCTGTTGGTGTGGCTGAGGCCTTTGTTCCCCCGCATGCTTTTCTTCTGCCTTTTTGGGTTCAGGATATGGTGGATATAATGTGCACTGCTATGGTGGTGATGTATCCTTTCCCCTGCTGTAATTGGCATGTATAAAATTGCTGTGACCAGCTTACTGGGAAATTAAAGTGATTATACAACAAATGTGCTACATAATTGGTATTTATTGTAAACTTATGAATTGCTTGGAAATTACCACATTTCCAACTGAGCTAGTACATAGATGGGGAAACACAATCTGTTAAAAACTGGTTGACAGACTACATTATACATGGTAAACCTGTGGTTAGCAAAATGAAACAAAAGGTATAGTTACCATGAATTTATTTTTAAGCAGGATTTATTTTTTTAAAATCTGTATTTTCAACAAAATAACTGGATGTTTGGTAGGGAAATAAACCCCTGGTGAATAATAATGGAAATATTTGAACTACTGAATAGCTATTTCAGTATTGTCATAATAAAATTACATCTAAAAATCAAAGATTACATAAATGCTAAGTAATAAGAAAAAAACCTCCATGTAGACTAGCAGCAAATGTAGTAGTAGTAGTAGTAGTAGTAGTAGTAGTAGTAGTAGTAGTAGTAATAGCAGGTGATGGAGTTGAAGCAAGCAGTAGGCAGACAATTGCCTTCATGCTGTTTGTGAGCAGCATCTGGCTGACCAATGTTTGAAACAGTGTACTGGTCTGGTCTGGTCTGGTCTGATCAAGCAAGTGATTTTGACTAAGATTAGGCTGTGAAGTGCAATCCACCCTGGCAACACAAGGACATAATACTGAGAGTGCAGAGAGAGCCATCTTATGCAATAAAACACCATTCTGTGCTTTACAGAACAAAAAGCTTTCACAAGCACCTGACTCTAAAGGAATGAGCCATACAGAGGAAGTTTTCTGCTCACCTGACCCTGAGTTGAGACTCTGAGGGAGCCCTCTTCACCTGAGGCAGGCATAAACAAATGCCACTCTGGGGCCTTTTGCCTGCTACACTAAGTGGATTGAGTGTCACCATGACTGGAGAACACATGCTTCCTTTCTGTGCCCTGATGACTGCGGAGCTCCTTGATCCATGGAAAATACCTTCCATGAAAAGAAGCTGGCTTGGCATTAACCTCCTAGAAATACCTGAGAACAGGCACCTGCAATCCTTTTCAACATTAATAGCAAGAGATAAAGAGCAAGGAACTGGTAGGTCAAGAATTCTGTAACAAAAACTTATTTATGACTTGTTTTCTCAAATATCTACTAAAGCAAAGCACATACTGCGCCCTGTGAAATGCAAGTCAAATTGGGCTGCCAACAAGTTTTAAGAATGATTTGCCTTTTAATCATTTAAGTTGGCAAATATCAAGTACTGTATTGCCTTTTACACTGCATTACAACTTTCCTCTCATTCTCATTCTATAAGAGATGCAGAGTTCAAACAAATGATTTTGAACTTTATGAAAGAAATGTACTATGTTTCTGTATGATTATTTCAATGATCAGATAATATGTTGCAATATAAAGTGTCTGACAGATCTACTGGTTTCTTAGAAAATACATACATAGTAAGGGCAGTAAGAAAAATATGAACTGTTCCCTCTTCAAGTTTTTCCCTCATCTGACAGATTTTGGGCTGTGCTGAGAACCTCACCTAGTGGTGCTGCTATTAAATGTCAATCCAATAAAAAAGAGCAATTGTTTGTGCTTTACTAGTAGATGAAGGGGTCTTCATGGAGTTCCCAGTTGTGCTTGTATATGGCCATATGTGCAGTCTGCCAGTCCCTGCATGCAGTTCTCAGAAGCAAAAAGATTGTCCATACCCGATGCAAGTATTTGGGCTCAGGTTGGAGAATACTCAAGGCCTCACAGACTTGTATTCATGGATATGTATGTACACACTCACATGTATACATACATATAGTAACAATTCTGGGGGAGAATGTGGCCAACCACAAGTCTAACAGAGTGGTTTTTAGATATTGGTTTGAACACATGAGTATACATCATAGAGCCACAGTGGATTCTACATAAGAGCAGGTTTTCTTTCTTTTGGTGTCTGTATGCAAAAAATGCATGAGCTCTTGCACAGAAAAACCTTGATGTTGGGTGAGAAAAAGAACATTTGGGGATAGTAAATATTGTCAGGGGTGAGCTCATGGTTTCTCAAGCTCTACATTGAGCTTTGTTTCTTTTTCCAATTCCTAGTTAGAGGTGCTGTCTCCCTGAATTCACTTTAGGCACATTCTTTTTCATAGGGGTAAGGCCTCACATTTATTGAGGAATAGAGAATTGCCAGTCAGCCTCTGTAATAACATTCTGTTAGGGATTTTAGTTTACTGTAGAGAGATAACAACATAACAAAATTAAATGCTATTAGCTTGCCCATATTAGGTCAGTATTGCACTTACAACATGTGTAGTGCTCACAAGCCTTTCAGAACTAAGTATGCTACTGAATGACCCAGGAGGAGCCGAACCTCTCAGGTATAGCTGGCAGGCTGCTTTTATTAGTCTCTGAGCCCCTTCACACGTGCATTACTAGACTGCTTTACACATTCAAATACTGCCAGTTATCAAGGTCTGTTATAGATCAGTTATAAACGTTTGGACTGTGAGCCGTCCCGAGATGCCTTGCATGGGAGACGGCATACAAAAGTTTTAAATATCGTAACGTAAGCATCTGTTCTTTTCTACCGTGTATAACCCATCTTTCAAGCACCAGGGAACCACGGGTGCTGTAACAGCATTTTGAAAAACATAACTAAGCCAAATCCATGCGCCTATTCTGCTACTGAACAGCTCAACGAGGATAACTCTTCAAATCTTGGGAGTCTCCGCAACGCACTAATGCGTCGGCAGGCCGCTGTCGCCAAGAGAGCTTTCCAGTAAGAGAGCTGGGAGAACCCGGCGGGGGGGGGGAGAGGCGGGCAGGGGGCCGCCGCGGCATGCACTTCGCACTTCAACCTTGCCTTTTTAGGGCTTTTTTCCCGGCGTGGAGAAGAAGGAAGCGCAGCCGGCCACGCTCCAAGCCCGTTCCCCCTCCTTCCCTCCTCCCTCCCGCCGCTTCGTTCTCTCTCTAGTCGGCAGTGGGTGGGGAATGGACGGAAAGGAGGAAGTAGAGGAGGAGGGGCGGGACTCGCTCAGCAGCAGCGGCGGCGGCGGCGGCGGAGGGGGGGGCGCGGATGTGGGCAGGGGGTGATGTCCCATGCACAGCACCTCGCGCAAGAGGACCATGGCTGTTCGGAGGAAGCGGCGGCGGCGGCGGCGGAGGAGGAGGAGGAGGAGGAGGTGGTGCAGATCCGGCTGGGTGACAGGTGCTTCGCGGTAGGTAAGAAGAAGCTGATCGAGCAGAGCGACTACTTCCGCGCTCTGTACCGTTCCGGGATGCGAGAAGCAGCTGGGCAAGGCCCGGAGGTGCAGCAGCTGCGCGGAGGGCTCAGCGCACTGGGCTTGGAGCTGGTGCTGGATTTCATCAACACCTCCTGCCTGGCTAGGCTGGAGCGAGAGGAAGAGCCCCCAGTGCTGGAGGAACTGATCGAAGCGGCTTCCTATTTGCAGGTCACTCCCCTGCTGCACCTCCTCCTTTCCCAGGTCAGGCTGGCTAACTGCCTGGAGCTCCACAACCTGGCCCAGATCTATGGCCTCCAGGACCTGCAGGATGCTTGCCTCAACTTCATGGCTGACAACTACTACCAGGTGCTTCGCAGGCCAGAGGCCCAGCCTCAACTCCTCCTGCCCTATGTCCTGAGGCAGCAGCTGCTAGAAAGGCGCATGAAAGGCACTGCTGCCCTGGTGGCCATTGGCAACTTTGTAGGACCCTCATCCCTGGGTTGGTTCTCCCCGGAAGACTCACCCTGCTCCATGCTGAGGTACAATGAAGTACTCCAGAGGTGGCTGCCGCTGCCAAACAACCTGCCTTCAGACTTAGTCAATGTGCGAGGTTATGGGTCAGCAGTGTTGGATAACTACTTGTTCCTTGTTGGGGGCTATCGCATTACTAGCCAGGAAATAGCAGCTGCCCACTGCTACAATCCCTGTCTGAATGAGTGGAGTCAGATGGCTTCAATGAACCAGAAAAGGTAAATCCTTGAAATCACGTAAGGTATATTTCCTGGTAAATTTGTGTAACTAGTGTGCAGGCAATAAGGGCTTCTGTACACAAAACAGACCTCAAAAATCACACAGTATATGTAAACGTGATAGAAATAACTCTTCCTTTGAAGCTTGCAATGAACAGTCATTTTCAAGAGTGTTTGTAGGAAAGACACAATAGTTTTTGTAAATATGGGCCAGAGAATAACAACAAACACTCATCAGTGGTGCTTCCATTGGGTGCCACAGGGCTTCAAAATATGTATCACTAGCATAGATGAAAGACTGGAGGGAATCCTCATCAGATTTGAAGATGACAGAAAACTGGAAGGGATCTCTCAGAAAGAAATACATAATTCAAAGGGACCTTGGTAGGATGGAAAACTGGACCACTGTACGCAAAATTATGAAGCAAAATTGAACAGGGGCAATGCAATGCAAAGTTCTGTATTTAGGCAAAAAAAAAAGGATCATATGCAACACTATAGGAGGCATGGGTACCTGGTTCGTCAATTGTGCAGGTTTTGTAGAGGACCTCATGCTTTCAGTGGATCACAAGCTGAACATGAGTCAGCAGTATAATGTGGTTGCAAAAAAAGGCTAATGCAGTTTTAGCCTGCCTCAATAGAACCACTGTTTCCAAGTCACAATAAATGACAATTGTACTTCATGAACCAGCTGGAACTCATCTAGAGTAATGCGTCTAGTTCTGGGTGTTACATATTAAGTAGAATGTAACATCAGGGGAAGAAATTAGGTATTGGGATGAGGGCAGCAAAGATGGCAATGCATGTGAAAAATGAGAGGCTCTTCTGAAGCACTGTTACCCACCCCCCATGGTGCATTTACCAGGCCCATGTGAAAGCACTTTCCCTTGTGTTTCCTCCAAACCATGGAATAAACTCACTCAAGACCTACAATTGGTCTGCATGCTCTTGGCCTTTGGAAAGAATATAAGGACCCATCTTTACACTTTATTCTTTTAAAATATCGCAGTCCTGAGATGCTAGTAGTTGGACAGGGTATAAAAGCTTTAAATAAATAAATACATAAATAAAATATGTCATTTTAAATGGTTCAATGCTTACTGTTTCTTATATTCTTGCTTTTATTGTCTCAAGGTTTTATTGTTTTAAATCATTGTATCCTGCCTTGATGGCAGTATATTGCCATCTGATTATTGTGTACTGCCTTTCAAGCAGTATATAAATGTTAATTTAACTTATCTTGTAGAAAGGTAGAAATGACCATGCTCTTAGAAGAAAAGATTGAGCAGGGATGCGATGGTGTTCTTCAGATACCTAAACAGTACCAATACTTTTTCTTTGCTGTTCCAGACAACTAGTTAAAGTTACAGAAAGCTAGAACTGTAGAATTAAAAGAAACATCTTGATTGTAAGAGTACTTTGATATGGAAACCAATTACTTACGGGTGTGATGAGTTCTCTCATGCTGGACATTTTTAGCAGGAGCTGAGCAACAGTTTGTTGGATATACTCTAGCTCTGGAGTTTTTGCACCAAACAGGAGGATGGACCAAATGGCTTATAAGGCCTGATGCAACTCTAATTCTAAGCCAGATATGAAGTTCCTGGGAGGCCTAGGAGGAGCAAAGGCCTTGTACTGTGATATTCTTGAAGTTTCCTATGGATTCTTTGTCCATACAACCTAGTCTCATAAAGCACATTTCAGCCACTGAATACTGCTGGTAGAGCAAGAAAAAGGAATTTGGGACATATGACTCAAGCCAATTACGTGCAATCTGGAAAAAACAAATAATTCAGATTCAACATGGAAGGGGCCTGTTTAGTATAAAATGGTGTGCATTTAGAATCAAAGTTATAAGGGGAGGATTTCCACTTAATTACATTTTTTAATTAACACCAGTAGCGTTCTGATTTGCAAGTTGCTCCCTAATTAGTTTATACAAGGTTTATTTCAACAGTGCATTGGGCTTTTCAGATTCAGTACACTTTATTATGGAATGCAGAGTGGCTATAATTTTTTCTGCTTCGATAAGAAATTCATTAGCCCAAATATTTACAAAATCCAAGGAAACTGGCTTATTACTTATGCAGCATCCATTACTTTACATGATGCTGTGCCAGAAAAGGTAGGTGATGAGCTGCTACTCCCTTCATTGTCTGTCTTGACAATGTAGACTGCTTGGATGACAGAGTTTATGACAAGTGGTATAGAAGTATTTGTTGAATATATAAAATGTGTTTAAACCAAGTATAAATCAAATAAGCAAGATGTTTGATGACTAACATGCAATTTCTTTGATGTGAGAATGTGTATTTATAAAATATACAGATAAAAGTATCTTTTATGTATTATGATGAGATCTACTCTTTTTCCATGATGGAACTCAAGAATGAAGAGTTCACATCCAGGCATTGACTAGATTCAGTCCTGCTTAGACTGAGCAAGGCAGCCACTTCATATGCCCTCAGATCATGATACAAATAGAGCTTTCACATCATCTTAAGCACAAATGCTATTCACCAGTGCATTCATCTGTCATTCATCATACGGAACCAGCCAGTTATTTAAACATACATATGAACCTAGCCTCTCTTTACCCATAAAACATGTGTAGGTCTGTCTTAATAGTTATAACCTTCGATGTTTTACAATTGATTTTACAACTGATTGAAGGAGACAGTGTATTTTGGCAGTCTTGTAAACAAGCCTGTGAGGGTTACTCACATGTTGCAGGCTGGCAGAGAAAACGTGGAAAGCTTGGTCCCTCTTGCAGCAGCCTGCTGCAGAACATGGAGAGTAAAGCTTCTCTCTTTTGGGAACCTATTTACTCAGCTGCAGGTAAATCCTTGTTGCCTATGGCTACCAGTCTGTGTTTGTGGCTCTAATACAGAGGAACCAGTGATAATGCAGGTGGAGAAAATGAAGATAGTGTAGAATTTATTCTACATAACAGTACATTCATAAGCTACATTCTTAATTATGTTTTCTTTGATCATAGATTCGCCACCAACTTCATACAGTGCTAGTCTCATCTATGCATTTTATGTCAATTTTTAAGGCAGGTACCTGTGCTTCTTTCAGTCAGTTTATTGAAATGTTAATTGGTATTTGCTCGCATGTTGTTACAACGTTAGCTCAGATGCTTTCAGAGTGAAAATATTATTGGAGGGTGGAGATGTACAGAATGACCCAATTGCAAATGTCAGCAAAGTCCATTGACTTTTTCTTGCTTTCTCAAATAAGCATTCTGCTATTCCAAATTGTACTACTGTTAAAAAAAACTGTGTCTAGAAAGAACCGTTCTTTTTCTGAAACAGATACTGTGGTACAAATAAATAATTATTACAAACTCTTATCTGATGTTTTCTCAGTGAGCAGGGCAGTGAAAGATACCTGAACAGACATGTAGGGTAATTATGGTTCTTGTTATAGGAAAAACAGCCATGGGGAAGCCTGAAAGACTTCATAGTGACAAGCCCATGCTGCCTTGTACTAATTGCTACGTTGTTACCAAGATACTTACAGAGTGATACCTAGAAAGTTCCATTTTTCATATGTTATTTTGAAAAAAAAGAAAAGAAAAAAAGCTCTTCACTAAGCATTTTCTTCCTTTTTTCTCTATTTTCATCAAAATGGTTTGTGAATGCACCTTGAGAAATTCTTTCTTGAAGAACTCTCTACCATCTTGGGCACCTTCCCCATTAATATATCAAACCATGGATTCCTACTGGGCATTTCCTGAGCTTTTTAAAAATCAGCTTTCCTGAAATACAAGGCACATGTTTGCCTACACTCACCATTAGCTTTCTAAAAACTTGTAAAAATTCCACCATACAGGGCCATTTTCCTCCAAAGTTCCCACTACTTTAATCTCATTGAGCAACTCTTCTTCTCCATTGGTTCAGAGCAAGTCAGGGATAGCTGATCACCTTGTTTCTTTCCCCCATCTCCTGAAAGAGGATGTTTTCAGTTAGGCATGTTGGGAATTTGTTGGAGAGTCCATACTTAATGGAACTGGGCTCTTGACAGGTATTAAGATAGTGCTACTTCATTGTTAATTGTTTCTCTGGAACATATGTAATTTGTTTGCTTCCTTGAAAACAAACAAACAAACAAACAAAAAAAATCATCTCTTTCATGTGACAGTCTAGAGTAGATCCAACCTCATTGCCGTTTTTATTTTGGGTGACATTTGTTTTTATATAGGTGCCCTTCACAGGAATACCATGTTCACTGCCTTGGTGCTGGTGGGTGGCCGTGCCCTGGCCCTCGCCTCTCCTGCAGCGGCCCCCTTGCCACCTGTCGTCCCAGGCTGGGGGTCCTGCTGGTCCCCCGAGGCCTCATCAGCCCCAGCCTCCTCAAGCAGAGAGAACCTGTTTCCCAGCTCCAGATTGGTGCCAGGAGAAGGAGGAGGCCGTGCTGGCCTCCTCCTCCTGTGGGTGACATGCCTCCATGTCTCCGTGGCTGCTCCTCCCGTGGTCTCTCCCTCAACCCTCTTTGCAGAGGGGGGCTGCTCCTGGGGGGCCTGGAGAGCTCTATCGGCCCTCAGGCACCTATAGAAACAGGCACCTATAGAAATGTGTATATGCCACCCCCTACTCCTAATGGAGCCTCTGTATGATATATATGATATATAGCATTTAATTGTTATATAATTATAATACTATACAGTATAATGATACCATATAATATCATTCTCTCTCCTTTTATGCTAAATATTTTCTTTATAAAAAAGAATTCTGTGATATTGTTAAACTTGCATTCCAATTATGCACCCCATCCTACCAGGACATACATAACATCCTGTTCAAGCCCATTCTCTGTGAATTATTCTTAGTAGATAGACATCAAAAACCTTGGATAATATTGCTCCAATGCTTTTCCTGCTGTTTTATCCTCAAGTTTGTGAGGCTTCTCACAGCTACCCAGGTATTTCTTGTAGCATCCAAGTCCCTGCCTTTAGGACATAACTTTGTTCTTAGCTTCATACATTGTTTCTTTCTCCACAGAATTATTTAAAATTCTCCCCATAATCAAATTTTCTTTACTTCTGCCAAATTTAGTAAAGAAGACAGAAAAGAAATGCCAGTAGACCTCACTATTTTCACTTCTCTAGAATAGCTCCCCCTGAAGCTATCATAAGCCCTGAAGTATGGTATGTATGGAATTTCAGATGACGTCTGACTTACGGACTATTTCAAGATTATAGTGACTGGTGTCTTTAGTTGAGATGCAATGTCTTGATGGAGATTTTTATTTGATCTTAACTGTAACTCTCTAAATTGTTTATCTATAGGTCTAATTTCAAGCTGTTGGCAGTCAGTGGAAAACTGTATGCCATTGGTGGGCAGTCCCTCTCCAATGTTGAGTGTTACAATCCAGAACATGACTGGTGGAACTTTGTAACTTCTTTACCAACCCCCCTGGCAGAATTCTCAGCATGTGAGTGTAAGGGCAAGATTTATGTCATGGGAGGCTACACTACAAGAGGTAAGGCAGGTAGCTAGGGAAGAATCTTCTCTTTTCCTTTTCCTTTAAATTTATGTTCATGCTCTTAGGCATGTTCAACTGAAGGAAAGCACTGTATTTTAAGAGATTTCTTTGATTTCTCTTTATCTCAGAATTGCTGCATTATCAATATTATTATGGTAAACAGGGTTCACCAATTATAATTACATTGGAAAGACGTAAAAATCTACCTCTTGACCTCCTTGATTCTGAATTTGACAGGTCATTTAATTATAAGATAATTAATTTATCTTACTGCCAGGTTGAAATCTGTTGATCTGAGCTAACAAGCTTGTTTTTTATTTTTAACATTTGTATGTATGAAGATGCATACAAAAGAAAGATGCACATTCTCTTATGGCAGATATTCCCCAACCTGTTGACATCCACATGTTTTGGACTTAGTTCCAGAACCATCATGGCCAATAGTCAGGAATGTTGGGATTCTAATGTCAGCTTATGGTCTCATGCCCTCAACCTGTCTGATTTTCAGCCAGTATGCCCTCACTATGAAAGGGAGATAATACAAACAGATCTCAGGTGGTAGAAATTAATTCGGCCAGTTCATTCAGAGAAATTGATTTTCAGAAGTGGAAGGTGGGGAAGAACAGGGTGGCTTGATTTAAAGGAAAATGGTGTTCCTTTACTTTCAAGAGTTGCCAGAAAAAAAAGAGAAAGAAAAATGAAAGTTTAGCAGACACAATTCTGACTTGACAACATGCACCTTCAAATTTTGCCTCCACCTCATATTTGGTCACCTGAGGAAGAGAAGAGTTGGTTAAGTTTTGAGTTGAAATTGAGCCTTGGGCCTGAAAAGTTGAAGGGCTCACTATAGCAGCACATTTAAAAGGTACTTTAAATATGAAGTATCCTTTAACTCAAGCATCCTTAGGCAGAGCTTTCTTTGCCAATTTGTAGAAACATTCAAGTAATAAACTTTTTCTTGAGAAAGTAGCTTGGCAATGCCTTCTGCTCACCATTATTTTTACATAATAACTAGAGGAGAGTATGAAAAAGTCTCCAACTGTTTAACTAGTGGGAAGACGAAATGTGAGGGCTTGACTGAATTCTGGGTTTCAAAGGCACCGTGGAGGCTGCAGTTCCAGATGCCTACACATCCCAATAGCTAAGTCTGAACACAATGTTTGGCTTTAAGCTTGTTTTTCACACAGGGTGTCCAAAAGCATGAGACAGTGAACTATACACCAAGATATTTGTAGTTTTCTACTTATGCTGACCGATTTGTCTGTTATGTGTTTGTGACCTTCCAAAAAAAGCTTCTATTTTATTTTTGGGTTTTTTTTCCAAAATTTGCATGTTTTATAATGTGCTTCTAAATTGGCCAAAAACCTTCTAAGGCCAATATAAGCATATATGGATAAGTGCATACAACCCAAGTATAATAAAAGAGAAAGCCTTCTATTGTCAACTGCTGGATGTTGGATGAAAACTTGCCTTTCCTATCCATATGCTGGACTGTGTCCTTTAAAAAGAACACTTTTAGAAGAGCAGGTGGCAACATACAACTTGGATTCATTCCTCAGCTTTGAACTGACCCAGTTGGAGGCTCTGTAAAGAAGATAATAATACTTTCTATGTTAAGTGTGTACAAACTAAATATGTCACACATCTATATTACAGTTTCTTATGAACCAAAACAGTCCATAGTCTAATGTATGTATCAAGTTACTTTCCAGCCAATAAATGATGCAAGTAATTTTTCTTTCTGTAGATTCCTGTATGATTCAGTACAAAATATCTGAAGTAGAAAATGCATGCCTATATTCACTGTGCTAGTGACTGAATATGCAATCAATACCACATATCTCAGGTTTATCAAGCAAGTACCTGGAATACATTTGAGGTAGATCTCAGTCTAATTTGGGAATATTTACTATGTTTTAGAATAATTGCCATTCAATAATAGCTTACTTTTCAGATGGCAGAAGGCAAGCTTTCCTCATATTTTTAAAAGGAAAGAGTATTTTGACTGGAAATCAGAACTTTTATTCAAGAAACTATAGTAGAAGTAGGTACTCCACTGTTCAATGTACAAGGAAACAAAATTTAGTTTTTTGCATTAAAATTCTTCTCTTTATTGCAGACCGCAACTTGAATATCTTGCAGTACTGTCCCACCTCTGACAACTGGACTAACTTTGAATTGTGTGACATCCACATCCGCAAACAGCAAATGCTGTCTGTGGAGGAAACCATCTACATAGTTGGAGGCTGCATCCATGAACTGAGCAAGAACAAAAAATCTAGCCAGAATGAGGACATGTTAACAGTGCAGTCTTACAACACTGCCACTAGAGAATGGCTCTACCTCAAAGAAAACACGTCAAAATCTGGCCTTAATTTGACTTGCACACTACACAATGATGGGATCTATATACTGACCAGAGATGTTACATCGTCTACAAGCTTGGAGCACCGGGTTTTTCTAAAATACAATATTTTTTCAGACAGTTGGGAATCACTTAGGCATTTCCCAACTTTTGGGCAAAACATGTTGGTTTGTTCAATGTATCTGCCAAATACAATTGAAGTGTAAATGCTCCATAATTTCCTCCCATAAACTTTAAGAGATTAAGAAAGTTTTTCCTCTGGTCCTTGTTTCCAAATGGAATGGAAGTTATTTATACCTGAAATATTATTCATATTTATTGCCAAAAGTGTGTTTTATGAGAAAAAGACAAGCCTCTGCACTGAGGGGTTTACAGTTGTAATTGTATAGCAATAATACCTGTAGTTATAGAAGGAGGTAAAGGATAAATATGCACAAATGAAGATGCATGAACTAAAGTTTTGTTTTAGTTGTGGGGAAGAATGAAGGAACTGAGATAACAGCCTTGTGCAATAGTGTAGAAGCTTAGCAATAGTCAAAATATTTTACTTTTGCCTACCGACAGCATATTGCAGGTGGAGTTGCACTTGCACATTAGACATTGACAAATTATCTGCAAGACAGTCTTAAACAGCCAGATGGCATAGATAAACCTTGCTAAAGTCAGTGGAACTGTCTATTATCTACAATATATCACAGAATACAGAAGTGCCGGATGACTGGAGAAGGGCTAATGTTGTCTCATCTTCAAAAAAGAAAAAAAAAGATGAATCTGGGAACTATAGACCCATTAGTCTATAGTTTTCCCTGAAAATTCTGGAGCAAATTAAAAAATCAGTATACAAGTGCCTTGAAGAAAATGCAGTGATTGATAAAAGCCAACATGGATTTATCAAGAATAAATCCTGTCAGACTAATATAATCTCATTTTTTGACTGAGTAACCTCCCAAATGGACAATGGAAACACTGTGGAGATAACCTACCTTGACTTTAGCAAAGCTTTAAACATCCAGATAAGCAAACTAGCAAAAAGTGGACTAGATAGAAAAACTGTTTGGTTGAATCCAAAATTGACTGCTAAATCGGACACAAAAAGTGCTCATCAATGGCACCTTCTCAGACTGGACAAAGATAACTAGTGGGGTGTTAGAGGGTTCAGTCCTGGGCCCAGTGCTGTTCAACATCTTTATTAATAATTTAGATGAGGAAGTACAAGGAATGATTATCAGATCTGCAGATGATACAAAACTGGGTGGAATTGTGAAACACCCTGGGAAACAGAATGATCCAGGGCGATCTTGATAAGCTAGAAAGCTTGGCTGAAAGCAACAAAATGAGATTCAATAGTGGCAAATAGTAGTCTTCCTCCTAGGAAAAAGAAACCAAAGGAATCTACAAGATGGGGTATATGTGGCTCAACAAAACTGAAAGAGAAAAAGACCATGAAGTTATTTGCAGTAACAGGCTAAACATGAGCCAGCAATGTGATGCACCCACCAAAAGGGCAAATGCTATATTGGGACACACTAATAGAAGTGTTAGTTCCAAATCATGAGAAGTAATAGTTCTCCTATACTCTTAGTCCAAGCTCATCTGGAGTACTATATCCATTTCTGGGCACCAAGTTTTAAGAAGGATGCAGAAAAAATTAGGGTCCAGGGAAGGGCAATAAAAATGATCCAGGATTTGGAAGCATTGCCTTACGAGGAGAGACAGAGAGAACTGAGTATGTTCAGCTGTGAGAAGAAAAGACTGAAGGGGGACATAATACCAATTTATAAGTACCTCAGAGGTTGTCACAAAGAGGAAGGATAAGCTCTTTTCTCATACCAGTGTAGACACAGAATAATCAATTCAGATTATGACAACCCAGATTCAGGCTGGACATGAGGAAATGCTTCCTCACTGTCAGAGCAATATAACAGTGAAACCAGTTGCCTCAAGAGGTCATGGGCTGTCCCACATTGGAGACTTTCAGAAAGAAACTGGACAGCCATCTGAGTGGGATGGTATAAACTGGTAACATGCAACAGCAGTGGGTTGGACCCAATGGCCTTGGTGCCTTCCAACTCTACTATTCTGTGATTCTATGAGTAAGTTTATTTAGCCTCATATAAATCATCCTTTAAATAGAAGTTTCCAAACAACCCTTGCCACACAAGTCTAACTGGAAATGCGTTTCTTTACCAGTACAGAATGTCAAAGTACACATTCATACTTTCTTGGTCACTCCTTCCTCAAGAAGCTGGATGTAGACACAATCAGGCTCAGCACACTAGTCTGAGGGAACATGTTTTCATATTCATCCTATGAATTGATCCAGTTGGCCAAGAAGTTGGACTTCCTTTTGAAGGTAATTTTGCCTCTGTGTTCTCCCCAGAACAGGACGGGGGATATCCGCATAGGAGATTAGATGAGGCTGGGGACTTAGGGGCACAGAGTCACCCCCCTTGAAGTTGAGGGGCTCCTCAGGGCATTGGACATTACAAAGGTGCCAGGCCCTGACGGGTTACACCCAAGAGTATTTAGAGAGTTGGCAGGGGTTCTCTCACGCCTGCTGGCCTCCATTTTTGAGACCTCGTGGAGAACGGGTGAAGTTTCAGAGAACTGGAGGGGGGCATCAGTGGTCCCAATTTTCAAAAAGGGTAGTAGAAGGGACATGGGGAATTATAGACTGGTTAGTCTTACATCCATTGTAGGAAAAACAATGGAAAGGCTCATAATAGAGAGATCTAGTGATGCTAGATAGGGAAGGGAGGCTGACAGCCACACAACACGGTTTCTGCAAAAACAGGTCCTGCCAGACAAACCTTGTGGAATTCTATGACAAGGTTTCAAGATGGCTAGATGGAGGGGATGCAGTGGATGTGGTTTACCTGGATTTCAGCAAGGGCTTTGACAAAGTGCCCCAAAATATCCTGGTGGAGAAACTGAGGAGTTTTGGGATACACCAAAGCACTGTCCGGTGGATTAGGGCATGGATGACTGACCGAAAGCAGA
>NW_025336598.1:1488620-1499978 GCF_004798865.1 Varanus komodoensis | reverse complement strand
GCCTTTCCATTGTTTTTCCTACAATGGAAAGGCTCATAATAGAGAGATCTAGTGATGCTAGATAGGGAAGGGAGGCTGACAGCCACACAACACGGTTTCTGCAAAAACAGGTCCTGCCAGACAAACCTTGTGGAATTCTATGACAAGGTTTCAAGATGGCTAGATGGAGGGGATGCAGTGGATGTGGTTTACCTGGATTTCAGCAAGGGCTTTGACAAAGTGCCCCAAAATATCCTGGTGGAGAAACTGAGGAGTTTTGGGATACACCAAAGCACTGTCCGGTGGATTAGGGCATGGATGACTGACCGAAAGCAGAAGGTAACCATTAGTGGGGAATCATCGGGATGGCGGCCAGTGACAAGTGGGGTCCCCCAGGGCTCTGTCCTGGGGCCGATCCTGTTTAATCTTTTCATTAACGACATGGAAGAAGGGGTGAACAGTCTGCTGATCAAATTTGCAGACGACACTAAAACTGGAGCAGTGGCCACAACTGAGGAGCAGGTACTCCAGATCCAAAAGGATCTGGACTGACTATGGAAGTGGGCAGGAGCCAAAAGGATGGCGTTCAATGTGGATAAGTGCAAGGTCTTGCACTTGGGGCATAGGAATAGCTGTCATAAGTACAGGCTAGGGTACAAGTGGCTGGAGAGCATCACTTGTGAAAGGGACCTCAGGTTACTGGTTGCCTGCAGGCTAAACATGAGTCAGCAGTGTGATGCGGTGGTCAAGAGGGCGAACGCCACCCTTGGTTGCATAGCCAGAAGTGTGGCTTCTAGATCAAGAGAGGTATTACTACCACTCTACATGACTCTGGTGCGCCCGCAATTGGAGTATTGTGTTCAGTTTTGGGCCCCTCATTACAGAAAGGATATAGCCAGGTTGGAGTCAGTGCAGTGTAGGGCCACAAGGGGATGGGGTATGAGGTGAGACTGAGGGAACTGGGTCTCTTCAGCCTGGAGAAGAGGCAACTCAGAGGGGATATGTTGGCGACATACAGGTATGTGAGGGGATGTCACATGGAGATGGGTAGAGACCTGTTCTCCCCTGCAGAGGAAGGCAGGACACGCTCCAATGGAGCAAAGCTAAGGGAGCCAAGGTTCCATTTGGATGCCAGGAAGCACTTCCTGACAGTCAGGACCCCGAGGGTGTGGAATGGGCTTCCACGAGAGGTCGTTGAGGCCCCATTGGTGCGGGTGTTCAAAGATAGGCTGGATGTCCACATGGTGGGCATGTCATGAGCGGAGCCGGCTGGTGCCGGAGGTAAGACAAGATGGCCCGGGAGGTCCCTTCTGGCTCGCTCCGTTTCTATGTTTCTATGTAATGTTCCCAATGCCATTCATGACAGCAAATTTCCCTATCCATTTAATTCTAACTTGCAATATGGAGCAGGTAGGCAGAAGTAAAATATTTTGCTAGTATCTTTGAGCTGGGATCTGAAGGATATGTGAGATGCAGTCCTACACGTAGAGCAAGGGAGAATGGGTTGAGTCATTTCAGGAGACTTCAGGAACATTCAGGGTGGTACTGTTAGAAGAACTATGGTAATGGGCTGGAGAATGTGGAACTGTGCTGAATGCAAAAGGGAGTAGGAAGCCAATGAAGAGATTTGAGAACAGCCATCACATGGCAGAGTAATAAAGAAGTGCATATTTTGACAGTGGAAATTTGGACTGTGGTTTAGCAAGGCTGTGTAATAAAATAGTACTGGTTCTGTATAAAAAGGCATTTTACAGAAGATAATGAATAGGCTTCCATAGTTCTAAAGATAATTTGGACAACTATTATACAATTAAATGTAGGGTGTTTTAGTCCCTGCTTTGTTTATGCATTTCCCCAGTACATACTTTTTCTTGTGTGCTTAACTGAAATTGAAGAAAGAATAGGCAATGTTGTAAAAGTGAGAAGGAAAGGAAATATTTAACAACTGCAATAATATAAGAAAAAGTTAGTGGATGATTGCTCTGATGGGCTCAGAGAACATGTTACTCATCTTAGGGGCAAACTAGATGTTACAGCAGCAGAAGCATGTGTCTGAACCAGATCTAGGTTTTATCACGTACACACTTTTATAAAATGGAGTGCCTGGTTTGGGTGCTTATTTTGCTAATAGAAAGTAGCACAGGCTAAATCTCACCTTGTTGCAGACTGTCAGTAAGATGGATAATTTTTGTTTTGTATGCCGTTTAATATGAAAAGTCTGGAGAAAGCACGGTGGGTGGGGAGGCAGTGAGAAGGTATCTATATAGAAGTGTGGGGGATAATTCGTTATGCTGTAAAACTGAACCTCCCTCCATCCCTGCTTTATATATGATTGTGGTAGACCCTGGTTGCACTGTGTTACAGTTATGCATGGTCTACTGATGAATTACAGTTCCTGGGTTTTATAACACTCCCAGCGCTTGCTACTGCTTCCTGCAAAGAGCTGATAATTGCTACTCCGAAGCAAGTTAAGTTGACACCCTAGCTTTACTCCAAGGACAAAGACCAGCCTTGGTAGATCAGGCCCTTTTAGTCCAGCATGCTCTTTCTCACAGTGGCCAACCAGATGCCTCTGAGAAGTCCACAAGTAGGTGAGAAATGCAAGGCCTCCGCCCCCATGTTGTTGCCCAGGCACCTGCTGCTTTTGAACCTGGAACAAGTTATGTAGCCTTCATGACAGCATAAGCCCAAGCTTTAAAAGGGCCCTGCAATGCCTGTCTTTTAGGGGTCTGTTGAATAATTTTTCATCCCCTTTTACAAAAACACCTTTGCCTGTTCTAACAGAAGTTTGCGATCGAATGAACAGTGGATACCATGCCTAGGAGGTTGGTGAAAAAACTCCCAAGTTCTCTGCTGTAAGACATTCAAATACTAGTTGCAAAAAAGAGATAAAAGCATTTAGAGGTGGACAAGAATCTCAAACCGATTCATTCTCTTTCCTGTTCCATTCCAGCAGCTCTCAAAGGGGAATCTGAATAAAGCTTTCTGGTACATCACTCACTACCTACCTCCTGAAGTTTCTCTATTTTCCTCCAAGAAAGCCTCAGAGGAATGGGAAACAATGCCAAGTCTCCTGCAGCAGAAGAGGCTTTCTTTGGAGAGAGGGTGTTAACATGAGTCCTTACTTTTGGCTTAAGCCCGGGGTATAGCTGAAGGCATTTTACAGGATGCTATGATGAGAGAGGTGCTTTACATGTACAATCTGGGAAAATCTGATGTCAACAGGTTTTGAGTGTCCTGGAACAGATTGCTCTATCACGTTCGGGGAGTAAGCCCAGTTTATATATGCCTCTTCCACTTCAGGCTGCCAGTGTGGAGTTCCAAGGCTGAATATTAAACTATTTAGAGAAGGAAGAGATCCATCTGCATGAGCATGCCAGGACTAAGGCTAGGCATAATCTTCACGTGTGTGTGGTTTTAAATGAAGGGGTATGTGGCAGGGAGTTTTGTTACGGAATTTTTCTCTAAACATGGTATGGACATGACTGTGTCACATGCATCCTGGGCCAAGATCTGAAGGCACATGATGCAGTAACCTTGTTGCACTACACATGTCTGAGTCTGGCCTGGAGGAAAAGCAGCTTGTAAATGCTAAATGCACTATCTTAAGCTCTGTTCAAGAAAAGCTTATATAAATTAAATAATAACTGAATACATTTAATGTGAACGAAGCATACTGGTTTCAAGATATGGAGCACAAAGAACAAACAAAACCAGGAAAAATCTGCAAGAACCCATATTTTCCATTTTATTCCAAAGGCCATTTTTTGTTTTTGTTTTGTTTTTGTTTTTGGAGAAAATTGACCAGGTTTGGATTATGAAATATTTTCTTTTAGAATTAAAACAAGAAGTTTATATATCATTACTGAGTCTTTATTCCTCTTTCAAAATATTCAAAAACTAAGTAATAAGAAACCTATTTTATAGAATGACCAAAGATGTAAAATGTATAGATATAATGAAGCCATGGGGGGGGGGGGGATGTTCTTTCTCTGTGAGATTCTCAGCATACCTATTCTTTCCCATTCCTTATTCAAATTATTGTTCCAATGTATCTTTTACTGTTAAATATTTGGGAGTGCTCCAAGTAATGCTCAGTTTCTCAACATGCAATTAGAGTCACTATATAAAAATATGAAAGAAAATGTGCATTCTTTATTGCCCAGGTTTTATTCTAAAGTCATGAGGGCTTATTTTGGTTAGGTACGGTAGCAGGCAGTTAATGCCATTTTAATCTAAAACCCACAAGGGAAAGAAACACTGTAGTTATAGAGTAGGTTATATACAGTGTCATTGTGTATTTGTCTTTTTACGATCTTATTCAATTCCTTCCAAATTTCATCAACATGAGAAAGGAAAGTGGCATTTCCCTGCACTTTTTCCAAGGCTGTGAATACAGGCTTCAGGATAGTCAGCAAGTGTCCCTCACGTTCATTGAGTCCAGTATTGCAAATGTTAGCTGTAATGGGGCCATCTATTTTTCACATTTTTCCATGAACAATTACCAGATTAGTCCAGGTCTCAATATAGTGCTCAAAACATTACATTCTCTCTCATGACCTGTGGAAGTTAGCTTGGTTGTTTCTATTTTCTTCAGAGCAGTTATTGCAAGTGGTAGTTCTTGAAGTATTTTGCAATTTTCACAGTGTTAACCTTTATTTCTGAAACAGTGAGGTCTTTGGCTAGAAGGCGCATCAAATGAGCACTACAGCCATATGTTACTGGCTTGTGTAATTTACTATCAATTGCTTCTTGCTGTAACCTGCTGGGTTTTATCACAACCTTATCTATGGTGGTTTTTGGATTATGAAGAGCTGCTTCTTTTTAAACCACAGGTGGTATACTAAACTTATGTAACATACATGTTGTTCCTGGAACACTGCTTCACTTCTTTGTCATTAGCAGATAACTCTGAATGTGCAGAAGAACTGTGTGGTGCTGAAGGAGAGTAGTCAGCAGAATACTGTATGTTGAGAATGGATCCTCCTAAGCAAAATAGAGCAATACAACAGCTTGTTGTTATCACTGCTGTTCATTCTATACACTCAGTTATTAAAGGTAATATTGTAAGAGGAAGATACTGCATATTTCAGCCATTATTTTTTATTACAGATACATCAAAACTGATAGCACCGTATAGTAACAACTTCATTTTTACTCAAACATGAGAATTCAAGAAGTTATCCAATTAAGTTAAAGCAAAGGAAGATTAGTAGTCTTTAACAAAGGTATATGAAATAAAATAAGAAAGATGCTGTATGCTCAAAGCAGCTTTCTTTGAAGTGGGAATACTTTTTAAGATTTTTTTTAAAATTTTGGGTGCCCAAACCCTAACACTAACCCTTGCAATTCTTTGTTGCATTATATACATTTTGAATATCCATGGGCACAGGATAGTGATTAAAATACTCACAGGCAGAGTGGCTGTGTTTACATAGCATGACAAGCGACCTTGCTTGGTTAGCATGGTTTGTAGTTTTAACTATGAACTACCTCATAATCAAGTGTTTTCTATGTTATCATAGTTTCCATCCTCCCCTTTTAGTCCTCCTGTTTTTGGCACTTATCCCACAAGTCACAGTACCTGAAATTCAGTCCCAGGGTGCATTGTTTCCTGCCTATTTTGCCTGCCTTTTCCTCATTGGTCTACATATGGAGGCTGGATGGCTAGAGTGGCTTCTGCATTTGCTGTTCTTTTCAGGGGACTCTGTGGTAGTTGCATACCATGACAGTGGAAACCACAATCCTGGGTTCAGATGACAAGACAAGCCATGGTGGTGTGGTGAAACCATAGAATAAACCATTGTTTCTTATTGGTTTCTAAAGACCAAACTTACTATAGTGAAATACCATGAGTGGGTTTGGACAATGCAACAGACCAACAATAGTAAAACACCACCATGGCTTGTGTTTGTCTCTTACAGCTTGCTGCTATTAATAGGTTTTCCTCTGAGTGTGTATGATATGGTAGACCTCACTCAATAGATCTCAAGACTTATAAGGTATTCAATATAAGATAAAAGTGGGATATAAATCTCACTAAATATTCTGCTCCTATCATATCACTTTCATTTCTGTTGCTTACCAATCCTTTGCATTTATCTGCAGGCTGCTTCTCCACCTCCAATAATCCTCTGTTCAGTGACACCTTCAGGGAGAGACAGAGGGTCCGGTTGGCGTTGTGGTGAGATGGCTGTGAAGAGTGGGGGCTCCCGTTATCACGCCGGTATTTGTTCGACAGAGAGCCATGGGAGGCTCATCTAAGCCCTGTCAGGGCAAAGATTAGATTGTTCGAGCATTCTTCTGGTTGGTGTGGGATGGCAGCTCTGCATTTACTGGGAGAAATTTGGGCATTTCTCAATCGAACAAAACAGGGGAGAGTTCAGCTCCCTGCAAGCCATTGGCAACCGAGATAATAGCATAGAATAATAGCTGGAAGTTCATCGGACCTGCTGGGTGAGCATTTTTATCTTTTTTTCTTCAATATTACCCGTGAAAGAGCTGCAGCAGTTACTAATTGGCATAAAGAAGAAAGGAAAGCCCTCTGATGGAGGGAGGAATTCCTCCTTCCCCCACGGAGTTTCAAGTGGTGACTGATCTGGGGGAGAAGAATTGAGGTTTTTTTATTTTTTTGGAAAGGTTAAGGCTGGAGAGAAAGGCCTCTTTTTCTAACCTCCCCAAGGGTGAAGAATCAGAATAAATAATTACTAAGGAATAAGTGATAGAAGGACTAAGCTTAATTGCTGAATCGGCCATTTTTTTGGAGCACTTCATGTAAACAGTTTCTGTGCCAGGTTTGTGACTCATTTAAAGACAAATATAGTCCTTTGCTGCCACCCTGTGACTATAGGATTATAGCAAGTCTCTATATTTTTTTCTTTCTTTTCTCCATTTTTCTGTTGTTGTCTTGTAATTTTTGGCAAAAAAAATATCATCATTCTGAAAAAAATACATTCTTCCTCCTTTTCAGCTCCTACATCAGCTGCTCAGAGTCCTACTCATCAGTCTAAAGTGGCAGATGTTGAAAAATATCAAAAAGAGCTACAAATGACGCATCTGGTGATATAGACATCCTTAACAGCTTTGCAAGCATCCCAAGAGGCGATGTCAACATGACAGGAAAGCATTTCAATTGAACAAAGAGAATGTCTTGACAAACTGGAGAATTCTTTTAAGGAGGTATCAACCCAATTGGTGGATGTGCGACTTAAAACTGAACAGAAAACACAGAAAATAAAACAAGCATATGAAAAGCTTGAAATGGTAGATAAAGAAACACGATCAATAAAGCAAACAAACAAGTTATTATGGGATTCGCTTGCTATACTAGAGATGGATACTACAAAGTTGATCAAGAAAGAGATTATGTTTAGGCTAACGCCAGAAGGAATATTTTCATCTGGAACTTTACAAGATACAAATTGGACTCGATTTTTAAGGCACAAGAGTTTTTTGAAAAGTTTAGAAGCATACTTGAAGAGGAAGAACCGAGTGCCTTAAAAGAAGGAGGGAAAAGTGCCGAACCAATGGAACTAATAACGTATCACTCTGAGAAAGGACAAATAGTGAATCCTGACTCACAACAAGAAGTACAGACACTGGAGAAAACAAAGGAAGGGAGAAGGGGTAGAAGTGTAAAGAAGAAATAAGAGAATTTTGTATTTTGAAGGGAATGATTTGCGAATGGGCTGGTATGCTTATATGAGAAGGCTAAGTCACATGGTTCTTTTTTAAGTTACTATATTTGAAAATCATTAATGTTGGTGTAGGAAAAGTTAAAGATAAAACTGTATAATAAATTACTAAGATGTTTTTCACCCAGGGAAGTTTTTGTATATCCAAATGCATTGAATTTTGAAGGGATTATAGGATATGATGACATTTTGGATAAGGATGGAGGATTGCAATTGAATTAAGAAATACAAGAACAGGGATCTAATATCTCTTGGTGGCATAAGGTGCAGATACAATCGAGATATGCTAAAGATTGTAAAGCGTGGGGTTTTTATAAGGACTTAACTGCGTTTGAGCAAGTGATGCTTAAATCAGATGAGAAAATGTTTAAAAGATTATATGACTTCTTATGTTATAGATGGTATCTGTCACCAAATAGGTTAGCTAAGATGTTTCCAAATATGTCAAATGGATGTTGGATATGTAAACATAAATTGGGTACTTTTTATCATATGCGGTGAATTTGCAATAATGTGAAAAGTATTGGATTTAGAATACATAAATGGCTTGAGGAAATGTTACAAAAATCCTTAGCTTTTAAACCTGAAGTTATTTTTTTATTAGGCATTATAATTACTGTGGTGAGGATTGCATTCGCTCAGTATTGGAAAAGTGAAGAACTATCCACTGATGAACTGACTTTAACTTCTATCAGATTTGTCAGAATCTTTTTATTACTGGCTAGAGAAATGGGACTTTGCATAGATTTGACTATGTTTTTAAAGTTATCATAAATGGAAAAAGAAGGGTGTGGGGGCTGACCAGCAGGCTCGATGTTTTTAATGTTGTTTGTGGGGGGGGGGGTTGTGTTTGTTTTTTTAGGATTATAAGTTTTCAAATAAAACTTATTTTTTTAAAAAAGGGAGAGAGATAGGGGTAAATCTGTATATTGCTGTGTACCGTTGTTAACAACTACGTATCTCTGGAGATACAAGTCCAGTTTAAGAACTGCAATATTTTCTGATAGTATCTTCTAGACTGAGTACTAGATTGACTACTTGGGTACATAGAAATATTAATCTAAATCAAAACAAAAACCTGTGGAACCCATAAAATTGAGACACTAATCTAACACCTTATTTACAAAACTTTTTATATGAAAATGTTTCATAATACAGAATTAGAGTCTATCATCACTTTCCCATGCTTTTATCTTTTAACTATAATACATTTTGATTTAAAATTATGATCATGTAGCACTTTTTCAAACTTTGGTGCATCCAGTGTGCTACTTTATATTAATTTGTGATTACTGTTAGGGCAGGTACCGGAAGAGAGGTATGAGTGGTCATTCAGACCAATGTAGCTTTATGTTCATATTGAAAAATCAACCAATAAAAGCAAACACTGCTTTAGCATCTCATATGATAAGAGGCTACAGGAGTATGTGCTGGAGAGTCAACTCAGGTATGAACTTGCAAGGTGACCCCAGAGAACTAGTGTGGAGAGTGCTGTATCCTCACCTGCCCTTGGGCAAGATGCTCAGTGCATGGCTGTGGGCTAGTCACTGACCCTCAGTCTAACCTACCTCACAGGGTCGTTCTCAGAGGAGGAGGACCACCATGCAAGCCACCTTGGGTTCTTTCCAAGGGGAAAAGAGAAGCAAGATGCCAAAGGAACAATATGAAAACAGCATATAACCATATGCCAGCCATTTTCTTCCACTTCTCCCAGTAGATAATACAGACCTATGCTGAAGAGTTGTTGTGAGGGCTACTGAGAGAATGTATGCCAAGTGTTTTGCACGTTCTAAAGCCCTATAGAGGTGCACAGCAGGTACAGAGAGTTCTGCCTTAATGATGTTGGGAATATAGTGCCTTCATTCCTTCCAGACCTACAGCTTCCTGCTGCAACTGTCTGAAGGTCAAGCTGCCATGCATGACTTAAAGCTACAGAAATAAATTAAATGTTAAATATTGAAAATGGTGTATTTCCATTTATTCTTGGGTACATACTTGTTGAGTTTATAGAAGAAATCTTTGTTCCTGCTTCCCTTTCTCCCACCAATCCACCCCCCACACTTTACTGTTTAATTTTCCTTTTGTAAGATGCCCATTAATTAAGGCATCTGACAGGAATGACAAGATATGTAATGAAATGCTGAGCAAGGAAAATTATGTAGAAAGAAAGGAAGAAAAACCTTCATTTAAAGACAGGCATACTAGTGACTGAATACTAGATAACACATTATCTAAAATGAAAGACTGTATCCTCTGTTTTTAATATTTGCAAAAGTGTTTCAACAGGAAGCATAATTGCTTTTTATTACATTGACTTGTTAATTGCAAATGTTAAATGTTGGTCAGGAGGGACTTTTGTGTTTGGTTCTACAGCTTGTTTCTACAGTAAGTAGAGTGAGCAAGCCTCAAAGCTTGGCAAAGGACATAACAAAAATACCGAGCATGTCTGGCTGCCACATCTATTTGCCCCACAGCCCCAGGAATGTGTTCTGATTTGAGAGTTGTGCATTCTCAGAGACTTACGTGAAACAATAGATTATTAAGTGAAGAGACTGTTTGGAACTAGTGCTGGTCAGAGGGAGAAACATGGTTCATGACATGGTGCTAATTTTTGGGTGCAGCAGCCATGTTATTCTTTCCCACTTCTCTGAGTGGCAAGAAATTTTAGGGTTACACATTTGTGCAGATTTAGTTTCTTTTTGAAGGAGGTCACTGGAGGCATTAGGATGGTTTGTAATATTTGAGTTTATTCACAGGTTGATCACAGGAAGAGGCACAGCTTAAATCCTCCAAGAAACAACCAAACAAATATTAGTATTATTTTATTGTTTTACCTTTTTATCTGTTTAATAACTGTTTTATTGTAATTTATCTATGTTTTTATACTGGTCTAGCACTGTAAGCCTCCCAGAGAACCTTCGGGTTATGGGGTGACATAGAAATGGAATTAAATAAAATTGCCTCACTTCACATCCTCAGGGAAGGGCACTGCTTCATCCCCAGTACAGTAAAACCTTGGATTGCAAGTAATTTGTTCTGTGAGTGTTCCACAAGACGAACTAACATTTCTAATAAATTTTAACTTGATAAATGAGCGATGTCTTGCAATACGAGTAGTACAAGATGCCAAATGTCACATGATCACAACTGAGCCAATGGTTCTCTCTCTCTCTCGTTCGCTGTACATGATCACAACTGAGCCAATGGTTCTCTCTCTCTCTCTCGTTTGCTGTACATGATCACAACTGAGCCAATGGTTCTCTCTCTCTCTCTCTCTCTCTCTCTCTCTCTCTCTCACTGCAGTCCTACGACTCCCAGCATCCCTCCAGGATGGGAAGGTATGCTGGGAATTACAGAACTGTTTCCTGTCTAAACATGCATAGGATTACACTGGAAGCAGCTTTAAATTGACAGCATTTCTTTGTTGGTTACTGGAAGGCATACGCTCATTCTGAAGACAAAGGGGTTGTTTTTATCAAAGTCTTGAGTTGTTTAGTTCTGTATACTGACACTGACTAACTTAACTGTTCCAATGATTTGGTGTATATTTGGTGCTTTGTTGTGAAGATCTGTTTAAAAATCATGTCAGGTCTTAACTGTGGACTTCAAGACTCGTGTGGGAGGAGTACATAGTATGTTGTACTACAAGGTTAGAATCTTGTATCTGCTTTACCTTTCAGTATCT
>NW_025336598.1:1482724-1488520 GCF_004798865.1 Varanus komodoensis | reverse complement strand
CTCTCCCCCCCACTCCCCACCCCAAGAGGAAGATACTGAAAGGTAAATCAAATGCAAGAGGTTATGGAGGAGATCTCATCTACAGAGGAGGAGGAGAAAAAGGCGGAGGAATCCCTCACTTCAAATGAGATTAGGGATATGTGTAAAATGTGGGAAACCGTGCAAAATTTTATAGAAAAGCACCACCCAAATAAGGCTGTAGCAGTGCGAACAATGCATCTGCTTAACAACAATGCAATGTCACATTTCTGAAATCCTCAAAAGGAGGCAAAAGCAAATGTCATTGGATAGGTTCCTTCTTGAAGTTATACAAAAAGAAAAAGATTCCATTGAGCCAATAGATAGCAGTGATTCTGTTAGTGATACTGAAAGCTGCCCTACACAATAACCCTCCTCTCTCTTGTTGCCCTCACACCAGCCACAAAGGTTTTCAAAGATGCGTGAAGGTTAATTTGTTTTATTTTTCTTTATATTTTGTATTTTCTTTATTATTTTGCATTATATTACAGTATTGTAATAATTTTATATGAATATATTTGTGGAACGAATCATCTGAGTTTCCATTATTTCTTATGAGGAAATTCGCTTTGATATACAAGTGCTTTGGATTACAAGCATGTTTCCGGAACGAATTATGCTCACAAACCAAGGTTTTATTGTATACTTAGGTTACAGACTCCTACCCCTCACCTTAGTTCTCTTTGTAGTCTGCCCCCTTGTTTCTTTTTACAGACTAGATTACTTCATCCTTGACTGGGAAATGCTGATCCTTTTCACAGAAATAGCAACATTTGTAGAATCGAATCATATCACTGGAGTGGGTCCTGTTGATGCAGGGTATTTAGAGCAAAGGCGCCTGCAACAAAGGGCTGCCTGCTTTTGCCTATGGATGTCCAGTGATGGTAGTCCATCATTCCCCTGGAAAACCACTCCTGGGACAAGCAGCTCTTGCTGGCCAGAAACAGTTCCATTCCTGGAGCCTCAAGAACAATAATGAGCCAGGGACTGTGGTGAGGGGAGGGCTTGTGCTGGAATTTTAATTATGATAATCAGAGAGAGGGCTCTGTTCTGCAAAGAGTGGCCCAGAGACCACACGTGCTGGTCTTTTGCTGCATACAGCCCCTACCCTCCCATGTTGATCCATTTTGCCCAATTTAACAGATAGGAGTTTACACTTATGAAGCATGTGGGCAAGAGTTCTATCAGGGCACTACACAGAAAACTTTAAAAGTAAGGTCTGATTTTTATTTCACAAATAAATAATCCTTGTGTTTAAACTCACCCCAATTAAAATGTGGGGTAGTCCACTGAGAGCTAGATAAAATTTTGAAAATTGCCACACCAGGTTTGGTCATATCGCCATTAGATTACACTAATGTGGTAAGCATTCCTATTTCTAACTGAATGAAATTAGTTGCTATGTTGCGTGGCTAATGAACAAATCACAGGTTAGCTTTTTAAATATATGTATTTCTACACCTACAGTACTTTGGAAAGGCAAATAACAGGACATTAATAAATGCTTGTTGGCTTTCAGCCTGTACTTGAATTGCATGATTAGCAGGAGAGATTGTGTGGCACAGCATGTAATTAATAGTTGGGTGTATTTTACAAGCTCAAAATATGTATAGACAGTAATTATTCATTCCCAAGACCTCTTGTGAGGTACACATACGGTGTATGCATTTATATTCCCTAGGGTAGCTCCTAAAAAGTGTGCCAAATTAATAAGAGCAACCTTTTTAAAAACAGCTTCATAAAGAATTAATCTGTGTCAAAGCGAGTTTTACGCAGCTTGCAATTTCAGTGATGTCCAAAGGGTGGCTCCCCATACCCACAAGTAATTTCTAGGGGAAACTAAGCGCCTAGCGGTAAAATGCCTATTGTTATTCAATTTGTGCCGCCATCATGCAGAGCACTCTGTGCCTGGGCAAGGACATAAATTTCAATGGATTTCCCTGGGTCCAAGTTCAAATAGTCTCTGAGTCAGCAGCCAGAGTGCACTAGTGCACTGTGAGAAAACTAATAGTGTAGTTTTACTTCTGTGCATTCAAAGCCTACACCTGCAGAAAAGTGAGCAAGACCATAACGGGATGTTACACAAAGCAAAGTCACTCAGTATTCAAAGAAGCACTTTATTTATATTTTAATTTATATTATAATTATTTTAACTTAATGATGTGAGCCGCCCCGAGGCTTCGGCGAATGGGGCGGCATAAAAATGTTTTAATAAATAAATAAATTTAGTCCAGGGTGGGAAGAGGCAATGGCCTGCTTCAGCTTCAGAGGAAAAGGAAGTAGTCTCTCCAAGCAGCTTTCTGGTTAGCACTTCTTGTTACAAAAACAACCTGCTTAAGCTTTGCAAAAAGTGATGGAAAGCATCACCACATACTAAGCTATGTGGAAGCAAATTTGGAAATAATGATTACTGTAATTTCCAGGTGTGCACTGTTGGTGGGCGCATTCAAAGCGCCCAACTCTTTCTCTTTAACCAGGCTTGTGTGAGTTCTTCTAACAGAGAACTGACTTCTATAAAAGTAGGACACAGGGTTACCCTACTGGTGAACTGGATCCTGTAAAATAGGACTGTGCAAGGGTAGTGGGACTAGGTCTCTAAGGCAGAAAAGGTATGTATAACTATGAATGGGAAAGAGATATTGTTGAAGAGGCTACACTTCCTGCCATGCTGCTGCAGTACACAATTGCATGATGAGAATATCTGGCATGTTTCTTCTGAAGCTACATTATGGCTCATGTAAGGTTGCATTCATTAATGGGTTTGACTTTAATTGTAGTAGCTCCATTCTTTTATGGTACTTGGTAAGATGGCTGTACTTATTTGCTCAATGTACAATTGCTGAATATATAATTCAAATTCATTGGCTTGAAGATATCAATGGAACATTTTACAACTGTTGCAATGGATTGGTTTTCTGACACAGAGACTGGGAAAGTAAAACTCAATTTTGATGCAACTCAATAGAAACAGTAGCCTTTTTCAGGCTATGATGCTGAGAAGAATGGGACTTTGTGTGCTAGATGTGAAGTTGATTGTCCAGAAGACACTTTTAACATTTGTGAGTGATGTTTACTTATATCTACAGCAAACTGACCAGCTTTTGAAAAGCAAGAATTTAGACTTAGGATGGGGTCAGGGAATAGTAAGGGAGCAATTTCAAATGTTAAATGTAACTTTGATGTTAGAGGTGAAAATGTCCAAATTTAATGGTATCAAATCTCTGGAGTGGGCCCTGTTACATTTCATGATCTTTGGTGTGGCTAAACTTGAAGGAAGGTCAATCCATGTCAAGCCCATGATCAATGCTTCACTCTTCCCCCAGTCAAAATATCCCAGTGAAACTAGAGGACATGGACAAGAATATGCTGAACTTGATTGGAGTTTGAGGTCACATGATGGACTTGTTATGTCTCACTGCATTGCTTTCTATCACAATACAGTTGCAGAAACCTGCTTGCTCAGAAGCTGTCTTCAGACTCCACAGCATTTGAAAGCAATCTCTCTGGGGTGGATGAGCAGAACCATAGGCTCTGAAACATTTGGCATCCCAGCTTGCATGTTGGTGGAGTTTCTCTTTTACAGTGAAGTTAATCAAATCCACACAGGCTGTTTATGCCAAAAAAAGTAAACATAGAATAACAAATACAAGCAAACCTCCCCACCCCAAACTCTCCCCAGAGCCAAAACCTAGTTGCAATACATGCTTTTAGAAAAACACAGTGGCTTCAAAATTTGAGCAGCATTCACTCATCCAGAAAGTATGTATTGACCCAAGCTGTATGATCTCTGCTTCAGCTGCTGTTTGGAGTATACTAATTCTGACCCTTGTTACAGAGAGCTGGTGCATTCTGTGCTGTGAGACTGAAGGTCCCTGGTTTGCATCTAATCTCATCTGTCAACACAGAAGAGATAGCGGTAGGCATCCCCTTCACTTTGTGTGTCTCACTGATAACACGATGAGGAAAGTGCCACTAGCCTATCCCAGCAAGAGTTCTTCACTGAGCAGGAGGTTGGACCCACTGGCCTCATCCAGCTCTAGCATGCTGAGATCCCCACAAGGACTACTGAGACAATGTATGTGAAGCACTGTGACCTATCTAAAGTTCTATATAAATACTAATTAGCTGTTGTTAATGTTTTATGCAGCAACTCATAATATTCATACCTGAAGATAAATTAACTGAGAAGAATCTAACACTACACATGTGTATGAATTTGTTTGTAGAAAGGGAATATTGGCACATGAAATTGCCCCTTTTCCTTCTGCTGTTGTTGTGAAGTTGTAACTCACGTCTCCAATTAACTCACACAGCAGCCGGCCATAAAACTAAAGACTTTTATTGCTACTTTCTACAAGATTTACGATGCAACAGATAAGCTCCAGCAGAGAGCTCCTAGCAACACAGTTGCCCCCTCCTTTCTGAATTATCTGAGAAGCCCACGTGGGATTAGATTTTCCTGTCACGTCTTTCTGTTCATGGGTGGGACAAACCTCTGTCCTGTCATTGCAATTGGTCCAGACGCAATTGATCTAGATGCCTTAAACTCCGCCTAAGTTGAGCGTTTGCCAGATTTACTGTTATGTCTTCTTGTTCTCCTGAACTCTGCCCAGCAGCTTCAGAGTCAGGAGGTGCAGGGGCAACTTGTTCAAGCACCTCAAAGTCAGGATGAGGAGAAGCTACTCGTTCAGAAGCCTCATAGTCAGGCTGTGGGGAGGCTATTTGCTCAGAAGCCAAAGAGTCAGGCTGTGTGTGTGTGTGGGGGGGGGCTATTTGCTCAGCAGTCCCAGAATCGGGCTGCAGAGGGGCCATTTGGGCACTGGGCCCCAAGTATAAGTCCCCTTGTTCCAATGCCTGATTCTCACTGTGAACGTTTGACTCTTTCTCATGAGTCGACGTCTCTGTCGAGCCGTCAGGCATGACAGCTGTTTAAAAAAAGAATAATTTATCTACCAGATAGTATTGCATATAAAAATAGTTTTAACAAATATATATTTGAAATCGACTAGAAAGATTTTTCAGACTCTATAGTATATGTCTAAGGAGATATTGTGTTGCAGTGCTCCTCAAGATATATTAACTTGCTCTAACTCTAATATCATTAGACAGATCTGTGTATGGAAATAGTCTTCTGCTTGAAAATCACTTGTCAGCTTTCTGTGTGGTTCTGGGTGCAGCTGTTATTTATATGTTGTTGTTGTTGTTAGTCGCGAAGTCGTGTCCAACCCATTGCAACCCCATGGACAACATTCCTCCAGGCCTTCCTGTCCTCCGCCATCCCCTGGAGTCCATTTAAGCTCACACCAACTGCTTCAGTGACTCCATCTAGCCACCTCATTTTCTGCCACCCCCTTCTTCTTTTGCCTTCTATTGTTCCCAGCATTAGGCTCTTCTCCAGTGAGTCCATCCTTCTCATTAGGTGGCCAAAGTATTTGAGTTTCATCTTTAGTATCTGGCCTTCTAAAGAGCAGTCAGGGTTGATCTTCTCTAGGACTGACTGGTTTGATCGCCTTGCAGTCCAAGGGAATCGCAGGAGTCTCCTCCAGCACCACAATTCAAAGGCCTCAATCCTTTGGCGCTCAGCCTTCCTTATGGTCCAACTTTCACAGTCATACATTGCAACTGGGAAAACCATAGCCTTGACTATATGCACTTTTGTTGGCAGGGTGATGCCTCTGCTTTTTAGTATGCTGTCTAGATTTGCCATAGCTTTTCTCCCTAGGAGCAAGCATCTTTTAATTTCTTGGCTGCAGTCCCCATCTGCAGTGATCTTGGTGC
>NW_025336598.1:1417747-1482624 GCF_004798865.1 Varanus komodoensis | reverse complement strand
ATATGCACTTTTGTTGGCAGGGTGATGCCTCTGCTTTTTAGTATGCTGTCTAGATTTGCCATAGCTTTTCTCCCTAGGAGCAAGCATCTTTTAATTTCTTGGCTGCAGTCCCCATCTGCAGTGATCTTGGAGCCCAGGAAAATAAAATCTGTCACTACCTCCATTTCTTCCCATCTATTTGCCAGGAAGTTAGAGGACCGGATGTCATGATCTTAGTTTTCTTAATGTTGAGTTTCAAGCCAACTTTTGCGCTCTCCTCCTTCACCTACATCAAGATGCTCTTTAGTTCCTCTTCACTTTCTGCCATTAGAGTGGTATCATCTGTATATCTGAGGCTGTTGATATTTCTCCCGGAAATCTTAATCCAACTTGTGATTCATCAAGCCCTGCCTTTCTCATGATGTGCTCTGCATATAAGTTAAATAGGCAGGGCGACAGTATACAGCCTTGCCGAACTCCTTTCTCAATTTTGAACCAATCAGTGGTTCTGTGTCCAGTTCTCACTGTTGCTTCTTGACCCACATATAGGTTTCTCAAGAGACAAATAAGTTCTCTTTAAGGCCTTGCCACAATTTGTTGTGATCCACACAATCAAAGGCTTTCGCATAGTCAATGAAGCAGAAGTAGATGTTTTTCTGGAACTCCCTAGTTTTCTCCATGATCCAGCGTATGTTGGCAATTTGATCTCTAGCTCCTCTCTCTCTTTGAAATCCTGCCTGTACTTCTGGTAGTTCTCGATCCACATACTGCTGGAGCCTAGCTTGTAGGATTTCGAGCATAATTTTGCTAGCATGTGAAATGAGTGCAATGGTGCGGTAGTTTGAACATTCTTTGGCATTGCCCTTCTTTGGGATCGGAATGTAAACTGACATTTTCCATTCCTGTGGCCACTGTTGAGTTTTCCAAATTTGCTGGCATATTGAGTGTAGCATTTTTACTGCATCATCTTTTAGGTTTTTGAATAGCTCAGCTGGAATACTGTCTCCTCCACTAGCTTTGTTGTTGCTCAGACTTCCTAAGGCCCATTTGACTTCACAATTTATATGTACCACACTACTAGCAGTTGGATGTGTATTTATTTTTATTGTATTTGCATCCCATCTTTTTTTTCCTTTTTAAAAGAACTTAAAGCAGCTTACATCATTCTCCTTCTCCTGTTTTCAGTCTTATCCTCACAACAATAACAAGCCTGTGAGGTAGGCTGGATTGAGAATCTATGTCTGGCCCAAAGTCACCCTGTTAGCTTCATGCCTGATCCTGAACCCCTTACCACACTGGCTCTCTGTATCCTCATCTGCCTTCTGGTGGTGGTGGAGGAAGAGTTGTAGCAGTTTAGTTTTCTTATATCTTATGTTTTTATGTACTGTACTTATTAAATAAAACTAATACAGTGGTACCTCAGCTCAGAAATCGGGTCACGAACAAAAATTTCTGAAAAATTTTGACTTGGGTCACGAACACCGCTTTGGGTGGTGACCAAGATTGCAGCCATCTCCCCCCCACTCCCCAAGTGGGGAGATGGCCACAATCTCAGTTGCTTTTGTGCAGGGAAGGTGTGCCTGATCAGAGGAGCACTGCTGCAGGAAAGACAGGCAGAATCTTGGCCATCTTCTCTGCGGCTCTGCTTTGCTGCTCCTGTCATTTATGATTTCTGTAAGTTAATAGACAGTGGTTCTGAGTTCTTCTGCCAACTCCTTTATGATTCTAGGATGGATTTCATCAGGTTCTGAATATTTGAATTCAGTTAGTTCAATTAGATGATCCTTGACCATTTGCCTTTCAGTCATAAGCTACCATCCTGCTCCTTCAGCTTGTATTTCCCCCTTGTCAGGAAATAGGTAGGTCCTCTTTTGGGAGAAGACTGAGCCAAAGTAGGAATTGAGGACTTCTGCCTTTTCCTTGTCATCTGTTAACATTTTGCCATGCTTAAATCACCATTTGAATGGTTGAACCACCATTTCTTTCCTCTGTTGTTTAATTTGGACATATCTGACAAGGCTTTTTTGTTTTAGCATCCCTTGCCAATCTCAGTTCATCCCTAGTTTTAGCCTTCCTGATGCCAACCCTGCAATTCCATGCTACCTGTCTGTATTCTTCCTTCATAGCCTGGCCTTCCTTCCACTTCCTATACATGTCCTTTTTTGTTTGTAGTTCATCTCTGACTTCTCCTTGATTGGGTGGTCAGAAATAGATTCCACTGTGTTCCTTTTATTCCTAGCTCCATTTATATTAATCCAGAGGCTCTTGATGGGGCTATTAAGCTTATCCTCCTGTATTTATTTATTTATTAAAAGTTTTTCTATCCCATCCCCTACAGAATGTCTCAGGACAGCTTACAATAAATAAATAGAATAGAACAGCCCCACAGCTTCTGACCATAATATACTAAAACTCCAATTAAAATCAATTAAACATTAAAATAATCCATATATGCCCAGCCACCCCCTGAGATCGGCGGGAGAGGCCCTTCTCTGGGAGCCCTCCGTGGAAGAAGTTAGGAGGGTGGTTACTCGGAGGAGGGCTTTCTCAGCAGTGGCGCCTAAGTTATGGAATGCGCTCCCCAGAGAGGTCCGCCTGGAGCCATCGTTATTTGTTTTTTGGCGCCAGGCGAAGACCTTTTTATTTAAGCAGCATTTTAAATGTTAATATTATTGAATTTTATCTGGCCAGGGTGGCTTGTTTTATATTGTATGTTTTATATTGTATATTTGTATTTTATTTTAATGTATATATTTTGAAATGTTATTATGATGTTTTAATTTATTGTTGTAAGCCGTCCCGAGGCTTCGGTGAATGGGGCAGCATAAAAATGTTTTAATAAATAAATAATAATAAAATAAATAATGGGAAAATAAATAATGGGAAAATAAAAAGGGGTTTGCCTGATGCTGAAAAGAATATAACGTTGTCGCCAGGTGAACCTGTATGGACTACAAGAATCTCTATGTCCCTGCCAAAGGGTATAAATGGTTTCACCCTTAGCAGAAAGAATCTTGGGATTTGAGGGACCCAATGTCTGCCAAGTGCTCCCTCCATCAACTGTCCCTGAGCTGCTTCAACCTCAGGGACATGCAAAACTGGGGGATTTTCTAGTGTGTGCGGGGGAAGCAATAACCTACCCTTACTGAGGATTCATCACTAATTTAGCATGTTCCTGAGGTTTTAGTCTGTTGTGTGGGGTAAAATTTATGAGTAACACTGCAGATCACAATTCTTGAAAGTATCTGTTCAACTTCTGCCCAATCTCAACCTTCAACATTGCTCTGGAAAACAACAGCAGTTTTATAGCAAACCACTCAGAATGTTGTGGGCCGGTTTCTCCCTCTGCCTCCTCCTTTTCCTCTTTAGCAGATTTAGACTTGGAAGCACAGTCCTTTTATTAGAGCTTAGCAGACTACAAATAGCATAAATCAAAGTACATTCTCTCTGAGTTGTGGGAGAGTCAACTCTTCCATATGAACAGTTGAATCCAAACAGTTTTCAGTTTTTTCCAAGCCAGCATTCTGTGGGCACTGAGCATGCAATCAGTGGACAGTGGATAATGAAGACTTTTCTTTAAAAATTTCCCCATGGGCCAGGGTACCGTGAGTTGGATAATCCCTTCCTGCTGTGCCTGGCTATTGTCACTTTGGCTACATAGGGGACAACAGTTTGGTGCAGAGCAGGAAGGCTTGAGGGCCTTTATTTTGATTTTTTGGTCTAGTGGATTTGATAAAAAACATTAACAAATCTTATTGTTCATCATTTTTAGAATGTGTTTTTCTCAGGACATGCTTGTAAATGTCTACCATATATTTTTAATTGAGTGATAGGATTAAAACTTAGCAGAAACCCCACCCTGATTCAGTTTAAAGTTTCAATTGGAAGACACTTGTAGTTTATCAGTCTAAATCCAACTTGCTGTGTTTCAACTGAATGTAAGCTTGTAAAATGATAAAACATGTTTTAAAATCTTAACAACAGCACTCGACTAGGAGCAAGCTTGTTCATATGATCTTACCCTTTAAAAGACTGAGAATGAGATGGGTGGGGGAAGAAGAAAATATGCAGTCTTTATCAGGGCTTTTTTTTTCATAGAATGCACCGGAATGGTGTTCTGCACCTTTGTTTGATGGATTTTTCCACGTGATTTTGAATTGCCCTGTCAGGTGAAGCAGGTTGGTGGCAAAATCATTAAAATAGTGCATACGGGCTGCTTGTGTGTCCGCGCTGGTTGTGATGGCGCTGCTCGGCTTTTGATGCTGCTCGGCTTGTGATTGGTCATGTGGTCACGTGCTGAGTGCTTACTGCAGGCGGTGACCATTATGTTTCATTACACAGTGTTGGTGTGTGTAGAGTGACTGACCACGTGCAAAAGGTAAATAATTTCTTTATTTTAAAATAAGTTGGTGAATTGAAAATCTTTTTTTATTTTTTAGTGTAAAAGTGGGACCCCAAATTAAAAAAAAAAAAAAAACTAATTACTTCTCAACCACTGGTCCTGCTAATGAAAGATTACCCTAAAAAAAACCCTAAATAAAAGATTAACAAGATGTGAGTTCCAGCACCTTTTTTTTTTTTTTTTTACAAAAAAGCACTGGTCTTTATGCTTACTTAGCTGCACAGCAATGAGGTGACATAAAATGCTAATTACTGTCCTGAATTTTTGACCTTAGGGATTTTCTGTTTTTTATATCACTGCTGTTTTTTTAAGGCAGCCATGTCACCCACTTCACATTTCTAGGTTTATTCCTGGTTGCAGCTTGTCTCACTGAATAGGAAAGTATGAACTTACTGGATTTGTGGTTACATTTATTTAATAAATGGTGGAAGTTTTAGTCTGGCTTTCTATGTTTTCCCACTGGCGTCTATAATTTAATTTTTAAAATTCAATTCTGACCAAAGGTTTTTACAAATGGTGGCCAAACCTGGCTATAAAAGGAACTGAAAGTAGTTTATTAAACATTGGTGGTCGTCTTCATTTTGGTTTACGGATTGATATTTTCCACCAGACCTGCAGCGCAGTTAAGATAAAACCTCTTTATGGCAGCAGGAAAGCCAAGGATTGAGCAGGTTGCAAGAAGTGAATGCTGAAACAGATGTTTTAGTAGGATTCTCATCTGCACAGGAACAAAATACAGTCCAGAATCCAAGAACTCATAGATGGACTGTGAAATTGCAGGTTTCTGGCAGCATTGATCACTAACACTGAGACCTGTAATGCCACTGAAACTTAAGTTTGAAAAGCCGAAAGGAATTAGAATTAAAAAAAAAAGATTTTAGGTGCTTTGTTAGCAGCTGCCAGATCTCAAGATAGGCATCATCAGAGCAATACATGAGCAATTTTGGTAGATATGTGTTTGCATATTCTATTGCTTGAAAAAATATTTGTGATAACAGATTGCTGATGGAAATAATGTGTCATGGTGCTTAGCAGAGAAGATAACTTTCCATTTGAACTAATGTACACCTATTATGTTAATAGTATTTAATGTCTTGGGAAGAAACCAACTACATATATGGGGTGTGGAAGGAGGATATATGGATGATAAACTTCAGTGGAAACATCTACTTTTCAAGGAACCACCATTATTTGAATAGAGTTCAGATCTGGAAAATTTGGGAGTGGAAGTTTAGTAGTTTCCCTGATGACCACAACCCTGCTTCCAGAATGATAGTTTTCAGGCAAAAATGGATCTTTGAAACTCTGGAATGAATATTTGAAACTGATAATCTGACAACACTGGTGGATAAAAACAAAGTAGTTGGGCACAAGGATCCAGCATGTATGCCATTTTGTTGCTGGAAGTTTGGAAAATATGTCATTTACTTCAATTCAGGATATTAAGCCTGGTTCAGATACCATAGTTTAACAACAGGGACTGAATGAGATGACCACATGATCTCTCCTTACCCTTCTCTTTGTGTCTCCTTCCTTTGGTGCTTACTACCTGGTTTAATTAAACCATGGTTAATAGTTATTTTTGAAATGGGGAACTGTGGGGAACTATGGTTTAATGTCAATTTGCTACGCAGGATTTTGAGACAACTGTATAGCAAAGTTCTAGTAAAACATAGTTCCCTGTTCTGGACTTAATGACAAACTTAATTGAAGTAGGATACAAGCACCAAAGAAAGTAAGTGTTGAGAAGAGGGGATAAGAGGAAATAAGTAGTTTTGACGCTCATTTCTAACTGCTATGGTCAATACAGTGGTTTAACATGCCAAGAATTGAACATCAGGTCTGGGACTTAATGTTGATACTATAAATATCAGTTAGATTAAGAAATTAAGTAAATCATAGGTTTTCTTGATCCCAAAAACCTCAAATAGCAGGACTCTATTACGTGTTACTCTAATGAATTTCACAATCATGCATTTCAGAATGGCATGGTTTGCATGCAACAGGATTTTTTTAAAACTGGGGTTACCATGAGTGAGCCAGAGTTCCAGAGCCCATGGCCCAATAACACCTCCTGCCAGCAAGAGTGAGCAAATAAACCAGTCTTTGGATTGGTTAGTGCTACATGCAAACCCAGAAGTCTGGCTTTTCTCTCTCCCAACCAAGCAAAGCTGTAATCCAGATGTTGGTTTGGGTTATAGTTCTGAGTGGCTCAAGGAAAGACAAGCCAGAGTTCTGGGTCTGGAGGGCCCTTGGCTGTTCAACTGGAGAAAGAAGTAGCTAAGGCCACAAGTGACTGATCCATAGGCAATACAACATTAGTAACCCACAGTCTAAAATATCCTAAGTTACCATTGCATATGAAAAGGATCTATGTAAGCACTGAGAACATTAGGCCATGCTTGATTATTCCAACCATGAAATGAGACCTCTAGTATTAAAATAAAAAATTGACCTGAGGCAAAACCCACGGAATATCAATCTTTCCTATTCTACAGGTAAGACAGGAGATGGTGAAAAACCTGCCAACAAAATAACCAGATGTAAAACACCTGGTCAGTATCTTTTCTGATATGAATTTTTAATTAGTAGAGCCTACTGATGTCATTGCTGATTATATGGATTATTCTGAGGGAGGGGCACTGAAAGGCTTGTCTTCTCTGCAAGGAGAGAGGATGCCAGGCTAGTGCAACTGGTGCTAACTGCCTTGGGGCAAAGATCCTCCCTTGCGGTGCATCATTAATTTATGGCATATGAATTGCCAATTTTACATTATAAGGATTACTTTTGATAGTTTTGACAAAAATATGAAATCAATTATATTAGGTGTGTCAGGAGACATCAAATATGGATGTCTGTGTTTGTAAATACTTAATTTCTGTGAGCAGAATTAGGGTGGGGGGAAGCCCATTCCACCTTTGTGGCTTCCCTGGCAGGTCATCCTGCTCTTTAAGGGTTGAACACCATTCTCTAGAAGAGGGGCTAGAACGTGATAGGAAGTGGTGGCATGAGAGGTTCCCTCCTTCCCTGTCCTTTTTCAAAAAGTGAAGTCCATACTTGCCACATATGGATGCTGCAGTGCCATCTCCTGCCTGGGGTCCTGGCAACTGAACTAAAACTCTGATCATCCCTATTTAAAAACAGGCAATCAGATTTGGTGCACTTACTTACCTTCTGGTTGCTGTCTGTATACATCTGTCTGTCGTATTTTCACATTTACCCTAAGGACCTGAGGGTCAAACCACATACTACAAAAGAGATGTGATAGGATTTCCTGCCTGTTCCCCACCCTTTTCTGGGTTGTTTTTAAAGTTTTAGAACAGGTACAAGCTAAAATATGCTGCCTACCTTTGGATGCTTAATCTCTTTGCCTGGTATGATGTTGCTCTCTCATACTGTTGCATTTCTAGAAACACCACATTTACATGATAGGCCAAAAAGTAGTGGAAATAATGGTTATAAATTCATGGGATTAATACCTGAGGTATAATATGTATGGGTGATTTTTTAAAAAATCCTTATTGATGCTGTGGTTGACAACTTTTTTTTCAGCCCTTCTTACAGTGCCTAATACTGCATGGAGCATAGCAAATAGGCCATTAATCCCTTTAAAAGTACAGTTTAATGCAATGCTTCATGACAGGAAGTGAGCAGGATAATAAAAGCTTTTACTGCTCAAAACCACACTTAATATTTTTATGATTCAGTTGGCTCAACAAAATCGTCTTTGTGAGTCATCACTTCAAAGCAAAGTCCTAGAGACCCATTATAAATGACTGCAAATCCACTTTATAATGGTGCATGGACCTGAGATGGTAAACTGCCTCCTTCTACTACTCAAGTTGGAAGAGCTGCAAGCTATATCAAGAGAGGCATTCATTCAGCAGTTTGAAGTCTAATGTGAACATGTTGAGGACTTGTCTGGGGACTGGTTTTATCCTTATTGTAAATTACTGTAGATTTTAGACAGTTTAAATAATAACCCCTGTACTTGTGGTTAACTCTTCTGCTTATGATTAACCTCTGCCTTGTATATACATTGCTGGTACTCAGGAATTCTGTAGAACACTTAGAAATTCTGTAAAATACCTCAAAATTTTGTTTTTCTTTATTACAGTTTTATTCCATATTTCTTCCAAGGAGCTCAAAGTGGACTATAAGACCCTTGTTTCCCAATTTCCTCCCTCATCTCTCTGTCTGGAGGGGGACTGCTCCCGGGGGGGAGGGCCTGGAGAGTTCTTTCAGCCCTCAGGCACCTCAC
The DNA here is from genome assembly GCF_004798865.1 of Varanus komodoensis. NCBI lineage: Eukaryota > Metazoa > Chordata > Lepidosauria > Squamata > Varanidae > Varanus > Varanus komodoensis. The sequence goes on along the minus strand of NW_025336598.1, from coordinate 1,473,982 downwards.
CTCCTCCTCTAGTAGGGTCACCAGCTTGCATCAAGGGTAAGTGTATCCCTGCCTCTTTTGAGGGAGAAGGGCGAACATATCACAGCTATCACAGTGGACAGCAACACCTGTGATTCATGCCAAGGCCATCTCCTGGTCTGCCATTGGGAACCCCTCAAGGACCCTATCTTCTTCCCCTGCCTTGTCTGTCCTGCACTACTCTTCACTTGTCCATTTCTCCCAGACAGCCCCCCCCCCACACACAAAACAACAGAATAAAAAAAATAATTAAAAAATTTAATCAAAAACTGTCCCCAGGGAAGGGTGTTCCCGGGCAGTAGCTAAGGGATGCAGACAAGGGACAACACCCTTGTTGCATCACCATTGGCACTCCCAACGGCTGAGTCCGGCCGTATAAGCCTCACAGGCCACTGGTCCCACCCCTTTGCTTCCTCCTGGGCCTCTCTGGCCCTGCCTGTCTTCCTCTCTACTGCTCCTGTCCCCCCCCACTCCTCTGCCCAGCTCCTACCTCCGCCAGTTCCCTGGCCACCCTCAGCACACTTTCCTGTCTCTGCCTCTGCTGTTCTGCTGCTCTGCCAAGAGCCAAAAAAGGATGGCAGAGTGTGGATGGGAGGGGACTACGTACCTTCTCAGTGTGCCCAACATCACATGCCCTGCTAACTTCAGCCCTCCAGCATTGAGGTATGGCAGACAAGGGTATGGAATGTGTATTAAGGGGGAAGGGGATCTTCCAGATGTCCCCACCACCTTATGTGCACATCTATGGGCATGTGGGAGCCTTCCAGATTGATTCAGAAAGCACAGATAGATTGGCATGCTGTTGTGTGAGCACACAAGGCAAGGAGGCATGGTAGGAGGGTGTACTCCTTTTCCTTTCCATATATCTGGTACACGTGCATGTTGGGGCTGTGTGTTGTGTGCACACTCCTAATGTGAAAGTTGATTTCTTTATTCACTGTATTTTTATCTCACTTTGCATCCCACTAAAGCTTCCCAAACCAATTCACATCATCAAAAAAGAGACAGAGAGAGAGGTTGATGAAATAAAAGAAACATGCCCCCCCCCACAAAAAAAAACAAAAGATGCAAAGAGAATGGTGGGCAATGGTTGGAGAGAGGCTTCAGTTCTTCAAGGGTAGAACACAGGGATGCCCTTTGAGAAGGAATATTCAGCATTGGCTTTCTGTTGCCTTGGTGCTGCTGAAGCAAAGGAAAAGTTATAATGAAACAAAATAATGGTCTAAAGAAGCAATTTTAACCAATTTCTATCCAAGCAAGGATACCAAATGGAGAAAACCAGCCTGGCCTATAGTTCACCATTATTCTTGCTTCCCTACACACCAACATTTTACTTCCCTCAATTAATTTGTAGACTATTCTTTGAGTCTGAGTGTGTTTCAGTTAAGATGACCTTTTTGCTTTATTTAGGCCCATGTGAAAAAGCTGAACATTTCCTTTTCCTGACCCTTCAAAAGATTTTTTAATTTAAGTGCTTTTTATTTTTACTTTTGATAAAGGTAAGGGGAAAGGTTTCCCCATAACGTTAAGTTCACACATGTCCAACTTTAGAGGGGGCGGTACTCATCTGTTTCTTAGATAAGTGAGCTGGCATTTGTCCACAGACAGTTTCTGTGGTCATGTGGCCAGCATGACTAAACACTGAGGTACATGAAATGCTCTTACCTTCCCACCAAAGTGGTACCTATTTATCTATTTGCTTTTGCATGCTTTCGAACTGCTAGGTTGGCAGGAGCTAGAACAAAGCAACGGGGGTTCACCCTGTCATGCAGATTCGAACTGGTGACCTTTTGATTGACCAGCCCAACGTCTCAGCCGTTTACACCACTGCGCCATCCGCCGTCCCATTATTACTTTTAGAGACTTTCAAAGTCATCCTTCCTCTTTGGCCAATATTTTCTCTCTAGATTTTTTTTAAAGAGCCAGTGTGGTGTAGTGGTTAAGAGCATGGGACTGGGACTCAGGCGATCTGGGTTCTAGTCCCCGCTCGGCCATGGAGCCAACTGGGTGACTTTCGGCCAGTCACAGACTCTCAGCCCAACCTACCTCACAGGGTTGTTGTTGTGGGGATAAGATGGAGGAGGAGAATGATGTAAGCTGCCTTGAGTCCTTTGAGGAAAAAGGCAGGATATAAATCGAAAAATAAATAAATAAATAAATAAATAAATAAATAAATAAAATAAAGCAAGAGTCACACATGAATACAACTGGAGAAGCAGACATTTCAGAAGATGGTAACTTTGCATTCTCATGTATCAAGTTAAGAGGTGGCTGCATCAGATCTTATGTGTAGTAAAAGAGAGAACAACACTGCTATGCTCTCTTTCTCTTCAATGCCCCCACACTGGAGAAAAGGTCCCATAAAACCTGATGGAAAAAAATTGCTCTTGATCTTCTGACTCTCTGAGTTTGATGCTGAGCCAAGTATTTTAAACAGCAGGCCTTTCATAACAGGGAATAGTAGAGCTAGGATTTTGGCGTATGCTGTCTAACCACAACGCTCAGCACATGTCAACATAACTGATAACCAAACTGTACCTCTAAGCCTCCCATGCAGCATAACCATGGGCATGCTGCCAGTTTCTGGATTCTAATTAACACTGCCATGCTACTTGTATGACTGGAAGGTGAAAGCCACAGCTTTATTTACTGCACAATTAACAGATAAACATGACTTAATCATAACCTAAATATCCAGTGTTTATGAGAACCTTTCCAGGTCCCTTGAGGTACCCTTTCTGACCTTGATGCTATTGAGGAGAGGAATGAATGAGGGGAAACCATTCTATCAATACCATTCTTATTATGGAGTCTCTGAAGAATAGCAAACTATCATCAGGATAAGTGCAACCTGGGTTCCCAAACTATTTCCATTTTTGCAAAAAGGGTTCCTTTTTGCAAAAATAAAGAATAAAGTATTTCTGCCTGTGACAGTAAATAGCCATTTACAAAATCATAGAAGAATTGGAAGGGGCCATGAAGGCCATCAAGTCTAACCCCCCTGCTGTTGCAGAATGCCAGTTTACACCATCCCACTCAGATGGCTGTCCAGTTTCTTTTTGAATGCCTCTAGTGTGGAAGAGCCCACCACCTCTTTAGGCAGCTGGTTCCACTGTTGTATTGCTCTGACAGTGAGGAAGCTTTTCCTGATATCCAGCCTGAATCTGGGTTGCCGCAACTTCTGTGTCCTACATTCTGGCATTAGCAAGAAGAGATCTTGACCTTCCTCTTTGTGACAGTCTTTGAGGTACTCATAGAGGGATATCTTGTCACCCCTCAGTCTTCTCTTTTCAAGGTTGAACATGCCCTCAGTCTCTCCTCATAGGGCAGTGTTTCCAAACCCTGGATCATTTGTGTTGCCCTCCACTGGACCCTTTCTGATTTACCTGCATCTTTCTTTAATCTTGGTACTGAGAACTGGACACAGTATTCTAGATGAGGTCTGACTAGTGAGGAGTATAGAGGAACTACTGCTTTTCATGATTTGGAAGTAATACTTCTGTTAATGCATGCCAAAATAGCATTTGCCCTTTTGGCGGCTGCATCGCATTGTTGGCTCATGTTTAGCCTATTGTCCACAATTACTCTGAGATCTTTTTCTGTTCTCTTGAGCCCCATATTCCCCATCTTGTGTCGATGCCTTGGGTTTCTTTTTCCTAGGTGGAGGACTTGGTGGCACTTGTCCTTACTGAATTTCATTCTGTTGGTTTCAGCCCGGTGTTCAGGTTTATCAAGATCGCCCTGGATCTTCATTCTGTCTTCTAGGGTGTTTGCTATTCCACCCAGTTTTGTATCATCTGCAAATCTGACTATCTTTCCTTGTACTTTCTCATCTAAATCATTAATAAAGATGTTGAAGAGCACTGGGTCAGGACTGAACCCTATGGCACCCCACTAATTATCTCCATTCAATCTGAGAATGTGCCATTGATGAGCACTCTTTGTGACCAATTTAGCAGCCTGTTTGGATCCACCTAATAGTTTTTCCATCTAGTCCAGGTTTGCTAATTTGCTTATCAGAATGACGTGTGGCACTATGTCAAAAGCTTTGTTAAAGTCTAGGTAGATTATGTCCACAGTGTTCTCTTTGTCCATTTGGGAGGTTGCCCAGTCAAAAAAATGAGATTAAATTAGTCTGACACAATTTATTTTTGATAAATCCATGTTGACTTCTATTAATCACTGCACTTCCTTCAAGATGCTTGAAGATGAATTTTTTAAATAATTTGCTCCAGAATTTTTCCAGGGATTGACATCAGACTAACTGATCTATAGTTCCCAGGTTCATCTTTTCCCCCTTTTTGAAGACAGGGACAATGTTAGCCCTTCTCCAATCATCTGGCACTTTTCCTGTTTTCCAAGATTTATCAAAGATGATAGCCAGTGGTTCTGAGAGTTCCTCCACTAGCTCTTTATTGACTCTGGGATGGAGTTCATTGGGCCCTGGAGATTTGGAAGTGTTTATTCCACCTAGGTATTGCTTGACCATTTGTCTGTCACTCTTGGGCTGCCATCTCTCACTTCCAGCTTGAACTTCCACTTGATTGCAGATTTCCTTGTGGGAGAAGACTGAGGAGAAGTAGGAATTGAGCCTCTGCCTTTTCTTTGTCATCTGTTATCACTCTGTCATCCACTTTAAGTACCTGGACACCCTTCTCTTACTCATCTTGCTAAGATGGAAAAAATCAAGATTTAATAGAAAGGTATCACAACGTTATTCCTTAACATAAGGAACCACAGCAAATTAATTCTATGAAATTTTATTTAAATCACCAAGCCCAAGTGGAGGTACCTAATCCTTATGAGAGCTGTTTGATGTAACCACTATCCTCCTAATAGCCACACTGGCTCAGAGCTTCAAATTTGATTATAGCCTCCTCCACCCCCCACATCTTCAAGATGTACTGACAGAGGCCTGCAAGATTGCTACTCCACAGCAATTTAACTCTGAACAAACGAGGCAGCCAGACTCCTACCCCAGATCTTCCAAACCTGACTAGAGAGGCTGATCTAAAGAAGTGTCTTTCCATCCTCAAAGAACTCATTCCCTCCTATACTCAGCACTGACCTTCCCACAAGGCTTATAAAGGCTCCATGGCAAATTGCAGAACATACAGTTTGCCTTTTAGAGATAAAGGATACTTACCAACAGAGGACTTCTGATGCTCCTAATCAGGAGGCATTGTGCAGCTATTCTGTGCTTTTTGCCTTAATGCATTTTCTGTGGTAAGAAAATAAGATTGTTGAAGAAATTATGGGGAAAGAGAGGGTTACAAGGAGAGTATGATGTTGGCTGCAACACCTCCCCTGGTAAAATTCTGTTAATGAAACTGAGCAATGGCATAAAAAAGCCTCATGTGGAAGCACCCAAAACAATGTCAGAAGCACCCTTCTTACACATATGTAAAGTAACAGCTGTTAATAAGTCTTTGCCTATGAATGAGTGTTCAGGAGCCCTGAACAGGGTCAGGAGATGGGTCTACCTGCACCCTTCTCATCTCCACTTCCTCAGTGTACCATCTCCATGCATTGAGCAGGGAGGCTGAAAGGAGCTTCTACTTGTGTTCGCTGTCAGCGGAGTGCAAGCTTGTCCATGATCGGGAGCCAAAATAAAGTGGCGTTCCTGACGGAACGGCACTTTCTATTTACAGTCATGCAGAAACAAGGGAAGCTGAGGGGGTGAACATTGGCAGGGCTAACGTGCACTGCCCATGCATCAGACATTGATATGGTGTGGCTGACAAGACTAGCAGCCCAGCAGTTCAGAATCAAATGAAACCATGCTTACGATGGTCAACAGAGTGTTTATGAAATTTATACCCTACCTTTCTACCAGAAAAAAAGTACTCAAGGTGGCTAAGAATAAAATCCAAACTGAAAACACTCTTAATTAAAACAACATAAAAACAAATTGTTTAGAAACAGAAGTGTAGAAGAAATAACCCAACTTATTAAAAATCCCTTTAGTCATAAATCTTCCGTAATGCCAGAATAAGGGATAAAAATATCTGAATAAAAATGCCTTTGCCTTCCTGTAGAAGGACAACTGAGAGGAGGGCAGCCTAAGTTTCCTTGGCCAGGAGTTCCAGACCCTACTGCTGGCCACAGCACAGCTCCTTTGTCACATCACCACCAGTCATGTCTGCAATGGTGAGTGAAATGAGGTCTTTCAGGAAGCCTGGTCCCAATCCAGAAAATTGGTCATAACCACCACAACATACTGGTAGTCAATGAAAAAGCAGGTTGCTTACCTGTAACTGTCATTCTTCGAGTGGCCATCTGTGCATTCACACATTATAGGTGTTGTGCCTGCACAGTGCCAGTTGCCAGGAAGATTAAACAGCTTTAATGGTTTTGGCAGCAACTCCACAGCCTCCCCCCACCCCTTAGTATAAAGCTGGAGACTGTCCGTTTGCCCCCAGGTGGAGAGAGTCAATAAGGAATTTGACTTGTAGGAAAATATTAGCAAAAACAAGTAGACAAAAAAAGAGTATATATGTAATATGTAAATATGAAAAAGGCATATACACACATATATATATGTTTATATGTTATCATATGGAAAAAACAGAAGGAATGTAACAAATACCCAGTCACTGACACCAAGTGGGGCCAGTGGGCAGGTTGTGTGAAAGCACAGATGGCTACTCAAAGAACGACAGTTACAGGTAAGCAGCCTGCCTTTCTTCATTGTGGCCTCTGTGCATCACACATTATGGGTGACTAGTAAGCTTACCACATCCAGAGGTGGGACAGTGTTGTCACTGGAGAACTGAAGAGAGGACAGCTTGGCCAAAGGAGCAATCTTGTCTGGCCCTGACGTCCAAGTGGTAGTGCCTTGCAAAGATGCATGCAGTGGACCATGTAGCTGCTCTGCAGATATCTTATAAAGGAATCCTTGTTTGGAGGGCTGAGGAAGCAGTGACAGCTCTGATGGAGTGTCCCTTTGGAGTAATAGGCAGGTCCAACTTGGAAAGACAATAAGCCAATTGAATCGTCTCAACGATCCACTTTGAAAGTCTCTGAGAACTGACTGGCTGACCAGGCGTGTTCAGAGTATTTGACGAAGAGTCATTTAGACTTTCTAAAAGATTTGGTCCAGGATCGATAGAAGGCTAAGCATCAACGGACATCTAAAGTATGTAAGGATCGTTCAATCAGTGTTGATGGAGCCGGAAAAAAGCTTGAATAATGACAGAGAAGCTTCAGGTAGGGACTACCGACCAGGTTGGTGGGTGGAGGTTTTGTAGACCTTGTAGGAATTGACGGACAAGATAATGTGAGAATACAGTCGAGTCTCCACTGCATCCTCTATGGTGTGAGATAGCAGCAATGTACACCTTAGCAGAGGATAGTTTAATACCTCCTTGGTGAAGTGAGAGTAAAAAGTGGAGGGTATTTTCAATGGTGGCAGATTTAGGATGAAAATGATGCATAGCAGCAAAGGAGGCAAAACATTTCATTTGGCACTGTAGGAATGATGTGTGGTTGGTCATAGTGCAGACTGGAGAATAAATTGAATGTCAGGATGAAAAGTCGTTGGATTCGAGGAAGGCATTGATACTGATGTTGAAGTCAAAGGCAATACTAGTGCAGACACAGTTGGTGCTGAAGATGTAGATGGAGACACTGGTGTTGATCCCAAGGACGAGAGGTGAGTCAAATCCGAGGAAAATTTTGGTACCGATATAGAAGAGAGAGTCAATGGACATGCCAAGCCATGAGGTTCAGGGACTGTTGATCTGAATGTTGGATGGCACCATGTTCCCGAGTGAGAAGATGAGGGACTTGAGGTAGGTAAAAGAAATTGTTTTGAGATAGTTGGAGACGAGTGGGGAACCAGGACTGTTGGGGCCACCATGGAGTAACGAGAATTCCACAAACAACGTCTTCGCAAATCTTGGCAATTGTTTTCATTATTAACGGTACTGGTGCGAAGGCATAGAAGAATTTGTTCTCCCATGATACCATGAGGGCATCTCCCATCGAGTTCATGCCGATTCCCGCTCAGGAACAATACATCATGCAGACAGTGTTGTCATGGATCGCAAACAAGTCTATGCCTGGTGTGCCCCAACACTGAAACAGGCGAAGACAGACTTGACGATCTAGTTCCCACTCATGATTCATCAACATATGCCTGCTCAGGGTATCAGCTTCTTCGTTGTTGGTACCTGCAAGATGTACATCTTGCAGGTACAATTCTGTGTGAGATGCACCAGTTCCATATGCCAATGGTACCAAATTTGTGCTGCCTTGCTTGTTCAGATAGAAAACAGTCACTATATTGTCGGACACTATCTGGATCATGTGACCCTGGAGGATGGGTTGGAATGAGCAGCGCACTTTGAAGACTGCCAGAAATTTGAGGAAATTGATATGTCTGGTGGTCTCATGGCCATACCAGGTGCCCTGAGTCCGAAGGGACATACAGTGGGCTCCCCATCCAGTCAGGGAACCGTCAGTATAGACAGTCATCGTCGGATGAGGTAGATGGAATGGACTCCACAGGAAAAGTTGGAATTGATCATTCACCAAGACAGGGTACAGAGTACCAAGCATAGAGGTCAAAGCATTCGGCTGGGTTGATCATGGTCTGGGTGAAAATTGCGATTGAAGCGAAGTTGTAAAAGCTTCATTCGCAGTCTCGTGTTTGGAATCACCGCCACCGTGGATGCCATATGTCTGAGTATTTGCTGAATGGAGTGTGCAGAAGAATCTTGTTGGGTGATGGTGTTCTGGATAGAAGAAATCAGTCTCTCTTGTCGGTCCTGAGGTAGGAAGGCTCGTGTGTGTACAGAATCCAAACATGCTCTGATGAAGTTGATAACCTGAGAAGGAATGAGGCACGATTTCTCAGTATTAATACATAGTCCAAGACTATCAAGGAGGGAGCAGGTTGTATGGATGGAGGCTAAGAGGTAGTCCTTAGAAGAGGAGACTATAAACCAATAGTCCAAGTAAGGGTAAACGTGGATAACCTGAAGGTGAAGGTAGGCACAAACGGAAGCCATACAGTTGGTGAATACTCGTGGAGCGGTAACAAGGCCAAAGGGGAGCACATTATATTTGAAGAGTGTGGAGTGTGGTCATCCTGAATTTTTTGGGTTTTATTTAAGACAGAGATGGTACAGATTGTGAGGATCAGTGGGGGACGTTTTAGCCCCACACTGTGAACACTTAAGAAAAGCCCCCCACTGCTCCATCAAGAAAAGAAAAGGAGGACACAGTGAGCATAATAACTTGGAGAAGAAGGATGAAAGAAGGTGTGTGTGTGTATGAGAAGGGGCTAGGGTAGGGGTTGGGGGGATTAGAAAAAACAGAGTAATAGGGATGGGGTGAACTGGGACAGAATATAACTATATGAGAAAGAAGAATGCAGACAAGAAAAGAGCTTCTTAACCAGATCTAGCGATAACAGCAGAGAGCAAAAGAGCCTGAGGCACAGTGAACAGCAGTTGCAAGCAGACTGGGGAAATGGCAGGCACTCTGCCCCTTTATATTAAGGTGGGGGAGGGAGGATGCGGAGTTCCTGCCGAAACTGTTAAAGATGTTTAATCTTCCTGGCAACAGGCATTGCGCAGTCATAGCACTCATAATGTGTGATGCACAGAGGCCACAATGAAGAACGGTTGTAATAAAGGAATCACAAGCCCTGGTCAACAGTCTGGCTGCAGCTTTCTGGACAAGTGGATATTTCCAAACAGTTTTCAAAGATAGCCCATGTAGAAAATGTTACAGAAGTCCAAATGTGGCATTTATGACCACAGAGATCAGACATCTCTAGGAACAGGCAGCCTGGCTTTTTTTTCCACTTCCTGTCTGTGTCCATTGCTGGAATTGCCCTAATAAAAATTTTAAGTTTATATGTTGGAATATAGAAAGCTTTGCCTGTCCCCCCCGTCCCCTCTGTGGGGTTTGTCCATTCTGGTTGCTTCATTCTGGTTTACCCTTACTTGGACAAGCCTGAGGACATGCAAATAAATACTATTCACATATGTAATCTTCTGCCAGTTCCCTCACTGTCTTAAAGGAATTTCCTACCTCTGACTGTAAAAAGCAAACACTGAAACCTGTTAAATCCTGTAACTCCTGATTGTTAAATAATTTTTATCTGTTACTGAAGCTCTCGGATGCATCAAGATGCTCTTGGAAGCATCATTATAGGCTGGGCATGCACATGGTAGGCATGTCATGAGTGGAGCCTGCTGGAGCCAGGGGTCAGACTAGATGGCCTGGGAGACCCTTCTTACTTGCTCTGTTTCTATGTTTCTATAATGTTTTCCAGATGTTTCTGATTGTAATTTTGTGCTGCCATATTGTTATTCTCACATATTGTCTATTCAAAGTCTCATTTCCCTTCCTGCCACATGTATGTGACTGCAGCACCATAAAACACTCTGTACATGTCCTGTTTCCTCATGGCCATGCTTCAGCACTGTTGTAATTTAGGAATTTCTATTTGCTGTAAATGAACTGTTGTGTGCTTGACATTCGACTCAAGTCTCCCACCACTGGAGAAACTTACTGGAGGACAGAGACCTACTACTTGCCAATTCTGGCTCGTGAAATCTGCCACACCTGGAATGGGTACTTGGACCTCTGAGGTGGTACATGACTTCTCTGAAAGAAACAATGCTGAATCCTTGCTGAAGAAATAAAATCTAGATCTGGTGGTTTCTGCTTCCCAGTATCAACTATCACCCAGTATCAAATCTGCAACTCTTGGGCAAGATGCTGGAGTGTGCAGTGGCTTTGCAATGCCAAGCAATGTTGGATGATACTAGGTAGTATCAATTAGGTGCCTGGTGGGGTGTGAAAGAGCCTTGGTTCCCCTGGCTGATAACTTACATTAAGGAATGGATGGAGGGAGTGCAAATGTTGGTTTTTCTGGATTTTTCAGCAGCTTTGATACTGATGCCATCTACCAGGCTATCTCTGGATTGTTTATCTAGATGGGTCTTGGGAGGTGCAGTGATAAAGTGATCCTAGCCCTTCCTGGAGAAGTGATTTGAGAAAGTAGTGTTTGTCAAATTTCTGTTCTGTCCCATGTCCATTAATCCATGGATTAAGAATAAATCTCTTGCTACACTTTGGATGTTTCTGGATTGAAATGATTAGCGAGCTAGAAGCTGTATCCCAGGGGACACCCAAATGTGTTAACAGCACACATTCTTTGGGAAGGCTCCTTTCATGTCCCCCATATCAATATCTAAACAACACTCTCTCTATGGTCTACAACCAGCTCATCTGAGATTAAAATTTAGGTCGACAGAAGGTTCAGAAGAATTTAAAGATACAGTGGACCTATGGAAAGCCACAAAGCACCAACACTGGATGGAACTGACATAGGAGTTAGCTCCTGGGACTGTTGAAAGCTGAATAGACTGCATACGAGAATAAGATTCAGAGATGCTCTGAACAAATGAGGTTTTTCGATGCGTTCTGCCCTTTGTGATTGAGGTGATATGTGGACAACAACACATATGTATACCTGCCCTTTGTGCTCTAATCAGTGCACATTTGAGGATCTTATGGCAGCTCAACAGAATGCAATTAGTATTGCTAGCTTCTGGGCTAAATCTGTCTAATTTGTACATGTTTTAATTTATATTTTAATTTTTACATTTCTTGTTTTATAATAAGCTCTAATATAACATGTTCTACAATATGCCTTATTTTAATTGTGAGGCCTCTGACATGAATAAAGGAAGAAAGAAAGAACCCATGGAGTGTCACAGGGTTCCATTTTGTCCCCTGTTCACATAGTATTTAAAGTAATACAACAGAATGAAGAGACTTGGTATAAATATCTTCAATAAGAACCAAAGGGAAGAATGGGAGAAAGCCAGTCTATCCTATCCTCCCTGATTCACCAGAAGATTCATTTGGAAAATCTCAGTCCTCCTATTTCTTTCCCTCACTGCTACAGCTTACTGAATTTTGTGAAGTTGCCAACCTCTATAAATAATGTTTAAAACCAATGTCTCTAGTGTTGCTTTGTCTGAGGCCAGAGTGCATGAAGGGTTTCCCTGGCATATTTAAATGTCTTCTGGCATCCTATCTATTTTTAGGCACTCTAAATCACTGAAAAGGGACACAGGACATTCATTCCAATACTGTAACTTTCCAGATGACACCAATTACTTGTATGATGCCAAGCCATACCATGAGAGCAATAGTGCACACTCACATTCTTGTGGTTTTTGAGCTGAAGTAGCTTGTCAGAATACTATTTTTGGTGTTCCTTTTGCTGTGAAGCCAGGCAACAACACACACACAGTAGACACGCTGACCAAATAGTTTGTGGCAGTGAGGCATCCTAAAAGATTCCCTCACACTGCACATTCTTTAAGTAGTATAACAAGATACTACTGAACAAAGCCGAAATTGTATCAATGGAGCTCAAACTCAAGAGCTGAATCTGGTCAGACAGCCAGGCCCTCAACCTATTACAACAGTGCTTCTAGTTCAAAAGCACATGAAATGTTTCAGCTTGCTGTTTTTTGGTATGCTGGCATTTTATGAAATCTGGCTTTCGTATAGCTTTTGAATGAAGGGGGAAAACAAAAGAAGAAGGAAAGAGAGAATCTTGGGAGAATGCAGATGGCTATTTGCCAAAGGGCCCCTTCATTCACTGCATTTGATACCTGCATTTGCATTTGATACCCACCCACACTATGCATGCAGCTGTAGTGTGTTTGTGAATTAGGCAGACATAGGCTGGGCTGTTCATGTGGTCCTTGGACAAGCAATTGCAACCCCAGCCAAAGCGAGCATGCTGACTGAGCAGGTAATAGCTGCAAGTCTCATACAGAGGGACGGTGGGGAAGGGATTTCCTCATAGCACAGTGAGTATGGAAGATGAGTGGCTCTGAATCAGTCATCTATATGTTCTGCCAAATGGTGAATGGGAGGAGATGGAGAACTGTTGTTGTTAGTAATAGATGATTTTTATTGCTGGGTTTAGCTGTATTGCTGGTAGATGCAGATGAGAACTGGGCTTCATACTTGGGCTAGGATTAGCCCATGAAGTTTGGAGCCGATTTTAGCAGTTAAAGCAGAGAGACAGACAGTTACAACAGTAGGAAGTCGACGGGAGGAGGTGTTGGACAGGAGAGAAAGAAGTAGAATATCAAAGAACTGTTATGGTTACTTAATAAGAAAAAACAACATTGTGTAGCTTAGTGGAGGTCAGTACCCATGTGGAACTGGCAGCTTATATTGCAGTGACATAGTTGCCTTGGTATTCATGAAGTTTCAGGGTACCAGAAAATTGTTAATGCAGTAATTCCAGCATTAGGCCTCTCACTTCCACAGGTTGAGGCATCAGTGGGATGAGAATTCACCACTCTGCTACTCTACATAGATGTTTGATCTGGTACACAACTACCTGAGGCTAGGAACTTCTCATTACCTAACTACTTCTCAATACCTCCATTTGGCAGAAGACAGTGGATGAATTTAAAAGGGTCTCTATTAAGGCTTAAATTCTATTCAGAATTATTTGGAGTAAATCCCATTGAGTTCAGTCAGTGAATGTCCTCATGAGCAGACTGCAAATATGTTAAGTGAAAATTGATGTTGATACTTGAAAATGTTGCTTTCATGACTTATCCCAAGTTCCTAGAGTTCCGTGACTCTGCATACAATATGAGCTAAATGGTTTTTAAAACCAGCTTACTATTCTAGTGAATGCAGTGGGGCTTATACCAAGGTAAGTGATTTGAGGATTGCAGCCTTAATTACATAGTGTAGAGATGTCCTTAGCTCACATTTTCATCACATTGTGGCTGCCAGTATCACTAACTAAATGTGCATACCCTCATTCAAACTGGCACAAATTGCACAGTGGGTAGAATAGATAATACTTTTCTAAAAAATGGACCATTCTGTACTGTGAAGTTTTTACCACTGGAGAGTTCCACTGAAGTGAAACCATGGCAATATTTTTCTTCTGATTCAAAAACTTGCAGGTTGAACCCTTTTTCCAGTACTCTAAACAGTTGATCAGTCTTACATGTTAAATGAATCCCCTAGATTTTAAAATCATCTCTACAGAGCATCTTCCAAAAATCATTTCTGAAAATGATAGTCTGCCTAGACTGGGCAGGCACAGTTCTCCTTAAAATATATGTTTATATAGTAAATCTAGAAACCACTCTGAGGTTAGATTATAGCTATTGGGATTAGTGGGCGTCTCGTGGGCAGCTATAGGTTTGCGGAGTGGAGCTGAGCTGATGTCTGAATTATGAATTAGCTTCCTTCTGGTTCCAATGGGGTAAACCTCAGACCAGTTTATACACTTACTGTTAAGTGTTCCTAAAGTACAGGATATTTATTTAAAACATGCATATAAAGTGTAATACCCCCAAAGAAAATATTGCCGGCCTAGCAGTCAAGTGGTAAGCAATCTTACTACTTGACTTCCATAAATGGAAGTGTAACACTTGAATTGTTTCTGAAGTGGGTGGCAACAATGGTAACCCATTAAGCTATTGCCATGGGAAAAGGTGGTATCACAGAAATCCACACTGTCTAAGCAATATTACCTGTTGGGGAGGTGGGGTCTGATTAAGGGCAAAAGAAATTAAACTTCTAGTTGAGATAGAAATCAGTCAAAAAATTTTGGCATTATTGGTAGATATGAATAGATCTCAGTTCGTGGTTGTTTCATAAATCCACATGTTGCTGCTTCTTTTTCCATTGTAACAGGTCAATTTCTAAAATTTAATCTTGAAGAAGTACAATTTAATTTCGTTCCATTCATTTCCCTCTTCCCCCCACCCTTTACGTTACTAATGCATATGTATGGTTATGTGCATTGATGGAAAACAGATGAGAAAATTTCTGCAAAAATTTTATCAGTACACACAAGTATTTATGTGCATTGGTGAGATAGGAAGAAAATATAAAAATGAAAAAACTGGAGCCAACTGTGCTATGTGTAATAGTATCTGCACAGGCTGGAAATATAAAGAATGGCTGCTTCTGACCTAGTGGTGTTATTTCAACAAACAAAACCAGGCAATTTGAAATAGCAAAACCTGGAAAGAGATTTGGATGGAAGGATTTTGTAAGTCTCTCAAATGATCACTGCTAACTCTCATTACTCTTTCACAATATGGATGCATTTTATTAATAAGCAAAAGAAAAGCTTACAGGAATACCTTTAGTCACATGGTTTTCTGACAAGTTAAATGCTGCTCCCTGGGAATTAGTTATTTGAATACCTTGAACTCTTGTGGCTCCAGAAATCCTCAGTGCTTAGAAGCTCAGAGAGGCCCTACAGGTTTTTCACAGCAATTAAGCCTAACAACTACCTGTGGCTAACCTTGATGCTTGTAGTGACCCTTAACTCCTTTTCACAGTGCCTTTTGGTTATAGATCCCAGTATACACTACTTTTCCAAGTGGTAAATCATTTTAAGGGTGCAGTGATCACCACATGTGACTTTTCTTAGAAGCTTACTGTTTTTTCATTAGGGATTTTTTTTTCAATATTTGTATTTATTTGCAAATATACAGGTTTAGCATAATTTGAAAGCATGTTTAATGTTTATTTTCTCCACCCTCAAATTTTCATGGAACCATGAAGGGGATAAATTTAAAGAATGTTGAAGTGAAGGATGATCCTTCCTTTAGAACAGATAAATTTTCTCCCTTCCCTTCCCCCAATTAAGGTAGAGTCTCCTCTTGCCCACATCCTTGGGAATGGTGCTGTGTCAATGTAGTGTTATTATAATTGGGCAATGAAGGCTTTTGTCCCCATTAAAGTATTACCTAGCCATCTGGAAAATTTAAGTAATCCATGGAAACACATTGCGATGGTGATGATGATGATATTGGAAAACCCATCACAAACCACACAGCCAAAAAGAGAGATGTTATGCAAAAACAAGAGAAAAAATGATTCTCAAAGTGTCTGAAATATTTATTCCATTCAATGCATCCAATTCCTTCTTCAAGGACTTGCAAAAAACACAACCAAAGTTTATGCAAAAAGTAAGTAGTCAGTTAAAGCATTTCTAAAAATAGAAGAGATCACACCAAAGTACTTTTTGGAACACAACCAACTACAGACACAAAATTGATAAATACTTTGTATTTATAATGTTTATTAAAAGGTCAGCATAACAATATATTCTGAATATTATATCCACCCACTTTGGAAAAACAGACTCAACTCTGCTTTGATCTGGTCACTTCATATTAGAGAGCCTGCTTGCATTTCAGAATCAAGACTACTGAAACACCCTTTCCTGGCTAATAAGCTGAAGTCATCCATAAACACAAGAACTTTAGGACCCGGTTCAGCTTATATGAAAACCCAACTTTGTTATCATAGGCGGGTTGTGCTGTACAAACAGGGCTGTTGTAGGACTGCTGTCAACCTTGGTGGGATGTTGTGTCATCTGAACCCAGATGATAAGACTCATCGGGGTGAGCTGCAACAGCCAGCACACCATCTTACCAAGAGTGACAAAAAATCCCTTGCCATTCTTGGTGAGCGACTGCCAGGTGAGCATCACTGAGAACAGTTTCCAAAGTGCCCAAAGCAGCACTTGGAGGCTGCTGTCAAAAGCTTTCCTTTTCTCACAGAGGTCTGGAGTGGCCATTTGCTGGTGGCTTGAGAGCAGACCTTTCCAGCTGCTGGCAGGGAAGGCCAGGATGCACTCCGCTTTGATGAGCAAAAAATGAGTTTCCTCCACAAAGAGGACATACTTTCTAGTGACTGAGGAGGTCTACTCTTCAGCTGCTGGCAAGGATGTCTGGGAGGCAGTGATCTCAGCGTAGCAAAGCAAACAGATCAGGCAGCTCCACCTCCTCTCATCTCATGCCTGAGCAATCTGTTTCTGCCTCTTGTCCAGTCTGCTCAACAATGGTGCCACCTCATGGACAGGGCAGCACTGCCAAGTGGATTGGGCACCCCATCTCATAGAAAAGCCAAGATGGAATTCCATTCACATGGTGGCAAACCAGGTGCTCATTGGCTCCCTTAAGAAGATGGGTACACACATTTGTCTGCCCAAGCTCCTCAGCAACTGGTGTACACAGATATACTGCCTCTGGTAATGCATGTAGCACATAATCTACAAGGCCATTTACAGCCTTCCCATCTATTAATTTGTCCAGTCCCCCTTTAAAGCCATCCATATTTAAAGCATGTCATGAGCAGAACTAGCTGATGCTGGAGGTCAGACTAGATGGCCCGGGGAACCCCTTCTGACTCGCTCTGTTTCTATGTTTCTATATTGGTAGCCATTTCAGTTCCTTTTCTTCTTATGCCTAACATGGGATTTACCTTTTCACAGCAGCTGTGCACTGGGTTGATATCTTCACTGAGCTGTTTACCACAATCAAGATTCCTTTCTTGATCAGTCACAGTCTTGATCAGTCATCAGTCTTTATTTGAAGATGGATTTTTTTTTTTGCCCCAACATGCATTAGTATATACTTTCTTATACCGAACTGCACTTACCATTCTGATGTCCATTTTCCCAGGCTGGAGAGGTCTCTTTGGAGCACCTCACAATTCCTTTTGGTTTTACCCACCCTAAATAGTTTGGTGTCATCAGCAAGCTTGGCCACTTCACTGCTTACTTCTATTTCCAGATCATTTATGAATAGGTTAAAAAACCCTAGATCCTAGTACACAACCCTGTAGAACCCCATCATTTACCTTCCTCCATTGTGGAAGTTACCATTTATTTCCACATTCCACTTTCTCTTGTTTAACGAGTTACTGATCCACAAGAAGACATCCCTCGCCACCCCGCCACCCCATTATTCCATAAGAAGACCTTATGGAATAATGGGTGAAATCACCCCTAGAGGATGAAAAGGAAAATGTTTCTGACTCCCCACATGTAGGAGGGGAGGAAATAAGTCACAAACATATGGTGAGATATGATAACCAGTTGGAGATACTTAAGTTTCAAAGTCTCCTTCATGAATCACTGCCTTGTCGTGGCAAAGGGGCTTGTGTAGCTCAATGAAGCTATGAGCTATGCTGTGCAGAGCCACCCAAGATGGACAGGTCATAGCAGAGAGCTCTGACAAAACGTGATCCACTGGAGAAGGAAATGGCAACCCACTCCAGTATCTTTGCCATGAAAACCCCATGGACAGGACCAAAATGCAAAAAGATAGGATGCTGGAAGATGAGCCCCTCTGGTTGGAAGGTGTCCAATATTCTACTGTGGAAGAGTGGAGGGCTAGTACTAGTAGCACCGGAAAGAATGAAGCGACTGGGTCAAAGCCAAAAGGACACTCAGTTGCAGACGTATCTGGTGGTGAAAGGAGAGTCCGATGCTGTAAAGATCTGCAGTATACTCCATAGGAACCTGGAATGTAAGATCCATGAATCAAGGCAAGCTGGATGTGGTCAAACAAGAGATGACAAGACTGAACATTGACATCTTAGGAATCAGTGAACTAAAACGGACAGGAATGGGTGAATTTAATTCAGATGACCATCAGGTATACTACTGCGGGCAAGAATCTCTCAGAAGAAATGGAGTAGCCTTCATAGTCAATAAAAGAGTAGGAAAAGCAGTACTGGGATACAATCTCCAAAATGACAGAATGATCTCAGTTCGAATCCAAGGCAAACCATTCAGCATCACAGTAGCCCAAGTCTATGCCCCAGCCACTGGTGCTGAAGAGGCTGACTGGTTCTATGAAGGCCTACAACATCTTCTAGAATTAACACCCAAAAATAATGTCCTTATCATAATGGGGGATTGGAATGCGAAAGTAGGAAGCCAAAAGATAACTGGAATAACAGGCAAGTTTGGCCTTGGAGTACAAAATGAAGCAGGGCACAGGCTGGTAGAATTTTGTCAAGAGATACAATGGTCATAGCAAACACTCTTTTCCAACAACCCAAGAGACGACTCTACACATGGACATCACCAGACGGTCAACATAGAAATCAGATTGACTATGTGCTCTGCAGCCAAAGATGGAGAAGCTCTATACAGTCAGTAAAAACAAGACCAGGAGCTGACTGTGGCTCAGATCATGAGCTTCTGGTTGCAAAATTTAGGCTTAAACTGAAGAAAGTAGGGAAAAGCACTAGGCCACTCAGGCATGACCTAAATCATATCCCTGATGAATATACAGTAGAGGTGGCAAATAGATTTCAGGAATTAGATCTATAGACAGAGTGCCTGCAGAACTAGGGATGGAGGTTCACAACATTGTACAAGAGGTAGCAACTAAAACTATCCCAAAGAAAAAGAAATGCAAGAAAGCAAAATGGCTGTCTGAGGAAGTTTTACAAATAGCGGAGGAAAGAAGGGAAGTGAAAGGCAAGGGAGAAAGAGAAAGATACACCCAACTGAATGTGGAATTCCAGAGAATAGCTAGAAGAGATAAGAATGCCTTCTTAAATGAGTGCAAAGAAATAGAAGAAAACAATAGAATAGGGAGGACCAGAGATCTCTTCAAGAAAATTGGAGATATGAAGGGACCGTATCATGCAAAGATGGGCATGATAAAGGACCAAAATGGCAGGGACCTAACAGAGGCAGAAGAGATTAAGAAGAGATGGAAAGATTACACAGAAGAACTATACAAGAAAGAGCTTAACGTCCCTGATAACCACAATGGGGTGGTCACTGACCTCAAGCCAGACATCCTGGAATGTCAAGTCAGATGGGCCTTAGGAAGTATGAGCAATGACAAAGCTAGTGAAGGTGACAGAATTCCAGCTGAGCTATTCAAAAACCTAAAAGATGATGCAGTAAAAGTGTACACTCAATATGCTAGCAAATTTGGAAAACTCAACAGTGGCCACAGGATTGGAAAAGGTCAGTTTACATTTCCATCCCAAAGAAGGGCAATGCCAAAGAATGTTCAAACTACCACACCATTGCACTCATTTCACATGCTAGCAAAGTGATGCTCAAAATCCTACAAGCTAGGCTCCTGCAGTATGTGGACGAAGAACTACCAGAAGTACAGGCAGGATTTCGAAGAGGGAGAGGAACTAGAGATCAAATTGCCAACATACGCTGGATCATGGAGAAAGCTAGGAAGTTCCAGAAAAACAAATATGTCTGCTTCATGGACTATGCTAAACCCTTTGATGGTGTGGATCACAACAAATTGTGGCAAGTTCTTAAAGAGATGGGAGTACCAGACCATCTTATTTGTCTCTTGAGAAACCTATATGCGGTTCAAGAAGCAACAGTGCGAACTGGGCACGGAACCACTGATTGGTTCAAAATTGAGAAAGGAGTTTGGCAAGGCTGTAGACTGTTGCCCTGCCTATTTAAGTTATATGCACAGCACATCACGAGAAAGGTGGGGCTAGATTAATCACCAGTTGAAATTAAGATTGCTGGGAGAAATATCAACAACCTCAGATATGCAGATGATACTGCTCTAATGGCAGAAAGTGAAGAAGAACTAAAGAGCCTCTTGATGCGGGTTAAGGAGGAGAGCGCAAAAGTTGGCTTGAAACTCAACATTAAGAAAACTAAGATCATGACATCCAGTCCTCTCAATTCCTGGCAAATAGATGGGGAAGAAATGGAGGTAGTGACAGATTTTATTTTCCTGGGCTCCAAGATCTCCGCAGATGGGGACTGCAGCCAAGAAATTAAAAGACACTTGCTCCTGGGGAAGAACGCTGTGGCAAATCTAGACAGCATACTAAAAAGCAGAGACATCACCCTGCCAACAAAAGTGCGTATAGTCAAGGCTATGGTTTTCCCAGTTGCAATGTATGGCTGTGAAAGTTGGACCATAAGGAAGGCTGAGAGCCAAAGAATTGAGGCCTTTGAATTGTGGTGCTGGAGGAGACTCCTGCAAGTCCCTTAGACAGCAAAGCGATCAAACAGATGAGTCCTAGAGGAGATCAACCCTGACTGCTCTTTAGAAGGCCAGATACTGAAGATGAAACTCAAATACTTTGGCCACCTATTGAGAAGGAAGGACTCCTTGGAGAAGAGCCTAATGCTGGAAACAATAGATGGCAAAAGAAGAAGGGGACGACCGAGAATGAGGGGGATAGATGGAGTCAGTGAAGCAGTTGGCGTGAGCTTGAGTGAACTCCGGGGGATGGTGGAGGACAGGAAGGCCTGGAGGAATGTTGTCCATGGGGTCACGATGGGTCAGACACGACTTTGAGACTAACAACAACAACAACACCAAGTTTCAAAGCATAAGTTGCACACATCTGAAGAGGAATGCTATGTTTATGTACTTCATACTAGAAACCTCAGAACCAAAAAGAGAGAGTTGGAGTTCCTGCTTTTAAAAGAAAATCTAGATATAGTGGACATTGTGGAAACCTGGTAGAATGGAGAGAACCAATGGGATACATTCATCTCTGTATATAAACTCTATAGGAAGGACAGGGAAGTGCATATTGGAGTTGGTGTTGCATTGTACACCAAACAGGGCAGAAAATCTGAACTGCAGTGTGGGTGACGATACACAGCTCCAAAACTTAAATTGGTCATAGGAGTTTGCTATCATCCTCTGGATCGGAATGCTCAGGGTTATCTTGAGATGAAGAATGCAATGTGATGGTCTCAAACAAAGGCAGTGCTGCAATATAGGGTGACTTCAACTACCCACATATTGACTGAAGTTCCAGTTATGCCAGAGAAGATAAATTTATTGATGCCCTAAATGACTGTACCATAGAGCAGTTGATCATGTAACCAAACAGAGAGGCGACAATCCTGAATTTAACCCTAGGCAGGGTTGCCCAGCATATAATACAGGATGTAAATAGTATTGCACCAGTTGAAAACAGTGACTACAGTGCTTTCAGATTTAATACAGCTAGGTGGAATTGTGTTTGACCTTTAAAGAGGAAACTTCTCTTCAAAGCGGGAACTGGTTAAAAAAATTCAAGAGGTTTGCATATCCTTTCAAAATGCTTGGAAATTACTCAAAATAATAGAAGTGCAGATAGTAGGCATACCAGAAGTTAGGAAAGGCAGCACAAAGTCCAAGAAGTCACCAGCACAGTTAATCAGCAGAGTCAAGGAAGCTATTAGATAGAAGGCTTGAAGAGATGGGAATCTGGACCAAATTAGAAAAACAAAAGGGAACACAA
This sequence comes from Varanus komodoensis, assembly GCF_004798865.1. NCBI lineage: Eukaryota > Metazoa > Chordata > Lepidosauria > Squamata > Varanidae > Varanus > Varanus komodoensis. Next base: position 1,451,884 of record NW_025336598.1, on the reverse strand, counting down.
ACTTGTGCAAGGGAGATGCAAGCATTGTCGGGGGCCAGACCATGAGTGGCAGGAGACAAGACAGAGGGATCAGAGAAACAGAACTCAAGGCAAGAGAGAGTGCAAATTCTAGTGATGAGAGTCCAATAGCAAAGCTCAAGTCATAGTCACAGAACAGGCTGAAGCCAGGAACTAGCAGTATCTAACAGGGCAAGACACAGATACAATCATGGACAAGCCAAGGGTTGAGAACCAGGAACGCTGGTACCTTGGGGCAGAATACTTGATATAGATCAGGTAGAACAAGAGGAACTGAGACAAGTTCTGGAAGGAAGAACTGTCTTATATAGTTCTTTCCTTGGGGCTCCCAGCTGGTGCTCATCAAGAAGCTGAGAGAACCTGGGAGTGATCCTATCAATACTGAGGTGGGCATTCTGGTTCTGGCTAGCAAATGGAGCCCTACAGCAGTCTAGATTCTGACAAGCAGACAGAAGCAAAGAAACATTCTGAGGGGCACATCACTAACAATGTCAAGGTCAACAATAAATAATTCTTTACCTATATCAGAAGAAAGAAGCCCACCTGAGAGGCAATTAGACCACCGGATGATAACAGTATGAAAGGAGAATAAGGAGATTGCAGATAAGCTGAATGAATTCTTTTCATTTGTTTTCATAGCTGAGGCTACACAACAAATACTTGATCCTGAAATTACCAGGGAGTCAGAGGAATTCTTATAGATAATAATGACAAATCATGACATTCTCAACCTTATTGACAAACTGCAAGTTCATAAAACACTGGGCCCAGAGGGTATCTATCGTACAGTTCTTAAAGAGCTCAAGTATGAAATTGCTGACCTTCTTAGAAGAATATACAATATGTCCCTAGAGTCAGCCTCTATACCAGAGGACTGGAGACAGACTAATTTAATATTTATTTTTAAAGAGGGATCAGGGCTTGGGAGTTCTAGGAAATTTAGCTTAACATATGTTTCAAATTTGTTGAAAGCATTATTAAAGATAGAATAACTAAGCACATAGAGGGGCAAACTCTGTTGAAAAAGAATCAGCATGGCTTCCATAACAGTAAGTATTCCCCAGGGTTCAGTTTGCTCTGCCATTTTTTATATGCCAGCAGTTTAGTTCCATTCTGGTTCATCTGGAGCCCATCCCTCTTGTACAGGCCCTGTTTGTCCCAAAATGTTCCCCACTGTCTAAGAAATCTGAACCTCTCCTCTCTACATCACCATCTCATCCACAATTGAGACTTCTCAGCTGTGCCTGTCTTAGCTGGCCCAATGCACAGAACAGTAGCATTTCAGGGAAAGTCACCATGGAGGTTCTAGATTTCAACCTTTTACCTAGAAACCTAAATTTTGCTTCCAGGTTCTCACAACTACATTCCCCCACACCATCAGTGCCAGACCACATCCACTGACTTCACCACTGCCTTATCTACAAGACTATCTAGACCGTGCATGATATCCACAACCTTTGTACCAGACAAGCCATTTCCACTGTGCTCTACACACCCGACACAAACCCAGTTAAAAGTGCCCAATGAGCAAATCTCCCACCCTGGGAAGCCTCTCCCCCACTTGCTGGAGGCACATCTTCAATGAAAGATGATAAATGCCTGCCTTCCAAGGGATAAGTTCTTTCTAAGGAATCATTTCCCTCATCCTCAGAATAACACCTCCCTTCCCTGAGATCCCCATTTTCCATGACAGCAGAAAAGCTGTCTCCTGAGTGTTAGAATCCTGCTATTTAATCCCTGAGGGTCTCATAAACCCCCTGCTTCTCTTTGCTTCTCTAGCTCAAAGAGAACACACACATCCTAGGGCAAAACTTGGGGGTGTGTGCTCAAGGCGCTCAGTGCCCATTCTCATAGGGATGAAGATTCTGAGGATGACAAGGATATTGTTAAATGGTCCATCCTCAAGACGCGTCTCAAGGTCTTGAGACCAGACAGGAGTTGCCACAGGCAGGTATTGGTGCAAGAATGTTGGAACCATAACTGCAAATCTCTCATGGGACTGTTGAAGAGTTGCTGCCTCCAGAGCAGGACACAGAAATGAAGGCAGCCTCAGAGCAACCTGAGTGTCAAGGTACCACCCACAGAGCAGGATGCTGAAGTGGCCAGCTCTACCAAGAGGGAGCCCTTGATCCTAGATCCCCTCGCTCAGCACTAAAATTTCTGTGAACCCCTATTGGATGCACAGAGGGAGGGCTGAAAGCACACATGCTTTTCCAGTGCTCTTCCTTTTGAGCTGACACATAGATGGGTTCATAAGGGAAACTTTGGCTAATGAATAGTAGAAAGGGGTCACCTTTTGTACTTGGTGTATCCTCAGGAGCTTGTACAACAATAAACAGAATTAAATAAAGCTGTATGACAGTTGCTACCAGAGGGAGACAAGTGGGTCACAACACTTAGCAACCTTGGTTTCAAAAGAACAAACTCACTCCCTGAGAGCCAGGAGTCCATTGCAATGAGGGCACACCTGTGACTTTCGTCCACTTGGCAGATAGTCATACATGTGGTGTACTAATGGCTTTCTACCTTCATAACTGGGTTTAATTGGTATTGTTGCATTTGTTCATCTGGAAAACCTTGGGGGCTTAGGGTTTCTAATTTTATTTATTTAACTAGGAGAAGATAATAGTTTTACTGTAAGTTGTTACTTTACAGTTTACACCTCCTGATTAGAAGGGAGGGCAAAGTTCTGTGCCCTACCTCTGTGCTCTGTTACCAAATCACCTGGTTGCTCAATTTGTATGTTGACTGATGCTTTGTCACTGGGAGTTCTTGTGCTTGCAGAGTGCTTTCTTGCTCCAGAATAGACCTCATGGACACGAGCTGAGAACTGATGATCCATTTGGCAGTGTTTGAGGTGTTACTGCTGAGTGGATTGGGCATCTCCTATCTCTTTCCCTTGCTTCCTTTAGAACAGGAGGTGGGAATGCTTCATTGGTTGCCTCTTCCTCCCACTCCCTCTGCTGTTCTTCAGGACACAAGGCCTTTTTGCACTACAGTGATAAATGTCAGGGTTATTCTTTGCCAAGCAGACTTCCTTGAAAGGCTAATACTTGCAAGGCTGTCACAAAGAGGAATGTCACGATCACTTCTTGTTCATCCCAGAGTGCAGGACATGGAATAATGGGCTCAAGTAAGAAGAAGCCAGGTTCCAGCTGGACATCAGGAAAACTTCCTGTTAGAGCAGTACAACAATGGAACCAATTACCTAGGGAGGTTGTGGGCTCTTCCACACTGGAGGCATTCAAGAGGCAACTAGACAGCCATCTGAGAAGGATGTTTTAATTGGGAGTCCTGCATTGAACAGGGGGTTGAACTTGATTATCCCCTGGCCCCTCCCAACTCTACTATTCTATTCTTTGAATTCATCTTCCAGTATTGGATGCAGCAATGCAGAGGGAACTGCCTGCTGCAACAATTATCATGGGTACTTTGCAAAGCAACCAGCCTACCCTGTTTTATTGCCAGAGTTAGTTGTCATGTGATGTGAACTCATCATAACTCTGGGTTCACATGACATGATACTGGGAAAAGAAATTTGCAGTGGAGCAATAGACCTAATACAAGAAAGAAGTGTGGGGGCACTAGGGTTGTCACCCAAGAGGAAAGGGGGTAGCAGCCCTAAAGGGTTTGGGGACCACTGCTCTAGTTTATGCACAATGTGAAAAGGTACTGATCCACCCACCAATCAGCTTCATGTCATGATTCCACATGTGTTTCTAATATCTTGGGACAGAAAGGAAAATGCATTTTTATCCCCTTATGCTACATCATACATCATTTTGTATACCACTGTCTTTTTTCTTCTTGTTATTTATGTTGCCCCATTTAGTCACATGTAATTCTCCCCTGCCACCACATCTTCACTGAAAATATACAATGGCAGGTATTTCAAACTCTTTTTGGTTTCAAAGTCGACATCATTGCCTTTTATATCTGGTGTTTGCAATGTTTTGGTTTCCAGAAAGGATTCTTGCTGGAAAGCTTTTGATGCAAGCTATGATTTACTGGAGAGGTTCCTGATCTTTTCTTTCAACAGTTTCTGAAGGGTTCACTTTTATGCTTCTTCAACCATATTTGAGTCTGACCTGCATATACTTTCAGCAAGGTCATCAAGCTGCATATGCCACTGCTGCAAGTTGTAAAAAGTTAAATGATATATTTTGTTGTTCACCATATATTTGCAATATATGTAGTGTCCACATGGACAGTGCCACCTAGGCTCCAATGTCCCTTGAAGAGTGGACTGAACTGTGTCTTATCTATAATTGGTGTCACTGTGCATGAACCAATTCTTCAAGTTGTTACATCTCATAAACATCCATGGAAACAGAGTTCTGCCAGTTTTGTCATGTCTGATGTTCAGGGCAATCATGCAGGCAATCCTCATTATAACTCTGGGAGGAATCGGGTCATGAACAAAAATTTCATTAAAATTTTGACTCAGGTCGCAAACTCCACATTAGGTGGAGACCGGGATTGTGGCCATCTCCCCACCCACCCCAAGTGGGGAGATGGCCATGATTGTGCTGGGGGCAGAGGGGAGATGGCTGAGATCGTGCCCATCTTTCCTGCAGGAGCACAACCGCGATCTCAGCCATCTCCCCCCTCCCAGCACAATCACACCCATCTCTCCCCCCCCAGCATGCCCGTGATTGTGCTCATCTTTCCCCCACCCCCCAGTGCACCAGGATGATAGGTGCATGCAGGGATAACAGGCGTGTTTGCGGTCGTGCTGGAGGGACAGGGAGATGGCTGGGCTCATACTTGGGGTTGGGGGGAGATGGCCGTGATTGTTGTTGTTCTTTGTCACTTTGCTTCACATTTTTCTGATTTAAAAAAGTTACAGAATGGATTAACCTTATTTACATTGAACCTTATGGGGAAATTTAACTTGGCTCATGACCAATTTGGGTCACGACCAGAGTCCTGGAATGGATTAAGTTTGTGAACCAAGGTACCACTGTATACAAAAATAACAAGTACTTTCTCATATGAGGGGTTGCGAAGCACAGTTCTTATCCCAGCAACTCTACACTTCCACTGGTTGATCTAAATATGAAATGCATTCAATTTAGTTTTGAATGACCTTTTTCTTAAAAATCAAGTTAAAGCAAACTTGGTTATATTAAAACATAGAACAGTAAAATTCAAAAGTAGAAGACAAAATTAAATGTAGCTAAAAGTCCCAAAACAAATTAAAATTCAAATAATATCAAGTTACAAATTGAGCAGGACTTAAGGAGGCACTGAAAACAGAAACAAACTCACGGGGAAATAAGGAAATAAACTTTAACCAGGCAAGATGAAAGCATCCACATTTCAGCTTGTCTTGCAAAGGACCAACATACTGGCAGTCTGTGTCTCTTTCTGAGAAGGGCTACACAAGTTCAGTGCCCAGCTTATTTGGTTAATGCAAAGCACTTGCAAACTATGAGACCTAAGGAATGCATCCATCTGAAGGTACAGCTAGTGCTATATCTTTCTTTCTTACTCTAAAGCAGAGCTAGGCAACCTTTGTGGGCCATCAGCACATTTAACAATTGGAGAAACTATCCTGGGCACAGCCAAAAAATGGCTGCCATGAAAGGCCCCACCTGTTCAAAAGAGTATAAGGCAGTAAGGGTTCTGAACACACTCAACAACTCCTTTGAACCCCCCTACCAAGTTTTCAGCACCAACAGAAACTTATTTAATAGCAATCCCAGCTGCTTGTAAGGAAATGTGTGTGTTTCAGAGGGAGGGGTAGGGCACCTTGGCAGGTGCCAACAAAACTGTCCAGATATGCACTGGTACCTGCAAACACCACATTGCCTGCCTCTGATTGGATCCAGATAGATCCCAATCAGGATCATTGTCCTATCATGCACACCCCTGTAATTTTCATTGGTCTTCCTCTGCTTGTAGTCTGGATTCCAGGCACACTCTAGGTCCAGGGATAATGGGTCCAAAATTCTGATTGCTCCAATTTTGGGAAGAAAAGCAAGGGCATCTGAATCTATAGGTGAGGAGGGACTGGAAATCTTGACTTATTCCAAACCCAGGTCTTCATTGGCTACCAAGGCTGCTACCTAAACTCATGCATGAATACAGGCATAAGCCCTATTAAACACAGTTAAGCTTACTTTCAAGTAAACCTGTTCAGAATTGGGTTTCACATGAAAGTGGCATCTATCCCCTCCTGACTTTGTATTTTCTGAACTACTACTGGATGTTTATGACTAGTTTAGGACAAGATGTGCAATACTAGAAGCCATCTTCAAGATAAGATAGCTGGATGTTTATGACTAAGTCCCCGAGTCCTTGTGGTTAGCCTAGCACACACTGAATTAACACTAATCCCTTGATTTGGTAATGAAGTTCACAAAACTTTGATATGATAGATAGCTAAGAACATTACTTGGTCATGTAAATCCTCACATAAGCTTCATAAGAGAGCTTGCTGGATCCCCCCCCCCCCCAAAGCCTAGAAGAATGCTCCAATTTGTGGATAAGTAGCTGAAAGTATAATTGTAATCATTGCTATTACTTATTTAGAGCCACCCATGTGTACATGGAGGTCTATAGCCCTCGCCTTGAGGAGCTTAAGTTTTAGAATAGACAGTAGGTAAGACAGCAGAATAGAGCAAAGGAGATGAGTATACCAAGGGATTACTCTGAACAAGTGCATTTATGCCCACATACTTAAAACCTGGTTGGAACTGGGAATGAGATCACGGAATAAATTGCAAAATCTTGGGTGTCAGGAATCTGAATGTCTGTCTGGCACCATAGGCAACAGAGGCATTTGTTGGCTCTCATCTTCTCTGGAATGTTTTAGGTGTAATTGGATATGAGGGAATTATGTATCAACCAGCAAAGTAGTACCAAAAATCATTCTTTTCTTTAAAAAAAAACAAAAAACAGTTAAGTAACTTCTAGAAGGCCAATGATTTATTTTGTCTAAGCAAGTGCTGTGGTAATGCTTAGCCTTAATCCTGCTCCCCACTGAATGAACTCTTTTGATTGCTCCTCATGAAATACAATCACCAAAAATACTGTGATAAAGCTAACACTATTTTGCCTGATGGGCGGTGTGACTGTATTAGGAGGGAGGGGTACGCTAAAGTCGCCTTGTTCCCTTCTTTCCTTGAGAAACAGAACGAGGAAGCCACTCTATTCACTGGACCTCTTTATTGCCCTTTACAATTTCCAGGGCTGTACTGCCCGAAGCGCCAAAACCCTCACCCGGTACGGCTCTCTTCTTTCCTGTTTCTATGGCAAAGAGCAGCGTCGCCTCCTGCAGCAACAGGGAGCTGTGTGTCTACGCCGCAGGGTTTTCCCCTCGCTGCTTGCCGCTGCTTGCCGCTGCTTGCGTGCGAGTCACATCTCTATGCACTCCTCCTTCATTCCTCTCCTTTCCTTTGTTTCCTCTTTATCTCCTCTTCTTTTGCACCACTCCACCCAACCCAGCTGTTCCTTCACCGGCCAACAATTCCGCACAGCTGTGCGCTCGCCTGCATATCCCGGCCATTGGAGTCCCAGTGCGTTGTTCTGCCCAAGCAGATTCCCAGCCATGCCCTGTTGTCTTCGGCCCTGCTTCATTGAATGTCCCAGGAAAATGGGTGAGCCTCTCTAGGATTGAGATTCAAAACCTGCTTTAAAGAAATGTAGCTCAAAGAGCCTCCCTGAAGGAACAAATATGGGCTTTAAGTATGGACAATTGCTGTTCAGGCCCTGTGTGCACAAATATAAGCCATCTGTGGTTCAAATTACTGGCAGGTGATTTTATTGATTATAGAAGCTCTAACGTCTAAATTTCACAATTTGACTGTATCTACATTTCCATACAACTTAATATAGTGGTATAATTATTTTGTGATAGCTTATCTGTGTATCTTTTAATATGTGGTTTCTCATTTAGAACAGGGACCAGGTAACGGACAATTTGGGAGGTTACCCAGTAAAATAATGAGATTAAATTAGTCTGATAGGATTTATTTTTGATAAATCCATGTTGGTTCCTATTACTGCATTTTTTTCAAGATGTTTGTAGACTGATTTTTTAATAATACTGTTTGTTACATTAACAGTATTCATTTACTGGAATAGCCAACACAATATTTTTCACATTCCCCACATAGTACATGAATATACTAAACAATATGTGGAGCCTAATAGTTTGAGAATTTAGTTTCAGTTTGCGAATCACTCAAAGAATTCACTTTTACCCCACATGCAATTCACATGCAATTCTTTTTTTTTTAAAGTAAGTTTTATTGTTATTTTTCTACTAACTAACAAAAAGAAACTAAAAATCATCAATCATCAAAAGCATCAGACCTACTGGGTCAGCCCCCTGTACTTTTTTTTTTATAGTAATCCATAAACATATTTAAGTCTATGCATAGTCTCGTTTCTCTAGCCAATAATAAAATGAATTCCAAGTCTGATAGAAGTCTGTATCCTCTTTGTCCTTCAGAGACAAAGTCAATCTGTCCATTTTGGCACAGTCCAAGATCTATTTTAAAATTAGTTTGTTGGTAGGTGCTTCTTCACTCCTCCAATGGTGGGCAAATGCAATCCTCTCCACAGTAGTTACATGTAGAATCAAATGCGTTGCTTGATCATCAGGTACAATGCCTAATAAGAAAACTTCAGGTTTAAATATTAGAGGTTTTTGTAACATTCCCTCAAGCCATTTGTATATTTTAACCCAGTATTTTTTTGCCTTGTCACAGGTCCACCACATATGATAAAAAGTACCCGGTTTATGTTTGCATTTCCAACATCCATTTGACATATTTGGAAACATCTTAGCTAATCTATTTGGTGATAGATACCATCTATAGAACATTTTATACAGATTTTCTTTATATGAGGTTGCTAATGTTACTTTAATATTTCTTTCCCACAGCTTTTGCCATTTCTTTAGCTCAATATTGTATCCAAAATTTTGTGCCCACGTTATCATAGTTTCCTTAACTTGTTCATCTTCCATTCTCCTATCCAAGAGAAAGTTATACAATCTTTTAATCATTTCTCATCTGATTTTAAGATCACATGATCAAATGTTGTTAACTCCTTATAAAAACCCCACATTTTATAATCTTTAACATGTCTCGATTGTATTTGAACCTTATGCCACCAAGAAATATTAATTCCCTGCTCTTGTAGTTCTTGGTTTGGTTTCAATCCTCCATCATCCAGAATATCATTGTATCTCACAATCATATCAAAATTCAAGGCATTTGAATATACAAGAGCTTCCGTAGGCGAAAGCCATCTTGGTAATTTAGTGTACAGTTTTGTCTTTAGCTTTTCCCATACAAACATTAATGACTTTCTAATATAATGGTTTAAAAAGCAACCATGTATCTTACACTTCTCATACCACATATGAGCATGCCAACCTATTTGCAAATCATGCCCTTCAAGATAAAGGATTCTCTTATTTCTTAAGGTTATCCATTCTTTTAGCCATGTTAAGACAGAAGCTTGATAATACAGCATCCAGTCAGGAAGACCAAAACCCCCATTCCCTTTGGTCTCCTGAAGCATTTTTAATTTAATCCTTGGTTTCTTCTTTTTCCATAAAAATCTCAAAATTTGGGTATTTGGTTCATCAAAAATTTTTTATCAATTTTTATGGGAAATGTTTGGAATAAAAATAAAAACTTTGGTAATATATTCATTTTAACTGTTGCTATTCTTCCCAACAAAGGTAATTGCAAATTAGCCCATTTTTCCAGGTCACTCTTAATTTCCTTAGTTTATCATAGTTATCTTCTTTCAATGTAGAACATTTAGCTGTAAGGAAAATTCCCAAATATTTAACCTTTTTAACAGTTTGAAGATCTACTTGTTCCATCAGAGGTTTTCTTTGCTCCAATGTGAGATTTTTCACTAGCAATTTCATCTTCTCTCTATTTATTTTCATCCCAGTAACTTCACTGTATTCTTCTATCTTTTGTAGAAGTTTAGACATTGTTACCAAGGGTTCCTCAAGCCTTCATGCTTCTACCTTTTCTCTTTTCTTTTGGTTCCGGTGCCTGTTCGTCTTCTTGTTGACCTGCAGTCACTATTTCTCCTTCTTCAGAGTGATAGGTTATTACATCCGTTGCTTCAACATCTTTCCCTCCTTCTTTTTGTACAGCTGATTCTTCATCTTCAAATGAGCTTCTAAATTTTTCATAGAACTCTTGAGCCTTGAAGATTGAATCCAACTTATATCTTGTGGAGTTCCAAGTAAAAGATATTCCTTCTGGTGTTAACCACATAAATATAATTCCCTTCTTTGTCAGCTTCGTGGTAAAAAATAAGTATTTCTTTCATCCTTCTCTGATCCTCCATGGTATTTGTTTCAGAACAGCCACCTCATGTTGCTCATCAACTCTTAAGGATTTATCATGTACAACCCTCAAAACATTGTCTCTTACAGATCTTCTTGCAAATTTAACATGAATCTCCCTTGGTAATTTGTGTCTTCTGACATAGCTTGAATTAACTCTATAAACCAGGTCGATCTTTCTATCCATCTCTTTATTTTCCAAGTCCAGAGCATCTGCCAGTATAGTGTTCATTAATTCCCTTAGGTTTTCATTTTTTCCCTCTGGTATGTTCTGAAATCTTAGATAATTAGATGCCTTTGCCATCTCTAGTATGGCAACCCAATCCCATAATGACTTATTTGTTTGTGTTAATAATTGTATGTCTTTGTCTCTCCAGACTTTTTAAAAACACCTTCAGTTTTCTTATGGGCATCTTGAATCTTTTGTGGGTTTTGTTCTGTTTTGAGTTGAACATCTGCCAGTTGATTGCATACATCCCTGACATAGCTGTCCAATTTATCCAGTTTATCCATTCTTTCTCTTTGTTCCACAGCCAAATTCCTTTGTTCTAATGTCAATTTTTGTATAGAATATTGCATTGCCTCTTCAGATGTTTGCATAGATGTTAGAGATGCTTGTATTGCCAAAAGTGTCACTTGTAAGTCTTTTTGGTATCTCTTCACATCCGCAGTTTTAGATTGGTGAGTTGGGCTCTGCGTAGTAGATGCAGGTGCCAAGGAGGAGGGGTGTGTTTTTTTCATTGTGATAATAATTTTACTGAATGGCTATGAGGTGGCAGCAAAAAATCCTCCAGAAAGAGAAAGAAAAGAAAAAAAGAAGGAAAAAAATTGTTTGGCACACAGTATATCTGTTAAGAGTAGAATGGCCTCAGGGTGGCAGCAAAGAGTTGTTTGTTGGTATAACGAAGACAAAGAAGAGAAAGTCTCCGAGGAAAGTAAAACCAGAAGAAGACCTTTCTATCAATTAATCTACAATAAGTTCTGATTTAATTCTTTGCCCCTGGGGAGGTTAAAGAGTCTTTTCTAAGCCTCAAATTTCCCCAGTCTCACTTCATCTCCCCTAGATTTGTCACCGCTTGAGCTTTGCGGGGGGGGGGGAGATTCCTCCTTCCATCAGAAGGGCTTTTCTTTTTTTATTCAAATTGATTCTTGCTTCACAAGTTCTTTCACAGGCAATATTTTAAAGGGCATAAATGCTCACCCAGCATGTCCGATGTGTTTCAAGCTTTTGTTCTTTGCTGTTAATCTGGCATCGCTGGCTTCTGGGAGGAATCACCCCCCTGTCTCGTTCTACTGAGAAAAATCCCAAGTTTCCCCCCACAGATGGGAAGCCACCGTTCCCCACCAACCAGAAGCATGCTCAGGCTTCTAATCCCTGCACCGACAGGGCTTGGCTGGGCCTCTCTTGGCCCTCTATCGAACGGATTCCAGCATGAAGTACAATGCCCCGTTCTTCACAGCCGTCTCGCCACAACGTCAACCGGAAGTCCCCAAATTCTTTTGAATTCACATGCAAAAGAGAACACATGTGCTATGCAAATGTTTGCAAATTCCTGAACTTGCATTAATTATTCACAAAATGAACATTTTAAAAACTGTACACTTGTGAAAATGCACAGATTAACAAATGAACAACTTGAGTAAAAGATCTTGGAATAATTGTGGACAATAGGCTAAACATGAGCCAACAATGTGATGCAGCCACCAAAAGGGCAAATGCTATTTTGGCATGCATTAACGGAAATATTACTTCCAAATCATGAAAAGTAGTAGTTCCTATATACTCCTCACTGGTCAGACTTCATCTAGAATACTGTGTCCAGTTCTCAGCCCCAAGATTAAAGAAAGATGCAGGTAAATTAGAAAGGGTCCAGCGGAGGGCAACGCAAATGATCCAGGGTTTGGAAACACTGCCCTATGAGGAGAGACTGAGGGAACTGGGCATGTTCAGCCTTGAGAAGGGAAGGCTGAGGGGAGACATGATATCCCTCTGTAAGTACCTCAAAGGCTGTCACAAAGAGGAAGGTCAAGATCTCTTCTTGCTAGTGCCAGAATGTAGGACACGGAATAATCAATTCAAGTTGCGGCAACCCAGATTCAGGCTGGATATCAGGAAAAGCTTCCTCACTGTCAGAGCAATATAACAGTGAAACCAGCTGCCTAAAGAGGTGGTAGGCTCTCCCACACTAGAAACATTCAAGGTGAAATTGGACAGTCATTTGAGTGGGATGGTGTAACTTGGTGTTCTGCAACAGCAGGGGGTTGGACTTGATGGCCTTCATGGCCCCTTCCAACTCTACTATTCTATGATTTTATGAACTTTAAATATTTAAATTTTAATGTTTTAGAGGGGTAAAAGTCTGCATTTTTGAAAAATGGACACTTTTCCTTCAAAATCTTCTTAATCAGGTCACAAATGGGAATGAATCAAACCTTGCCTTGATGTAAACATCACAAAATTGCAGAGAGCTCTATCATCCTTAGCTCTCCCTTCCCTATGGGTAGTGTAAGTATGATGCGAATACACTGGCTCATAGTCTAGTTAAATGCACAATTCTATAGTCTCCCAATCTTATCTGGGAGTCCATTGGACTATTCAGATCCCCAGCTCTGAGGCTGCAAGTTCTTGAACTCCAAATGTGGAACCCCCACCCTTCACAACCAGTGGACAGAACTGTGCCAGTTGCCTTTCCAAGGTCAGGAATCCTCCTCAGAGAACAGGTAAAGGGGTGCAGGGAGGGAGCTGTGGCTGACAGTTATGCTGTGTCCAAATGTCACCATGACAATGGCATTCTAAAAATGAGTATTATGCGCATTATACTGGACAAGCTGATCCATGCCACTGATCCTAAGCACTGGAGCACACAAGAAGGTAGTGGTGCTTAATACTGAGAAAAGAAGAGTTGTGGGCATTCCAAAATAACTTCAAAAAGGGTCACTTTCAGACTTCAAAAGCAAATTCAAAAAGGGTAGAACATGTTTTAAGAACACCAATTCTGGCCTGCTTAAAATGGCTGCTTGTAAGCTTCCAAGTCCAATTTAAAGTGCTGGTCTTTACTTATGCAGCTTTATATGGACTGCAATACCTGTTGTAGCACTTCAACCTAACCTGGACACTGTGTCCAAGACCTTCCCCTGAGTGCACTGCCAAGAGTGGCCCAGAAGATGGTTGTCAAGGAAGGGTCTTGCTTAGTGGTCCCCCTCCCCACAGGCCACATGGACCTGCCTGGTGCCAACTCTGTTATCCTTCAATGCCAGGTTACAACTGCCCTCTATGCCAAAGAATAAATGGCTTTTAATGGCATATGGGGAGTTTGAGTCAACTGTTTTTTCTTGTCACAAGACTAAATGTAGTGAACTTATTTTCACTGTTAAAATTGTTTCAAATTCTTTTTAAATTTTGTATTGAAATCGCATGCCACTTTTACTGTATTTGTATGTTTTATTATGTTTTATTGTATTCTGCACATTGTTTTAGTCATTGGATGGTATAGAAAGGAAAGTATTAGTAACAATAGTAACAGTAATAGTAATGATACTGCAAAAGTCAAAAAGAGGAATAGTGATTTGACAGGGACACATCCAAGAAAATATGGGTGATTGGGACTCTAGCTTGTTAAACAAACTGAACACAGAGTGTTAGGAAATGTCTTAGTCTGCAGTGTATTTCATTGAGGTCTATGGGATGAAGTAAAATGAGGCTCGGTATGTAATGTTAAAATGACTTCTAATCAACCTCTGGTGTTCAGTGCTGCAGGGACTGAGACAAATGAGTAAGAGCAATTCCTAAGGTTGGGATAGCATCTTTAGTAAGGCCTTGGAACTGTTTTTATCAACATGTTGCCTTAAAGGCATAGACTGATTACCAGCTAAGCCTAGTAAAGAACCCCACCCCCCTTCACCTAATATACCAGGAATGCAGTAAGGAGGGAGTGGCAAGTTCCCATTGTGCAGTTAATGCAATCTCTTTGTCCTAGACCAAAGAGTATGAGCTGCCTTTCAGGAGTGTAGGTTTGCTGATGTAAAAATTACACTACAGTGGAGTAAGTGACAGGATTCAGTCTGCATGACAGCTTATGGCTTTCATTCACATGATGTGATGCAAACCTATCAATTTTATTGTATTTGCATTAGTTTTTCTGTTCTTGTCAAATAGCAAAGCAATTTCTTTAAATGGATGTTGAATTCCAGTCATAGACAACCTCAAATACAAATTCTAAGTACAAAGCTGAGTATTAAAGCTGAGTGCACATAATTTCAGTGATAAGCAAGAACATACTTGTATCTCATGTTAAGTGAACATGTAAAGAAAAAGTGGGGGAGAAATATTCCAGAACTCAAGGCCAGTAAACTTTAGGAATTTCCTATTAATGCATGAGATGACACTTGTTTTGTCTCTGGTGGTTCTAGATGGCAGATGGCTGAAATGCACTGAGGGCATGATCCTAGGCATGGTTAAACAGGAAATGTTCTACAGCTCTCAGCTATGCTGACTGGGCAATACTCAGAGCTATAGGACTTCCTTGTATCTGTGCTTGAATTGGATTTCACCTGTGAAAAACAAATTGGAAGACATACACTAGTTTTGCATTTTATCATTTTCATTAAGAAGAAATGGTTGAGGGAGCACTCCTTTGGCTCCTAGATTTCTCTACATTTCTCCTGCATTCAGACTTTTAAAACATCAAGTTATTTCCATCCCAAATATGAAGAAATGTATATATTTTCAGAAATTCTTATAAAATGAACTGGAATACATTTTCTGGCCAATTTGCACAGGTGCAGCAATTCCCAACATTGCACCTGCCTGCTATGTACCTGTGGCAGAACTCTTATTACTAATTAAGATTAATAGTCTGTCAGAAAAGGGCTGGCCACCTTAATTCAGCACTAACAGGGTTGAATACACAGGAACTCAGACCAAGGCCTTTAAGAGCCAGACACTTAAAAGTTCTGAATCTATATGTTTTAGCTTCTCTATACATTTTTAGACATTCAGTTTTTTTAAATGTCAGTTCTCTCCATCCTGAATGTGAAGAAATGTATGAATTCTGGCAAATTCTTATAAAAATGAGCTGAAACAACATTTATGCATTGGTGCAGAGGTCTTGGGTTTACAATTAAAAGATGCTATGGAACCCCCAAAAGGCCCAAATTAACATGTAAACTAGCTAAATATTACTGCTTTGATACTACTTTGTGCTATGGATGCCTTATTTTTTTAATAAAAGGTTTCCAGTTGGGTAATTCAGCCTGTTCTAGATGGGGTTGCATACCCTCTAAAGGACAAGGTTTGTAGTTTGAGGGGTGCTCCTGAATCCATAGTTGGCACAGACCAACGACTTGTAGAGTTTATTTATTATTTATTTATTTATTTAAAACATTTCTATGCTGCCCCATTCACCGAAGCCTCGGGGCGGCTCACAACATAAAATTAAAATATAATACATTCAAAATATAAAACAAATTAACAATATAAAATAAGTCGCCCTGGCCAGATAAAATAAGCAAATAATATTAACAATTAAAATGACGTTTAAATAAAAAGGTCTTCGCCTGGTGTCGAAAAACAAATACCGACGGCGCCAGGCGGACCTCTCTGGGGAGCGCATTCCATAGATTGAGCGCCACTGCAGAGAAAGCCCTCCAAGTACCTATCCTCCTAATTTCTTTCACAGAGGGTTCCCGGAGAAGGGCCTCTCCCGCAGATCTCAAGGGGCGGGCGGGCGGGCGTATATGGATGTAAGCGCTCCTTCAGGTAACCAGGACCAGGTTTAGGGCTTTATAGGTCATCACCAACACCTTGAATTGGGCCCGGACTTCAATGGGAAGCCAGTGAAGCTGATGGAGGACTGGAGTCATGTGAACATAATGCCCAGTCCCCGTCAGCAGCCTGGCAGCAATATTTTGAACCAATTGAAGTATTCAGACCATCTTCAAGGGTAGCCCCACGTAGAGCGCGTTACAGAAGTCAAGGTGGGAAGTCACCAGCGCGAGTTGGTGGTACAGAACACCTTTATAACAACGATGGCCTTATCTGGATAGAGAGAGCCTAGCTACAGTTATCTGTGCTCTGGTAATCTCTCATTTGGATTATTGCAATGGGGCTGCCTTTGAAAATGGCCTGGGAACTTCAACCGATCCAAAATAGGACAGCAAGACTGTTAATGGGGACTGGCTCATGCCAGCCTTCTTCCAGCTGCACTGGCTGCTGGTTGAAGTTTGGGCCCAATTCAAAGTGCTAGTACTAACATTCAAAGCTCTAAATGGCTGGGTGTGCCAAGATTTCAGACCTGCAAGGAATGAATATCTGGATCCAAAGGGAGCATACAGTCAAGCATTCAACAGTTTATTAACAGCAAACAGGTATACCTAATTTACAACAGCATTGAAGGGTAGCCAGTTTAAAACTGACTACAAAGGAGCAGAGCATATACAGAGTGCTTTATGGAGTCGGTGTCATGTATACATTGCAGGGAGGGAAATGAGACTTTGAATGGGTGATATACAAAAACAATATAGAAGCACACAAGGACAATACAGAACATCAAGGAATCATCAGAAAAACATTATGCCACATTGGGTGCTTGAAGAACACATTAAAAATAAAACAATCAAAAGTTACGAATTTAACAGGTTTCAATGTTTGCTCTTGCAGTCTGAGGCGAGATATTCCATAAAGACAAAGAGTATACTGGTTTAGTATTTAGATAGCAAATGAACAAGCAGCTGGTGGATATGGTTGCAAAGATGCATACACCACATACCAGGCAGTTAGATTTTGTGGATCTGAACTGGTTACATTGTAAAGTCACCCTGCCAGTTGTGCTGTGCATTTGAGGAAGCAATTAGCTGGCTGGTGCCTCATTCACATATCCTGAGGCTCTGTCTTTGTTCCCATGGGTAGTGCCTGGATGGAAAAAAAAACCTGGACAGTTGTGGGAGGTGCAGGAAGAGAGACAAAGATTTCTTCATTTCAAAATATAAAAAATATAATTTTTATTAGGATGAGCCTAAAAGGGGCAGGTAAACTGAAGGTCCACCTTCTCTAATATGTACCTTCTCGGACTGAGTTTATCTTCAGAGGTCCTTGTCTGGAATCCCCTTCCAAAGGAAGGACCAGGAGGAGGGCCTTTTCAGTTGAGGCACATCAGTTGTGCAACAAGCTCCCCAAAGAGGTACGACTAGTGCCTACTCTGTATTTTTGGCACCAGATGAAGATCTTTTAATTTTTCCATTTTATTAGTTAACATTAATTTATAATATTGCATTTTATGCTGCACTGCTGGCATGCTTCCCTGATTCAATTGCAAGTACTATTGTGATTTTGTTGTTTTATGTTAATCTTTGTTTTTGTGTGTGTTTTCAACTTTTGTTAACTGCCCAGAAATTCTAGGCTATTGACAAAGAAGCAAACAATTTTCACATTATTTGACAGACTGCAGACAACAGAATGAGCATGTTTCTGTCCCAGTGACTTTCATGGCTGAGTGAAGCCTAGAACCCAGACCTCCATGATCCCAGGTTAACACTTGAACTACATTGGCACACATAGTTTACCGAGAATATGGAGTTTGACCTGTTTGGGGTAGGATAGCACTCAGCTTCCTCACTAAACCAATAATTGCTTGAGGGAAGCTCCAACAGTTAAAGTTGTATAAAACTGATAGAACTTTGTAACATTCTATCAGTAAACTGAAAACTCAGAGTTTTCAGCATAATTTTCTCACCTGTGATTGACTTCCTTATGACCCAGGTACTAATGGAGAAAATGAAGGCTGAATTGGCTGGGATGTATATATTACATTTTCTCCTTTAGCTTCCTGCTGCATTAACAGCGTTCATGAAATTAAAACAAAACAAAACACACTCAAGCTGTTGCAAGGCAGCTATTAGTATTACATATGAAAAAAATATTTTCTTGATGGTGTGAGAGTTTCTGGCAGGTATGGCAACTGTACTGTTCAATGACAGAATATTTAGTTCCTTCTGATCCTTTCAAGACACCCTGGCAGCATTCAAGAACTATTGGATATTGTTAGGCCTCATAGTGAGGATTTTTGGAGCCATGTGCAGCTGCCTCCGTGTGGTGAGCCAAAGTATCTTAGGCCCTCAAATGTCTTCCCAGCTTGGCCACTGAAACTTAGTTGGTAGAAGAGCCTCTGAAACTGCTTTCCATGTGAGTTAAGCCTTGCCTGAGCAACTCTGCCTTGCGAACTCTGGCGTACTTTGGTTTATTCTTCAATCTGGTCTTCTGGCTTTGCTCGCTGGTGCTCCTGAACTACATTTTCTGGCTTGCTTCTTGTATCCAGTTCCTGCTTGGATCTGTGGCTTCAACACCTTGGTTCAAATATTTCTGCCTGATGTCCCAGACAGCTATCTGTGGCCCAATCCTGGTAGAGAGATACTGCCACAATACGTAAGAGATTCCATTGAGTTAACAGCCATTGACAGATATATCTCTGTAAGGTGGCCCAATCCTTCTTTAAAACCATCAAACTGAGTGCTCATTGCTATACTTTTTGGTAGTGAATTCCATATGTTATTTGCTGTAGATAATCACAGAAAGGAGCTTGACAAAAAATATTGAGCTCTTTCTAGTTCCAGCTACTCATAAATGCTATATTACTACATGAATGTTGTAACACGTTTCATTAGGATGCCAGGAAGCTTCCTTGTACTGAATTAGACCCTTGGGCCACCCAGCCCAGTATTGGTGACAGAGGCTCTCTGGGGTTTCAGGCAGGAGTTTTTCCAGCCCTCCATGGAGCTGCTTGGGATTGAACCTAGGGACCTTGTGCAGGCAAAGCTGGCAGGCCACTGCTGAGCTGCTGCTCCTGCCTGTCACATACTTTTGAGTAGGTCTCTGTGGCTGGGGCAGCATGTCACGTAGTAGCAACACTGCTTTTTAAAGTAGCTAATCTGGTGTGACTTCAGTGCATAGCACCAAAGAAAGATTCGTAGTATACAGCATACGCCCAGGTCTTTGTGTTGAGGGTCTCCTCAGGCATTAGCCTAGTCAGAATGTGTGGGAGATGTGTGCTATTGCGTGATGAAAGATTATATGGCAGTGGGAAATTGCTTGGATCCCTCTCTTAAATGCAAATTTCCAAAGGTCCTGGGCCAGGTTCACTCCCCTGACTTGGCCCCAACTGGCTACTGGCTTTGTTCCCTTGGCAGAGAGGAGCTGTCAGTCTGCTTGGTATAAAGTTCATAGAGTTTGGCTCCTGAGACAGGAGGCAGGAAGCAGAGTGGAGGAGTGTGGCTGAAGCCCAGCTGTGTTCTGGCAGTTGGTAGATGCTTTATGGGGGTCCCTTGCCAGTTGGCACCTGCGGTTTGGGACATGCCTGGAGCTTAATAGGAAAAAGAGATAAGGGGCTTGCATCACTGTGATCCATAACAGAAATGGCATTTGCCCACTGTTACTGTTTGGACAGCAGAGCATTAACTCTTAGATCTCAGGTTAACCTTTATACTTCAAGCTCAGTACATAATTTTTGTAACATACAAGAGACTTACGCATGCGCGTGTGCATTTGCTGGCATTACATCATGCAAAAACTTTTTGTTTTCTGTTTTCTTGTTCAAATATTAAATTTCAGATTGAGTGTCTAGGGTAGTGTCTTAGAGCATGGGATGAGAATTTCCAGTCCTCCCCCTCATCCCAGTCATCTTCTCATCCATAGTTAACAGGCAGGAATGCCCTGAGCATGCCACTATTTTCTCCAGACCCCCACTCCCTCCCTTTCAAGGCTATGTTATAGATTATAGTGGGGTATTAATATATGCAAAGGATTCTAGGTATGTATTATATACATGTGAATCATTATCATGTATAATAACAGTAGCATGTTTGGGGCTCCTCAGATAGTCTTCTGTGATATTGAACATGCAATGCATTCCTAATGAATGATTAGTTGAGATCTCTATGGACTCTAGTGAACTGAATTTAACTTGACCTTTGCAGTATTTTTGGAACATTGTTTTTTTTTTTAGATCAAAGAACAATACTAAGGTAGAAGTTGGAAGGGACAAAACTAATTTGAATCAGTTGATAAATCAGTCTTCTGTAACCTGATGTCGCCTAGATGTTTCAGGACTACAACTCCCATCATCCCTGACATTAGCTGCATGACTAGGGCTGATGAGAGCTATACAATGAGTATTGGTGATTGCCCAGGGTAAGCTGATAGCTCAACAACTATGTGAACTGCATTCTGAGATTGATTAAATCCATTCAAGTAGAAGCCAATGGAATAGGATTAGGGACCATGTGGGGCCCTCCAGATGTTTTTTGACACATCAGCACCAGCCATCACAGTCACTATATGGGATGATGCGAGTTGTAGTGCTGCAAATTCTGGAGGGCCACACATTCCCCAACCCTGCCAAAAAACAACAATCAATAAGTTGTGAGTTAAGCAAAGAAAAGTAGGCTTATAAAGTGAATGCTTATAGACTTCAAATGTCACCACCTCTTTTTCCAAATCACTTTGTGTAGGAATTTTAAAAAATGAAATTCCTGTGGAGGAATACAACTAACATTGGAAACAGCATATCTAAATGTGTGCACAGATATCTGTAATTTTCGCAAAGAACCTACTGCAAAACACATTCAGCTCTTACTAGACATAAGTACTATCTTCTGTGAATAGTACTTCCCTGTGAACTCAGGGAAAATCAACTCTTTGGCTTGCAGCAAAAGCGGAATTTCTCAGTGGTGATAAGCTGGTCCCTGAGTCAATCTGAGAACCATTTCTCAAAGGTATATTTGAAATGGATCTTCTGTAGCCTGGAGGATGTATGTGTAAACTTTTTTTGTATGTTCTATTTTTTTCTTCTGGTAATGTTTAGTAAGAGTACATAATTAAAACTGTGAATCCTAAACTATGGGACAATACATAATATTAACTGAGGAAATTTCTACACCAAAGGTATAAATATGCACTGATTTATGCACATGCAGGAACTTCTTATTAGAAGCTTGCCAGGACTGTATACCTGTAAGCTGAATAGCCTATTCCAAACTGAATTGGGAATTTGGAACTTACAATGAGATCTCACTTTTTAAACTATTAGGGCCAGAAGTCTAAGAACGAGCCATGCCCTATGGCATTTTATGCAGGTTATATTTTGACATGATCTTATAAGTGTATTTCTAATTAAAATAAAAAATGGATACAAAGATTGTTCCCTTACTAATTCTGTTAGTACAAAAGCAAAAACATCTAAATCAATTTTGGCATATGCTTTGTTTGAAGTGTATTAGAAACATAGAAATTGAGTGAGACAGAAGGTGCCTCCCGGTCCATCTAGTCTGACCTCCGGCTCTAGCCGGCTCAGCTGACGACATGCCCACCATGTGCATGTCTAGCCTATCCTTGAGCACCCTCACCAATGGGGCCTCAATCACCTCCCATGGAAGCCCATTCCATACTCTCAGGGTCCTAACTGTCAGGAAGTACTTCCCGGCATCCAAATTGAACCTTGGTTCCCTGAGCTTTGCTCCATTGGAGTGCATCCTGCCCTCCTCTGCAGGGGAGAACAGGTTTCTACCCATCTCTGGTTGACACCCCCTCACATACCTGTATGTCACCAACATATCCCCTCTGAGTCTCCTCTACTCCAGGCAGAAAAGACTCAGTTCCCTCAGTCTCGCCTCATATGGTTTTCTGTGCGATCTGGCCACCGTCCTTGTGGCCCTCCACTGCACTGACTCCAACCTGGCTATATCCTTTCTGTAATGAGGGGCCCAAAACTGAGCACAATACTCCAGTTGCGGGCGCACCTGAGTCGTATGAGTGGTAATAATACCTCTCTCAATCTAGAAGCCATGTTTCTGGTTATGCAACCAAGGGTGGCATTCACCCTCTTGACCACCACGTCACACTGCTGACTCATGTTTAGCCTGCAGTCAACCAGTACCCCGAGGTCCCTTTCACAAGTGCTGCTCTCCAGCCACTTGTCCCCTAATCTGTACTTATGACACCCATTCCTATGCCCCAGGTGCAAGACCTTGCACTTATCCACATTGGTTTCCTACCCACTTGCATAGTCTGTCCAGATCCTCAGCTGTGGCCACTGCCCCCATTTTAGTGTCATCTGCAAATTTGATCAGCAGACTGTTCACCCCTTCTTCCATGTCGTTGATGAAGATTAAACAGGATTGGCCCCAGGACAGAGCCCTGGGGGACCCCGCTTGTCACTGGCCGCCATCCTGATGCTTACCATCTGTTTTTGGTCAGTCAACCATGCCCTAATCCACTGGACAGTGTATTGGTCTATCCCAAAACTCCTCAGTTTCTCAACCAGGATATCGTGGGGCACTTTGTCAAAGGGCTTGCTGAAATCCAGGTAAACCACATCTACTGTATCCCCTCCATCTAGCCACCTCAAAACCTTGTCATAGAATTCCACAAGGTTTGTCTGGTAGGACCTATTATTGTAGAAGCTGTGTTGAGTGGCTGCCAGCTTCCCTTCCCTATCTAGTATCATTAGATACCTCTCTATTATGAGCTTTTCCATTGTTTTTCCTACAATGGACATAAGGCTAACTGCTCTGTAATTCCCCATGTCCCTTCTACTACCCTTTTTGAAAATTGGGACCACTGATGCCACCCTCCAGTCCTCTGGAACTTCACCCGTTCTCCACAAGGCCTCAAAAATGGAGGCCAGTGGGCATGAGAGAACCCCTTCCAACTCTCGAAGTACTCTTGGGTGTAACCCATCAGGGCCTGGCATCTTTGTAATGTCCAATGCCCTGAGGAGCCCCTCGAATTCAAGGGGGGTGACTCTAATCTGTGCCCCTAAGTCCCCAGCCTCATCTAATCTCCCATGCAGATCTCCCCTGTCCTGCTTTCGGGAGAACACAGAGGTAAAATATCCATTTAGCATCTGTGCCTCTTCCCTTGGATCAGTCACTGGAGCCTCTTCTTCCTTATTTAGTGGTCCCACTACCTGTCTCCCTTTCCTCTTGCTATTTACATGCTGAAAGAAGCCCTTTTTGTTGCTCTTGATATTCTTGGCAAGACTCAGCTCGTAATCAGCCTTAGCCTTGTGAAGAATCCTTCTGCAATGGGCCTCCTCCTCCCGGTATACCCTTTTGTCTATTTGCCCCTTTCCTATGGAGTTTAACCATCTATAGGCAGTTAACTGGTAGTCAAAGGCATCCTAAATACTGGAGCTCTGAAAATACTCCTTAAAGACCAAGTCTGTAATAGGCAGCTATACACATATGCAGCAGAGCATGGTGGTTGCTCCTTCCCTCCTTTCATCCCATGTGCAAAGGTCTAGGGGTGAAACCAATGGAAACAGTGTACTGGAGGCAGAACTGTTGTGTGGAACTCTCCTTCATGTGTTTTTTGGAGCCTCTTCCACTCTGCTTCTTGGCTCCTAGCTGAGCAGAGCAGAGGAAGGTACCCCAGCTGCTCTAGTGGGCTGTCCAAGCAAGCAAGCTAGCTTCCAGGGAGCAAGCATTCAGAATGAGTGAACAATGGGAGTTGCCACCATCATTATACTTTCCTTATGTTGAGGAGGGGCTTGAGGTAGATTGACAAGGCAGGTGTATTCTCCCTTCCCATTATGACCTCCTCTTTTCTTACCTCCATGTGAGACTTCACTGAGATTCCATTCTGGTTCCACTTTCACCCCACCCCACTGCAGCTCTGCTACAGGGATCAGAGCACAATTCTTTCATTCCTTGCAATCCTGCTGATGGGGCTAAAAGCAACAAGAGAGGCCCATGTGCTGCTACTGCCTCCAGGAGCCCCTTCCCATAAGAAATGGGACCTCCAAGGAAAACCCTAGACAGCCCACTGGCTTCATCTCCCTTTCAACTGGTCAATTGATGATCCCACTTCTCCTTCACTGCCTGACAGCTG
Organism: Varanus komodoensis; assembly: GCF_004798865.1. NCBI lineage: Eukaryota > Metazoa > Chordata > Lepidosauria > Squamata > Varanidae > Varanus > Varanus komodoensis. The sequence goes on along the minus strand of NW_025336598.1, from coordinate 1,427,657 downwards.
ATTGCAAGGAGGGCTCCTTTACTATCACTGCTCATTCGATTTATGGTAGATCTGGAGTCCAGAAGTCTCATCTCTGCCTGTACATAAACTGAAAGGTTGTCCAGCTTGGACTGCTGGGGATTGTAACCTCATGCAAGTGGCACAACCCAGCCAGCTACAGCATGTCCTTCTTGCTGTCTGTTCTGCACCTGCCCTTCTTCTTTACTGCTGATCCCAGATGGAGGAAGCTACCAATCCTGTATGGGAACATTTCTAAGGGAAGGCTGAGGGTGACCATGGCCAGATGTTAGAGTACAGGTTTTGCATACAAGAAATCCCAGGTTCAGTTCTTGGCATGTGTCTCCACTAAAAAAATCAAGTCCAAGTCCACTACTGAAGAACCTATTGCCAGTCAGGTCAGAAAGTATTGAGCTAGACAAACAAATAATCTCACCTAATATAAAGTGTCTCCCTATATTCCTAACTTGCCCAATCCAGGTTAGTCAGACTTTATTCCATCTATGGAATACACAAACCTTTATGTAAAACTCTCTAGGAAGGACAAGGGAGAGTATATTTGGGGTGATGTTGTCCTGTACATCAAAGAAAGCATACTATCAAACTAGAAATCCCAAAAGTGGTAGAATCCTCCATACTTACCATGGTGACTCACCAGGCTCCACGAGAAATATGGTGGGCATGGCATTGCTTCCCTGGCATATATACTGTGCTGTAGTTCCTGTGTAGCTCTTGTATCATGAAATAAAAGAGGTCACCTATATGGTTATTGAAGAAAACCCCTCATTCAGAAAATGGAAGTCTTGCCCAAACAAAAACAAGTAAGGACTCGAAGTTCCAGAAAATAAATGCAAGCAAACATTAAGAAATGCAAAAGGGGATTTTGAGGAACATATCACTAAAAACATTAAGCACAACAATGAAAATTCTGTAAATGTATTAGAAGCAGAAAGCCAGCCAAGGGCATAGCTGGAAGACAAAGACATTAACAAAGTACTGAAGGAAGAGAAGGATTTCAGAGAAGCTGAATAAATTATTTTCTTTTGCCTTCATTGCAGAAAGCAACATTATTTATTTAAAATTACTTTTAGGCTACCTATAAGAGGGGAACCCATGCTTCAATCTCTTCCCATATATATCTGCTTGGACTCTATGATCATCTTCAGAGACCTTCTTTGCTGTGTCACCACTAAATAAGGTGAGACAAGTGGCTACCGAGGATTGTAACAAACCAGGTGAAGATCTTTTATTTAACCAAATAATTTTATTTATCTATGTCTTTTAGCCATTCTTTTAAAAATGTGTTAATGTTTTTAGACGATGCAGTGGTACTGGTCTTTTCCCTTTTTCCCTTTTCTCATGCAACCATTGAATAATGGAATCACAGAACAGTAGAGTTGGAAGGGGCAAGGAAGGTCTTCATGTCCAAGACCTGCTCAATGCAAATCTCCAAGTTAATCCATCCCTCTCAAATGGCTGTCCAGCTGCGTCTTGAATGCCTTTAGTGTGGGGGAGCTCACAACCTCCCTAGATAATTGGCTCCATTGTCATATTGATCTCACAATGATGAAGTTCTTCCTGATGTTCAGCTGGAATCTGGCTTCCTGTAGCTTGAACCCATTATTTCATGTTCTACACTCTAGGATGATCAAGAAGTGATCCTGGCTCTCCTCTGTGCAACAATCTTTCAAGTACTTGATGGGTGCTACCATATATCTCCTCACTCCTATTTATTTATATACAATATTTGCATCCTGTCCTACACAATCCATTTGTCCCAGAATGGCTTACTATATAAATTAACAAAAGTACACCAGCAATCAAAGAATACAATATCAAAATGTGATTGAGAATACTGATAGAAACAAATTAAAATTATTTAAACCTTAAAATGTTGGGCGAATAAAAAGGTTTTTATTTAAACCTTAAAATGTTGGGCGAATAAAAAGGTTTATACCTGGCGCTGAAAAGAATATAAAGTTGGCACCAGGCGAACCTGTCTGGATAGTGCATTCCACAGTTGGTGCACCACCACAGAGAAGGCCCTCCTCCGGGTATTCATTCCCCTAACCTCCTTCAAGGAGGGTTCCTGGAGCAGGGCCTCTGCTGCAGATCTTAGGGGGTGGGAGGACGTATAGGCAAGAAAATGTTCCTTCAGGTATCCTGGTCCCAAGCCATTTATGGCTTTATGGGTCAATAAAATTAAATTGGGCCCAGACTTCAGTCGGGAACCAGTGTAGCTGATAGAGGACCAGCATTATGTGAGAATAGTGACCAGCCCCTATTGGCAATCTGACAGCTCTGTTTTGAACCAGTTGAAGTATCCAGACCACGGCAGCCCCACGTAGAGCGCATTACAGTAATCCAACCTGGAGGTTACCAGAGTATGTATCACTTTTGCAAGGCAGTGCTCATCCAGGTAAGGACGCAGTTGATGGATCAGCTGAAGCTGAAGGAAAGCGCTCCTTGCCACTGCTGCCACCTGGGCCTCCAGGGACAGCTCTGGGTCGAGGAGCACTCCCAAGCTGTGGACCCTGTCCTTTAGAGGGAGTACAACCCCATCTAGGACAGGGCCAAAATCATTTACCTGAAAACCCAAACTGCCTACCAAAAGGACCTCCATCTTATCTGGATTGAGTCTCAGTTTATTGGTCCTCGCCCAGCCCATTACCTTGGCCAGGCACCGGTTCAGGACAACCACTGCTTCACCTGGATTAGATGCAAAAGATAGGTAGAGCTGGGTGTCATCAGTGTATTGATGGCTCCGCAGCCCAAACCTCCTGATGACCTCTCCCAGAGGTTTCATGTAGATGTTAAAGACCACTGGGGACAAAATGGAACCCTACAGTATTCCATGGCAAAGTTGCCATGGCACAGGGCCATATTTCTCCAGCAGCACCTTCTGGAATCAGCCAAATCCCAAACTCTTGTCTTCTCCAGACCAAACGTGCAATTCTTTTAATCTCTCTTCATAGGGCCTTGTTTTCAGTCCCCAGATCATCCTTTTGTTGCCCTCCTTGGAACCCTTTCCAGCTTGCCTGCATCTTTCTTAAACTGTGGTACCCAGAACTGGATGTAGTACTCCCAATGGGCCACAAACCAAGTGGAGCAAAAATAGTACTTCATGTGATTTAGAGATGATACTTCTATTAATGCAGCCCAAAATAGCATTGGCTTTTTTTCTTTTTTTTTTCTTTTTTTTTTTGCAACCACATCATATTGTTGACCCATATTCAACTTGTGATATACAGCAATTCCAAGATCCTTCTTACTGGAGTATTGTTGAGCCAAGTATCACCCATCTTGTACCTATTCATTTGCATCCTTTTTGCTAGATATAAAACTTTGGCATTTGTCCCTATTGAATTAATTTTCATTCTGTTGTTTTCAGTCCAGTGCCCCAACCTATCAAGATTACTTTGAATTTCTGCCTTCCCAGATATCGCACCCAATTTTGTATCATCTTGAAATTTGATTAGCATTCTCTGCAGTTCCTCATCCAAGTGATTAATAAAAATGTTAAAGAGCACTGGGTCCAGGACTGAACCCTGTGGTAGCCCACTTCTTACCTTCCACCAGTGTGAGAGAATGCTGTAGTTAAGTGTGGATTCACCTGATAGTTGTTCCATCTAGCCCATGGGTCCTCAAACTATGGCCTGCGGACAGGAACTGGCCCAGTATGCTCATTTATCCAGCCCGCCTCAGAGGTTTTGGACTTGCTCAGAGAATGATAGCTCTGAGCCAGTGCAGGCATTCTTTGAAACTGAGCAGAGAGCCGGTGCATGTGCCAAATTGTAACAGTTGAACTGCGTGTGCGCTGGCCCCCCCCCCCCCCCCATTGCACGCATATACAGAGTGGGAATATGGAGCGGGAAACAGAAGAGAGGTGGGCGGAAGAGAAAGAGAGATGAAGACAAAGAAACTAAAAAAGGATTGAAGGTAAGAAAAATATAACTTTTTAAATCTATTTTTAATTATGTGAGTCCAGGGGCAGACAGACTGAGGTGGAGCGGGGCCAGGGCTCCTGTGCCTTCACCACGGCCTTCTCCAAGTAAGCTGCCTTGCCTCTCTGACCGCCCACTTCCGCTCTTGCTCCCTCGGAAGCGGGGCGGTGGTGAGAACTATAATTTCCACCATGCCCAACCAGCATGGCCAATGGAAGTTGTAGTCCAACTCATCTGGACAGTACCAGTTTTAGCTAGGTTGCACTTAAAATATGGTAGTCATTAGCTCTGCATCCAAATATAGCCATTGTGTATTGTGGGAATTGTTCTGGGCTGAGTTGCTTCATATACTAACAGTGGCATTAACAGTATTTATCCTTAGTATTTTTGCTTCATTCTTTGTAAATGCTGGTTGCAGTCATCAGCTGCATTATGCAAAATACTACATTTAGTGCCTTGGTTGTGTTGTAGCTATGCTCTTTCCCCACCTCATCTTAGACTTTTTTTTTTGAAAAATTTTATTAAAATTTTAAACTAATACAACAGACATCTATCGTCACACACATCAGACTTATTGGGTCAGCCTCCTACTACATATCTTTTAACATTCTATGATCACACTTAAATCCATTTATGATAGCTTGAAAACATCTTTAGATCAAAACCAAGTCCCGTTTCTCCAGCCAAAAAAAAAAAAAAAAGAGAGAGAGAGAAATAATTCCAAATTTGATAGAAGTCACTATCTTCCTTCTCTTTCATCAGTAAAAACAGTCCCTTCATTTCTTGCAAAATCCTGTTTCTCTTGACCAATGTTAAAGGGAAGCATCTCCCAGAAGCTCAATCTAAACATTTCTAGACAATTCAGAATCTTTTCATTTTTCTAATGGTAGACAGTTAACTTCCTCATTACCCAATTACAAATAGCATCAAAATTATCCATTTAAGTCATTACTTTGTAAAATAATAAATTCTCTTATTTTCAATTAGAAATAAAATCAAAGACATCCATTTAAGATCTTTAAATAAGTCTTAGCTAATCTATTTGGTGGCATTTAATACCTATAATACTTTTTAAACAGAATTTCATTAATCTAAGTTACTAATGTTTCACCAGCCATACTAACTTAGCCTTTCTTTGTCACATGTGAACATACCAAACTATCTAAATCATCCCTTTTAAAGCTATAAAGAAAAAATTCTCTACAGTTACAAACAACATCAAAAACATCCATTTATCATCTCTAAAAACACCTTAGTTATTCCGTTTGGTGGTAATTAATACCTATAATATTTTTAAAACAGGTTTTCAAGATAGTAAATTCTCTTATTTTCAGTTACAGATAGAATCAAAAATATCCATTTAACATCTTTAAGGATGTCTTAACTAGTCTATTTGGTGGCAGCTGATACCTATACTACCTTTTAAACAGGATTTTATTAATTTAACTTGCTAGTGTTTCACCAACAATAATAGCTTAGCCTTTCTACGTCACATATGAACATACCAGCCTATATGAGTCATCTCTTTCTGAAGTAAAAAGAAAAAATTCTCTTATTTTTTCCTTATACCCCTGCCATATTTATTTTTTCTTTTTCTTTACACCACTACCAAAACTGGCTTCTTTATTTATATTAAAACATCATGCAATAAATTGTGCCTGCAATAAATTATGTCGAAACCTTCCATTCTTGTTTACATTAAAATGTCATGGTGTCTGCAACATATCATGTGTCTTGGATTGTAGCCAAGCTATCTTCTCCTTCTCCAACATAACAAGCAAATCCCATGAAAGCTTACTTATTGAGTTCACTGATTGTGTTAATTTTCCCATTGTTTCAAAATTTCTATCTGTTTGTTGGCTATTTACAAGCCAATCCCATGATAGCTAGCTTATTGTCTTTCCTGTTTCAGATTTTCCTTCTGCTTGCTGGATATTCTGTATATTCTGCTCAGGTACAAATCGCTTGCCCAAAGCCTTATTAATGGAAATGTCTAATTTATCAAAACAACCTTTTTGTTCAATTAAAAAACAATCAAATTGCTCAATTAAAACAGTCTTCTGCTGTGTTAGTATCGCCTGTTGGAATAGTTGCAAAGCTGTTAAAGAAGTCTGTATTGCCAAGAGTGTCTTCTGTATTTCTTCCACAGTAGTAATAATTAACTTAAAACGCAAGGCTTGGCAGCTGTCCAAGGGGTCCCAGGAACAAAGGGAAAGATGGCCGTTTCTAAAAGTGAGTTATGTCCTTCTATCAGTTCTTGGCAGTAGTCCAACATAGACAAAAAGTCCTTCTGTCCTTCAGTTCCACAGTAATTATATTTTAATCCTTCGGCCCAAGAAATCACCACAGTAGACAGAAAAGCATCGCTCAGTATTTAAGTTTCCTGGCAAGTAGCCAGCTAATTTTGGCGAAACTCCAACATACAAGAAAGATCCTTCTATCATTCAATTCCACAGTAATTATTATTTTGATTCTTCGCCCTTGGAGAGATTAAAGAAGAAAAATCTTTTCCTTACTTACAAAGAGCTCTGTCTCTCTCTTCTCATGTAATTTGCTGCTTTTCAACTCCATGGGGGGAGGGGGGAGATTCCTTTCCTCCTCCACCCGAAGTGCTTTTTCTTTTTCCTTTGTATCAATTAACAAGGAATACAGCTTTTTCCACGGGTATCATGGCAAAGAAAGAAAGAAAGAAAGAAAGAAAGAAAGAAAGAAAGAAGGAAAGAAAATTCCCAATAAATCCGATGTGCTTATAGCTAAATCTAATCTAAAAAAAATGGTATGTTGAGGACTTGCAGAGGGCTGATCTTTCCCTCCTGTGTTGCCTGGCTGAGAAATGCTTGATTTTCTCCCAGTAGATGTGGGCTTGCCGTTCCACATCGTCTAGGAGATTCCCCAAGCACACTATCTTCGCCCTGACACGGCTTAGATTGATCCCCCACGGCCCGCCACCGGGCAGTTACCAGCATGATAATGAAGCCTCATTAATCACGTCTGTGTTGTCCCGACGCCATACCCCTCATCTTAGACTTCTCCTGCAGCCCAAGGGAGAGGAGCAAACATTTTTAATTATTTTTTTAAATTTTTAATTAAATTTTAAATTTAATTAATTTTAATGTGCAATGTGCATAGGAATTTGTTCATTTTTTTAAAAACTGTAGTCCAGCCGCCCAACAGTCTGAAGGACAATGAACTGGCCCCCTGTTTAAAAAGTTTGAGGACCCCTGATCTAGCCCATGTTTAGCTAGTTTGCTAATGAGGATATTGTGGGGCACTGTGTCAAAAGCTTTGCTGAGATCAAGATATATTATGTCCACAGCATTCACACAATCCACCAGTGAATGAACCCAATCAAAAAAATGAAATCAGATTAGTCTGGCAGGATTTGTTCTTGATAAATTTTGTTGTATTTTTTCCAAGGTGTTTGCATATCAGCTGCTTTATAATCTGTCTAAGAATTTTCCCAAGGAGTGAAGTAAGACTAACTGGTCTGTAGATCCCAGTTCTTTTTTCTCCCCCTTTCTTGAAGATGGGGACAACATTAACCCTTCTCCAGTGATCTGGCACTTCTCCTCTCCCCCATGATTTCTCAAAGAAAATGGACAGTGGTCCTGAGAGTTCTTCTGCCAGCTCCTGTGTTACTCTAGGAAGCAATTTACTGGGCCCTGATGCAGTTCACCATTGGCTTCTTCTGGTGTCTCCTACCCGTTTTTCCTTGCTGGAATTGTTTTTAATTGCATCCTAGAATGTTCTTTTTGGAAAAAAATCCCATCCATCTTGGACTTGTTTCCTCATTAGAGTAACTTGCTTTGGACTTATCATTGTTCTAAGTTTATTTTACTTTATCCAGGGTACATGCTTGGCCATGCTGGACTTTTGCGTTGCTTAGAATCAAGAATTCAAGTATGGCATGGCCTGTTTTCCCTGGAGTTCCCATAACTGCTCCTTTGTCCACTAGGTCCTCTCTAGTTCCGTCCTCCACTTTCTGTAGCAGACAGTTATCAGCAACACAGTCAGGAACTTCTTGGAGGGGGCATGCTGGCAGAATTTGTCTCCTGATAAAGATTGGGTAAATTGAAGTCCTTAATAGCTACTACATCATGCCTCCTATTTAGGTATTCATATTATGTTTTAGAAACATAGAAACAGAGCAAGTCAGAAGGGACCTCCGGAGCCATCTAGTCTGACCTCCGGCACCAGCTGGCTCCACTCACGACATGCCCACCATGTGCACGTCCAGCCTGTCCTTGAACACCCGCACCGAAGGGGCCTCAACAACCTCTTGTGGAAGCCCATTCCACACCCTTGGGGTCCTAACTGTCAGGAATTGCTTCCTGGCATCCAAATGGAAGCTTGGCTCCCTGAACTTTGCTCCATTGGAGCGCATCCTGCCCTCCTCTGCAGGGGAGAATAGGTCTCTACCCATCTCCATGTGACATCCCCTCACATACCTGTATGTCACCAACATATCCACTCTGAGTCTCCTCTTCTCCAGGCTGAAGAGACCTAGTTTCCTCAGTCTTGCCTCATACCCCATCCCCTGCAAACCGGCCACCAACCTTGTGGCCTTACGCTGCACTGACTCCAACCTGGCTATATCCTTTCTGTAATGAGGGGCCCAAAACTGAACACAATACTCCAGTTGCGGGCACACCAGAGTCGTGTAGAGTGGTAGTAATACCTCTCTTAATCTAGAAGCCACACTTCTGGCTATGCAACCAAGGGTGGCGTTCGCCCTCTTGACCACCGCATCACACTGCTGACTCATGTTTAGCCTGCAGTCAACCAGTACCCCGAGATCCCTTTCACAAGTGCTGCTCTCCAGCCACGTGTTCCCTAACCTGTACTTATAACACATATTCCTATGCCCCAAGTGCAAGACCTTGCGCTTATCCACATTGAACACCATCCTGTTTTCTCCTGCCCACTTCCATAGTCAGTCCAGATCCTTTTGGATCTGGAGTACCTGCTCCTCAGTTGTGGCCACTGCTCCAGTTTTAGTGTCATCTGCGAATTTGATCAGCAGACTGTTCACCCCTTCTTCCATGTCATTAATGAAAAGATTAAACAGGATCAGCCCCAGGACAGAGCCCTGGGGGACCCCGCTTGTCACTGCCCGCCATCCTGATGATTCCCCACTAATGGTTACCTTCTGCTTTCGGTCAGTCAACCATGCCCTAATTCACCAGACAGTGCTTTGGTGTATCCCAAAACTCCTCAGTTTCTACACCAGGATATCATGGGGCACTTTGTCAAAGGCCTTGCTGAAATCCAGGTATACCACATCCACTGCATCCCCTCCATCTAGCCATCTCGAAACCTTGTCATAGAATTCCACAAGGTTTGTCTGGCAGGACCTGTTTTTGCGGAAGCCGTGTTGTGTGGCTGTCAGCCTCCCTTCCCTATCTAGCATCACTAGATCTCTCTCTATTATGAGCCTTTCCATTGTTTTTCCTACAATGGACGTTAGGCTAACCGGTCTATAATTCCCCAAGTCCCTTCTACTACCCTTTTTGAAAATTGGGACCACTGATGCCACCCTCCAGTCCTCTGGAACTTCACCCGTTCTCTACGAGGCCTCAAAAATGGAGGCCAGCGGGCATGAGAGAACGCTTGCCAACTCTCTAAGTACTTTCGGGTGTAACCTGTCAGGGCCTGACGCCTTTGTAATGTTCAATGCCCTGAGGAGCCCCTCGACTTCAAGGGAGGCTGACTCTAATCTGTGCCCCTAAGTCCCCAGCCTCATCTAATCTCCTAAGCGGATATCCCCCGTCCTGCTTTGGGGAGAACACAGAGGCAAAATAGTCATTTAGCATCTGTGCCTGTTCCCTCATATCAGTCACTGGATCTCCTTCCTCCTTATTTAGTGGTCCCATCACTTGTCTCCCCTTCCTCTTCCTATTTACATGCTGAAAGAAGCCCTTCTTGTTGCTCTTGATATTCTTGGCAAGTCTCAGCTCGTAATCAGACTT
>NW_025336598.1:1342522-1417647 GCF_004798865.1 Varanus komodoensis | reverse complement strand
CATTTAGCATCTGTGCCTGTTCCCTCATATCAGTCACTGGATCTCCTTCCTCCTTATTTAGTGGTCCCATCACTTGTCTCCCCTTCCTCTTCCTATTTACATGCTGAAAGAAGCCCTTCTTGTTGCTCTTGATATTCTTGGCAAGTCTCAGCTCGTAATCAGACTTAGCCTTGCGAAGAATCCTTCTGCAACGGGCCTCCTCCTCCTGGTATACCCTTTTGTCTATTTGCCCCAGTACTCATTTCCTACAGAGGTTCCTCTTTTGTCTAACCCCTCTAACCACCTCCTTTCGCATCCATGGCGGCACTCTCCTCCGTCTCCCCTCCTTACTGACTAGAGGTATTGTCAAGGCTTGCATCTCTAAAACCTCCCTTTTGAGTGCTATCCATCCCTCCTCCACTCGCTTACCTTCCAGTAACCTATCCCAGGAGACTTTCCCCAGTCTGGCCTTCAGTTGGCCAAAGCTGGCCCTCTTGAAGTCCCAGCGTTTAGTGCTCGACCTGCTGCACATCCCCAGTCCTCTGATCTCAAAGCAAAGGATGGAGTGATCACTTGCATCCAGAGCTCCCCTAATCTGTACTTCATCTATCAGCTCCTCCCTATTGGTCAAGACCAAGTCAAGGATGTCCCCCCCCCCCATTGCCTTTCAAACCCTCTGTGTGAAAAACCCTCCCTCTGTAGCTTCTAGGAAGTGATGTGACCTGGCTGTCACCGCCAAGTGAATCTCCCAAGTAATATCCGGGAGATTGAAATCTCCCATAATTACTGTGTCTCTCCCCGAGATATCCTTAGAATCTGGCCTGTCAAGACATCATCCAGGGTCTCAAGTTGATCTGGAGGGCGATAACATACCCCCACTGTCAGGTCTTTTTCCCTGTCAAAACCCCTAAGTTTCACCCAGACTGCCTCTGCCAAATCCCCTTCTGTGCTGCTTTCTATCTCACTGCATCCTATCCCTTCCCTGACGTATAAAGCCACGCCCCCACCTCTCTTTCCCTTCCTGTCCTTTCTAAAAAGGTGTTACCCTTCTATGTTCACATTCCAGACTTGCCTTTCATCCCACCAAGTTTCTGTGTTTCCCACCAGGTCATACCCTCCTATTCCCAGGAGAGCTTCAAGCTCTTCCTGCTTATTACCCATGCTCCTAGCATTGGTGTACATGGAGCTCAACTCCTTCCTACCTCTTCCTTTCCTTGGAGTTCCCAGCCTCCTCCTTCCTCCCATCATCCATGATACCTGGCCCCTCTCTTTAGGAGTCCTGTCAGTCCCTACAGTATCTCAAAAACCCTGCTCCCATAGCCCTGATCCTCTCCCCACACTTGTCCAGTGCAGACATGTTTCCACGGGGCCTGAAACCACTCCCCCCCCCTCCGCTCAGTGTAAAGCCTTTCAGACGAAGCTCACCAGAGCATCTCCAAAGGACCTTTTCCCTTTCCTCGTGAGGTATAACCCGTCCCTTGCCAGAAGTCCATTGGCAAGAAAACGAGTGCCGTGGTCGAGGAACCCGAAGCATTTCTTCTGGCACCACACCCTGAGCCAGTTGTTCACCTCGGAGACCCTCTGTCCCTTCCTGGCCCAAATCCCTGGACCGGTAAGATTGACGAGAAGGCCACTTGGGCCTTTAGCTCCCTGAGGTTCTTCCCCAAGGCCTCGAAGTCCCTGGTGATCTCGACCACACCCTGCCTGGCCATGTCGTTTGTGCCCACATGGATCACCAGGAGCGGCTGGTGACCCCAGGAGTGAACAAGATGCTCCACTCTGTCCTTCACATGCCAAATGCATGCGCCCGGCAGGCAGCAAACCTCCCTTGTCTCCAGGTTGGGGCAGCACACCACTGCCTCAGTGCCCCTCAGCAAGGAGTCCCCAACAACAATTACTCGCTGCTGTGTGTTCCCGGTGGTGGTGGGCGGCTGTGCCCTGGCCCTCGCCTCTCCTGCAGCAGCCCCTTTGCCGCCTGAGGTCCCAGGCTGGGGGTCCTGCTGGTTCCCCGAGGCCTCATCAGCCCCAGCCTCCCCAAGTGGAGCGAACCTGTTTCCCAGCTCCAGATTGGTGCCAGGAAAAGGAGGAGGCTGTGCTGGCCTCCTCCTCCTGTGGGTGACATACCTCCATGTCTCCGCAGCTGCTCCTCCTGTGGTCTCTCCCTCAACCCTCTGTCCGGGGGGGGGGGCTGCTCCAGGGGGGCCTGGAGAGCTCTCTTGGCCCTCAGGCACCTCACCTCCTCTTCTAGCAGGGTCACCAGCTTACACCGAGGGCAAGTGTAACCCTGCCTCTCCTGGGGGAGAAGGGCAAACATGTTGCAGCTGTCACAGCGGACAGCAACACCTTGACTCCCGCCAAGGCCATCTCCTGGTCAGCCACTGGGATCCCTTCCGAGACCTTACCTTGGTCCCCTGCCTTGTTTGTCCTGCAGTTCCTCTCACTCACCCAGTTCTCCCAGACAAAAACCCACTCGCATACACACACAATGATAAAATAAACTTACATTTATAAAATAAACTTAAATTTAAATTGGAGGAAAAACAACGCAAAGCACAGCACAGCACAACAAAAAAAATCCCAAAGAAAGAAGGAAAGGAAAGGAAAGGAAAGGAAAGGAAAGGAAAGGAAAGGAAAAAAAACCCTCTGCATCCCAGGGAAGCAAGTCCCCAGACAGCCCAGGCCACAGCTAAGGGACACACAAGGGATGACGCCCTTGTTGTGTCACCCTGAATGGCTGAGCTCGGCTTTATCAGTCCCTCAGGCCAGTGGCCCTGCCTGTCCGCTTCCTCCTGGCCCCTCTAGCCTCTCTGGCCCCGCCCCCTTCCTCTCCGCTGCTCCCCTGCCCAGCTCCTACCTTGACTTCGCCAGTCCCCTGGCCACTCAGCACTCTCTCCCAGCCTGTGCCTCTGCTGCTGGGCCAAGAGGCCAGAGCCAAAAGGGCTTGCAGTGGCTGAGCTCAGCCTTATCAGTTATAATATATTATGTTTTCTTATTGTATGGCCTAAAGTTTTATTTTCTGAATCATCCAGAGCACTTCTTCTATTATATATTATAAATATATAGTAAAAACAAATAAGAAACATACAAATATTGTTCAGGAAGGGCATTTGAAGGACTAAAGAAAACTGAAGAAGTTCACTAATCAGCAATGCTAAGAAAACAAATGAAATCTTGGGATGCATTTACAGAAGCAGATTATGGGAAGGAATAGTCCATCCTGTGTCAGTCAGACCACACCGAGTTCTGGGCACCTCATTTTAAGCTGAAGTGCATGCAGCAAAATGCAACTGGTTGGTGAGGGGTCTGGAAACCAAATCTTATGAGAAATGGCTGAAAGAACTGGGTATGTTTAGTCTGGAGAAGGAAAGTTTAAGAGGAGACATGAGAGAGTTTGTCATATACCTAAAAGACAGTCATGAAAACATAGTGCACACTTGTTCTCTTGGAAATTTAAAGGAAGCAGATTTTGGCTAAACATCAAGAGATACTTCTTAACAATGAAAGCTGTTCAGCAGTGGAACAAATTGCCTCAAGAAGTGGTGATGGGTTCTCTTTTGCTGGAGGTATTTAAGCAGAAACTGGATGGTCATCTGTTGATGCAGAGCCTGCATTAAGCAAGGGGCTAAACTAGATGACTGAGGTGTCTTTCACCTCTAAGATTCCAGCCTATAAACAAGTTGAAAACAAATGAATAATCAGGTCCACATTGTATTCATGTGTGAATTCTTACAGAATCTCAAACTGCTATTCTTCTATCAACAACATGTAACTCTATGTTCCTATAGAGTCAGTGTAATGTTCCCTTTTTTCCTGAAAAGGATCCAGGCAAGATCCATTAATTACAAGTTGATTAGTATGTTCCAGCTAAAATGGTGGGAAAATAAAATAATAAAAAATAAAATAATATAAATAAAAATCCCAATAATAGAGAAGGATAAGTCTTACTAACAAAAAATCAACATGGCTTTTGAAAAGATCAGTCCTTTCGCATTAACCTTTTATAGAGCTATTTTGAGAATATCAACAACATGCAGAAAAGGGTAAACAAAGGTTACCTGACTGTTACAAAGTCACTCACTAAAGACTCCTGAGCAAATTTAGAAGGATGGGGAAAGCAGTTCATCAGTTCTGTTATGAACTGATATGTACTACTTTTGCATAGCTTGGCTCAATCATCAATTTAAATAGAGAGTGCATCCAAGAAATTAGAAGACTTGGAAAGGCAGCAATGAAGGGACTTTAAAAGAGCATCAAGTGCAAGAATGTTTTACTAGAGATCAATGTCAAGATCATTCACAGTATTGTATTCCTGATCACTATGTGTAGGTGAGAAAGCTTGATAGTGAGAAAAGCTGATCAGGAGAAAAATGATGCAGTCACAACATGGTACTTTGTGAATATTGTGGACTGAGAGATGGTGAACAAGTAGCTCCTAGATCAAATCAAGCCAGAACTTTCCCTGGAAGTGAAAATGACAAAACTGAAATTGTTGTACTTCAGGGAAGACTCACCAGAGAAAGTTATGCTAGGAAAATCTGGCAGCAGAAAAAGGGGAAGACCAGCTATGAGATGGGTCAATTCCATAAAGGAAGCCACAGCTCTGAGTTTACAAGGTCTGAGTAGGCCTGTCAAGAGACAGGACTTTTCGGAGGGCATTCATTCATGGGGTAACCAGAAATCAGAGAAGAAAAATAGAGAAATTCTTGGAAGATGAGGCTTTCAGTAGCTACTAAACTTAATAGCTTTATATTGTCTCCAGGATAAGTGGCAGTATGGAAGAAGCTACTTTATTCCTGGTCTGTTGCAAGCTTCCAACAGACACCTAAAGGGCCACTATAAAGGCAATACTAACTAGGTAGGGCTTTGAACTGATTAAGCATGTCTTTATTATTCTGCAAGTTCTGGAATTCTTTTGCAGTGCTTACATGTTTTTGTATGAAGAATGTCATGTACAATATAGCAATGTGTCATGTTTAAATTGTGACCACCAAACTTGAAGGAGATAATAACATGATTTGTTAAACACTTTGAGAAAAAAAAATCAACTTTCCTGTTTTTATAGGCTTTTTAAATAGTATTTTGTATTGAATTTGTATTATTTCTGATTTACTGTAAGCCACCCAGAGAGCCCTATGGACTATGGGGTAGCATACAAATGTAGAAATAATAATAACAATAATAATAACAATACCACCTTTGCTCTTCCTGTATACAATGTGTAAGCCTGTTCAAGTTGTAGCCAGCTGCATTTATGGTGTAATTCTCCAAGGGTGCAAAAATAAAAAATGCTGGTGCTGTTCACAGAATTCAGCTTCCTGTTGTGCTTTGCTTGATCTTCATTAGGGCAAACTAAGGGACAAACCAAAGGCTAGTCAGTTCCAGTCAGTGAACAGACAGTGGTTAAAAGTCTGGCAAGGGGGAGAACTCCAAGAAAGAGGACTGCAGAAAACCAATATATAAAGAAAGATATATAATTCAATCCAAGAAACAGAGTCAAGTGGTATCCAAATGTCAGTTGCATAAAGGTGCAGTCAAAACTGAAATCAGAAGTACTGCAGCTGGTAGCAAAGCATTATTTCTTGCAGCTGGTAGGTTCTAGTTTTTATAGCCTGGGGCTTGCTCAGGAACTTGCCCAGGGCTCAGCTGCACACCATCACAGGTGTTCCAGCAAATGTCCTACTCATGAGGAGGTCTTTATTAGAGAAGAGTGCAGCTACTCTGCATGGTAACCTGCACCTCCATCTTCTGGAGCTAGTGTACTTGACAGCTGAGTAGGTACAGTACTTGGTTTTCTCTTCTGCACCCAGAGTTGAGGTCCAGTCCTCAGAAATCCTATCTGAGGGTGCCTTAGGGTCTGCTACTGTAGAAGGAGCCAAAGAATCTTCTTTATTGATCCTACAGATCCTTGATATCTTACTAGCATCAGGAAACTGCACAGACTGCATACCTTCTGCTGGATCAAGCTCTTTATCTACTGAGTCATCAGGGTCAGACATAACACTTTCCGGGAATCTCAGTTGTTATTTCTTGAAAAAAAGTAAGTTTCTAAGCATTATGACTAGCCAATTTTATCAGAAACAATGCTACCTAGGTCTTAGCTGGACTCAGATTCAGTTTGTTGTCTCCATCCAGCCACCTGCCAACTTAGACACCTGTTAAGAATGCTCTCTGCTTGGTCTGATGTGACCCCACCCCTGATAGATTGACAGCAATTCACACAGTCAACAGCTGAGCTTTTCTAGAAATGTTGCATAGATGTTAAACAACATGAAAAGGAAGAACTTGGAGGAATCCCTTGTCAAAAAATCTTTGATTAGAGAAGCAGACTGCCACTCTCAAGTTCTGGAATGGATAAATCTGACTCCAACTAACTTCTATTTCTACTAACCTAGAAGGATACCATAGCAAATGAATAGACCTGAAACTGACATTTTATTAGGCCAGTATTGTGGCAGGGTTCTCTGTGTAAAGCGTAGACAACTAGCTTTCTTCAGGTATTTCTGTTCCTCCTCATTGCCTTCAAAAACATTTGATAAGCCATATTATCCAGTACCAGTGCAATTCTCTATACATGTATCTGGGAGTAACTCTCATTAAACTCAGTAGGATTAGCTCCTGAATAGAATCCCCAATTGCTCTTCTCTTCCTCTCCCTTTTAATTGCTAGATTTACTAATTTATTTAGACAATTTCTATGCCACCCCATTCGCAAAAAGCCTCGGGGCAGCTTACAACATAAATAAATAATTATATAATTAGCCTTAAAGAAAAAAATCCAGAAACATCTCAGCACGTACATAAAAACCCAATAAATACAATCAATAAATTAACAATTAAAATAACTTTTAAATAAAAAGGTCTTGGCCTGGCTCAGAAAAACAAATAACGATGGCGCCAGGCGGACCTCTCTGGGGAGCGCATTCCATAGGTGGGGCACCACCACAGAGAAGGCCCTCCGGGTACTCACCCTCCTAATATCTTTCACGGAGGGTTCCTGGAGAAGGGCCTCTGCTGCTGATCTCAAGGGGAGGGAGGGCATATATGGACACAAGTGCTCCTTTAGATAACCAGGTCCCAAGCCATTGAGGGCTTTATAGGTGATAACCAACACCTTGAATTGGGCCCAAACTTCAATGAGAAGCCAGTGAAGCTGACGGAGGACTAGGGTTATATGAGAACAACACCCAGTCCCCGTCAGCAACCTGGCAGCTCTGTTTTGCATCAATTGAAGTATCCGGACCATCTTCAAGGGTAGCCCCACGTAGAGTGCTTTACAGAAGTCTAATCAAGAAGTTACCAGTGCATGTGTCACTGTCACCAGGCAATAGTTCTCCAGGTAGGGACGCAGCTGATGGATCAGCCAAAGCTGAAGGAAAGCGCTCTTCACCACTGCCGTCACCTGAGCTTCTAATGACAGCTCTGGGTTGAGGAGTACTCCCAAGCTGCGAACCTTGTCCCTAAGAGGGAGTGCAACCCCATTCAGGACAAGGTCCCAGTTCCCTACTCCGAAGCCCAAACCACCCACCAACAGGACCTCCGTCTTGTCTGGGTTGAGCTTCAGTTTATTGGCCCTTATCCAGCCCATTACCTCGGCCAGGCATCGGTTCAGTACAGCCACTGCCTCACCTGGATTGCTTGAAAATGAGAGGTAGAGCTGGGTATCATCAGCATACTGATGATTCCGCAGCCCACACCTCCTAATGACCTCTCCCAGAAGTTTCATGTAGATGTTGAATAGCAAGGGGAATAAAATGGACCCCTGCAGAAGTCCATGGCATAGCTGCCATGGCACAGAGCCATAGTCCCCCAGCACCACCTTCTGGAATCGGCCATTGAGATAGGAGCGGAACCACCACAAAGCAGTGCCTCCAACTCCCAATCCCGCTAGCCTAACCAGAAGGAAACCATGGTCGATGGTATCGAAAGCCACTGAGAGGTCCAGGAAAGCCAACAGGGACACACTCCCCCTGTCTGTCCCTGCACAGGTCATCATACAGGGCGACCAAGGCAGATTCAGTACCATACCCGGGTTTGAAGCCAGACTAAAATGGGTCCAGATAATCAGTTTCATCCAAGAGTGCTTGGAGTTGTCCCACCACCACCTGCTCTAACACCTTGCCCAAGAACGGGATGGTGGCCACTGGTCTATAATTGGCGGCCATCTCTGGATCCAGGGATGCCTTCTTTAGGACTGGCCGGACTACCGCCTCCTTTAAAGGGGCAGGTACCCAGTTGTCCCTTAGAGAGGTGTTGACAACCTCCTGGATCCAGGCCCCTATCCCGTGCTTGGCTTTGTTAAGTAGCCAAGATGGGCAAGGGTCCAGTAAGCAGGTGGTAGGATGTACTTGTCCAAGCACCTTGTCCACATCATCAGGCCGCAACAACTGAAACTCATCCATCAATTTTGGGCCAGATGGCAACATTGGCGCCTCCCCAGAAGGTTCTGAGTCACTAGTGGAGTCCAGCTCATGATGAATCTGAGTGATTTTCTCCTTGAAATGCTTGGCAAAGTCGTCACAGTGGGCCTTCGAGGGTGGCACGATGTCTTTTTTGGGGTCTGGGTGAACCAGCCCCTGTACCACCCGAAAGAGCTCCGCCAGATGGCATTGTGAGGAGGCAATGGAAGCAGAGAAGAGTTTCTTCTTCGCCATCCTCACCGCCACAGCATAGGCCCGATAATGGGCTCTTAAGTATGTTCAGTCAGATTCATCCTGTGATTTCCTCCACCTGCACTTTAGATGTCTCCCAACCCGCTTCATCACCTGTAGTTCAGGTGTATACCAGGGGGATGAACGGGCTCTGCCAGGTGGGAGAGGATGCTTAGGAGCTATCGTGTCAATAGCCCTGGTCATTTCCCCATGCCACAGTTCGACCAAGGCATTGACAGGAGCACCAGCCTTATCAACTGGGAATTCCCCCAGAGCCTTCAAGAATCCATCCAGATCCATCCGGTTCTGGGGGCGGACCAACACAATCAGGTCTGCACCCTTACAGAGGGAAAGGTCTCTTTCGAGCTCAAACCTCACGAGGAAGTGATCTGACCATGACAAGGATGTCAGACACAAGCTCCTCACCCTCAGATCCCCCTCTTCCTGTCCCGTTGAGAAAACCAGGTCCAGAGTGTGTCCACGTTCATGGGTCGGGCCAGTGACATGTTGAGACAGCCCCATGGCCGTCATGGAGACCATGAAGTCCTGAACTGCCCCGGTCGGAACAGTCTTGGCATGGAGATTGAAGTCCCCCAGGACCAGCATCCTGGGAGTCTTCAACACCAAGTCTGAGATGATCTCCATCAGCTCAGGCGGGGAGTCTGTTCAGCAGAAGGGTGCACAGTACACCAACAGAATCCCCAGTCTGTCTCGGTCACCCAACACCAAGTAGAGGCACTCTAGACCCGGCCTCGAGAGAACAGGAAGCCCCACAAGGGAGATAAAAGCTTGATAAATTAAAGCGACCCCTCTCCCCTCCCCTCCCCTCCAGGCGTGGTTGGTGCTGGACCAACTACCCGGGCGGGCACAGTTGAGAGAGGGAGACATCCCCCCCCCCAGGTCTCTGTAATGCAAGCCAGGTCAGCCCCCTCATTCACAATCAAGTCGTGGATGAGTGATGACTTATTATGGATTGACCTGGCATTAAGCAACAGCACTGACAGGCCTGGGAGGAGGTTGACAAGCCTACTTGGAACCTGCCGGCTGGGGGAATAACCAGAAAGAGGAACGAGTGTTAACCATCTGTCCCTCCTTCTTCTACACAGACTTGTTAAACCCCAACGCCATAACGTCCATTGCCTGTAACCACCCCACACACTCCCCAGGCAACCCCATAGTCAAAGCCGGAGATGAATCCATTAAACCAAACTAAAAACACATAAAAACACTTAAAAACACCCCCACAATCCCGGCAGCCCAATATAACCAGCCCCACCCACCGCCCAACAACAAAGACCCTGGCCAGCCCAGCCCCCACATGGCCCAAATTAAATTTCTACCACCCAATAGCCAAAGCTCTATTATCTAGGTTAACTAGGTTTTGCCGTATTTCACTTTACACTACACTAATTGTTGGGAGCTCTGTGTCAAGAATCATGGTTGTAAACTTGAGCTGAACATAGAAGGAGGTATACTCAGTGAAGTGTGTGTGTGACAGAGAGGTTGGTATGTATTGGCATATTTTTATTTACCTTGGATTTTAATTCATTCGGCTGGGAGTCACTTGAACTGCTTTTTAACTCTGGCTCTCTGGTGAATCAGTTTCTATTTTTTGGAAGCCACTTCCCACTGGGAACTGAGGCTTGGCTCTTCCCATGGGGGAGTGTGGGTTCAGTTATGAGGATGAAGTGGGAGGCAATTTCTTTGAAAAAACAGCAAAAAAGGAGTCAAAGTCAGAGAAGAATTTTGCACCTTTTTCAAAATGCCACTCTGCTGCAGGTAAAGAATTTAACAGCTTGTCTCAAGCCAAGAATAATTGACTGACATGGTTTGGCACCAAAGTGTCTATTTAAGCTTGCTTACATGATGGACATTTACAAAAACAAAAACTTCTAGGCTGTGTCTGGTATTTTTGTATGCTCATGCTTGCAAAGATTGATTAGCAATGTAAACAGAACGTCGTTCTTGGTTTTTCAAAAATTTCTAGAATAGGTAAGTCTAGCGTAACTTGGTTCTTCAGGAATTACTAATAGGGTTGGGATAAAATCGATAACTGGTGAAACTCCTGAGGATTGTTTCATTACATGCTGGGTTTTTACCCCTCCCCAC
Organism: Varanus komodoensis; assembly: GCF_004798865.1. Taxonomy (NCBI): domain Eukaryota; kingdom Metazoa; phylum Chordata; class Lepidosauria; order Squamata; family Varanidae; genus Varanus; species Varanus komodoensis. Next base: position 1,406,912 of record NW_025336598.1, on the reverse strand, counting down.
CTCCCCAACTGTGTCTTGAACTGGATTAAGGTCAGGCCACATCTTTATCTGCACTACAACCTTTAATAGCTATTTGATACTGCAAGACTATTTCTTTGTTTTTAATTGGGTTTTATGTCTTCAAGAAAGAACTTGGTGCTCTTCCCAATGTCTTTTTGCAGAATTGTGCTGATGTAGAATGTGAACTCATTGTCAGAATTATCATGCGTCAACAGAAGGATACCTGGTGATCCTGGGAAGATGCTTGTCCATTCTCAGTTGCAACCTTCCCCAAGCTGGCATCCTCCAGATCATGACCCCTATCATTTCAAGCCAATTGACTTGTGGCTGGTGGTGATGTCAGTTGTAGTCTAACACATCTGGAAGATGCCAGCTTGGGGAAGGCTGCTCTGCTGGCATCATTTCACACTCCCCACACATCCCCAAACTATCTAAAAGAACTTCCTCCAATTACTTTACAGGGTTAGTTTATTAGTAAGACTATGTTGCACTTGTATAGTACCTTTGTAGTAAATGATTTCCAAAGGCCTAGGTTGAGCAAGATGCTTGGCAAGCAGTTCTAGTCCCAGGCAACATCAGTCAGGCCTCATCAATGAACAAGTTACTCCTGCCAGCCAGAAAACTCTTTGCAGCTTTCTCCAGCCAGTACCAAAGTTAAATACTTCATTTTGCCTGGCTAGCCAAGATCACAAGAACACAAACACTTTCTTTCAACCTTCAACCTACGGTTGCCAGATCCTCAAACCAGAAGTTTCAGGAACTGAATCTGTTTCTCTGAATCTGTAAAGGAAAAACTAAAAATACAGTGAGGGGACAGACTCTTTTCTACATGGCTTGATGAGAGCATTTGCTCTTAATTCTGCCATGATGCCCCATCTGAGCCACCATGCACAGCTAGCATTTACCAAATGACAACACCAGGTACCATTTCTTGCTCCAGCAGGTTCCAGCTGGTGACTCCTAGGTCAAGGGGACAGTGTATCCATGCTGGGCAGCAGCCTGAATAATTAAGGAGCTGTCCATGGTCCTGAAGCTAATTTGGGGAAAGGGTTAGGGTTAGGGTTAGGGTTAAAGCAGCTGCTTTAAAGTGCATTGCCCTGCCAACACAGGAACCACTGGCCTCCACTGCTTGTGTCTGTATGCACCTTACAGATTATTGAACTTACTGAGCAAATTCCTATTGTACCCATTAAAGAAAGCAAGTGCTATTTACATAAAAATAGAAAACTTCAACAAGGGTTTTAAAATAATTGTATCACCTAAGCATGAAATAAATGTACCACTAATCTCAAACTGCCTAATACAATCAATAGAAACAAACTGGGATTACATTGTGGGATGTCTAGATAACCCCAGGCTCATATTTTGCTGTACAGAGTGCACATACATAGATGACAATCTAAACCTTCTAGGACTTGCAAAATGTAGACTGGTCAAAGATTTGTTTCCCACCTTTTAAAGCTTTCTTTCTATAACCCAAAACATGACTGAGAGACAAATTTTCCCAAAATGTGCGTAAGAAAAAGCCTATGGAGTACTTTTGTACTCTAAGTAAAGGACACAGCATGAGGCACAAAAGGTTAACTATTTTACTCTCTTTTGAAAGCTAAACATTGGAGCCAGAACCTCCAGCAAAAATAATTCAAAATTCATTGAGGAAAAGCGTTTTTTTATCACGATTTGAAAGTTGTAGGTCAAACCGACTGTTAGGCAGGCTGAAAGTCAATCGATCAAGCATTATTACGTGGATTGAAGAGTTGTTCCTTAATTTATAAGAAAGATTAAGTCTTAAATTATCTGTACTAGCTGGAACCTGAAATTCATTCTTATTCTGATTCAAACCTCCTGAGGAAAACATGCTGTCAAAGGTATTTTATATGCAGCATTTGTCTTCCCTGAGTATTTTGTCTGAGGTCATAAAATGACCCCAAATATGAGCAAGGCTGGATGAAGTTAAACATGTGGGAAAAGAAAGCCATTCTTGCCTGACACTGAGAAGGCAACAGAATAGGTGCAGGAAGCATCCAGGGACAGTATTTTCTCATTGCTGAAAAGGTCTGCAAATTGTTTAGCCATTCTCAGATTGTAGGAACACCTAGAGGAGGCCATCTTCTTGAGATCCTAACACACAGATGATTCTTCAAGAATGTGATCCCAAGCCATGAAGGGGTTTAAAATACAAAACCAGAACTTGAACTGGGTTCAGAAGCAGACTGGGAGCCCATGCAATTGGCAGAAAAGGGTCACAGCTTCTGGTGTCAGTTAACAATCAAGCACCTGCAGTCTGAAGAAACTGACAAGTTGAAACCATATTCAGTGGGAACCACATGTAACATGTGTTAGAGCAGTAGCAGTAATGGTAACAGAGAATAAAAGCAGAGATAATCTTAAATATTTTTGGCATGCTATCTAGCCCTTGTGAAAGTTTGAACAATAAAGAGAAAGTGACCTTATGAAAATGGGAAATGTATCAAAATGTGATAGTGTAACATGCATATTCTTTAGATAGATTTGCATGTGTGTCCATTGGGTTCCACTTGCCCTCTTCAATTTTGCAAGTTTACCTTCTTTTAAGGAAAACAAAACAAGATGCAAAAATGTAAAAAGTAAAAATAGAGCACACTGTGACTGCTATTTGCAATTTACTGTTTCCATTGTATCATTTGCTTTCAGCAGCCAACTGAAAGGAAGTCTGTGAGAGGGGTGGGGTTGTCTCTCTGCTCTGAGAGCCCTTGGCCCAATATAGTGGAATATAAGTTTAATAATAAACAAATAAATAAATCTTTGTGCATTATGAAAAACATGAGGGAGGAGGAGGGATTTTATCTCCTCCCATCTCTTTATTCATAAGCAAAAATGTAAGACTAGTTCTGCTTCAAGCAAGCAATAGGATTTTCAAAACCCAGTGTAGGAAAGTAATTTTTGCTGTTTTTAAATTAGCAACTATCATGCTATCAGAAAATAATGGCACATGTCCTTTGCTCATGTGCAGCAGTAAGGGCTCTTTTGTGTGTTCTTTTTCATAATGACATTGGTCTTAGTTAGAGATGAGTATATAAATAAATGCTTTCATTTATTTATGAAGTGTATACATCTTGAGTTACCTGTGCAATGCTTCAAGTAGAAAGAGTCATCATACATTTCTATAGCTGTCTCTCAGTATTCTGTAAGAAAAGTGATACTTGCTGAAATACTTGCCTCCCCCAGTCTGGTGCCTTGATGGGTTTCACTCCAACTTCTATCGTCCTTTGGTGTGCTGGGTGGGTAATATTGGGGGTTTGTAATCAAACACATCTGGAGGGGACTGGGTATAAAGATGCTGATTTAAAGTAGGTGCCTATCAATGGTATGACACTGGAATGGAGAAAGTATTGCACAGGTGCACCATTTTGCCATGCATTTCAACTGAAGCATCCTGTGAATTTGAATTCCAGATTATTTGGGCAAGCAAGCTAGAAATCAGTAACTGGGTGAAAATCAGGGTTTCCTAAAGGAAGTACTATATTTGTATTTGGTTGAAAGAACAGTAATCATTCTAAATATCTAGGGAAAGTTTACTCTGCATGACCAAACATAAATGAGATGCTTTAGTGAAAGGGAATATGTTCTTCAGATAAATACAGGAAGACACAATCTATCTCTGATAGCCTTAGTCATTAGAAATGTTTAATTTAGGAAATGCTTCAGGTGAATTTTTTCAGACAACACTCACTGGAGAAAGCAATAGTGCTAGTGAAAGTTTAAAGCAGAAGAAGAGGAAGAACAAACATGAATGGATCAATTCCATTAAAAAAAGCCACAGCTTCTACTTTTCAAGAGTTGAGCAGAGCTGTCAAGCACAGGAGACTTGCTTGACACGCTTCATCCACAGATTATTGTAAGTTGGAGATGACTTGGAAGCATGTAACAACAAGAGGCATCCAAGAACAGAAGGAGCTTTTCTATTCATATTTCAGTATGGGGTTGGATTATATCCAGTTGTGGTTTCCATTAGAATTAAGCACTTACACTCACATGAGGCAGGGGTTCTATTACCCCTTGCCAATTGCATCCCTCTACAGCCTATACTGTTTGGAACAGTGTTTTGGAAGACATGGCTGGTTGAAGTAGGTAGGCAGGATTGCCAGAATTGGGGCACCCACCTGGAATGACCAGAAGTGCCTAAAATGTGTGCAAAGTTACTATTTTTTTGCAACACGTTATGATAAAATCATACCAGTGGGGATCCACATGGAACTAATATCTCAAGATCAGGCACTTAATTTTCCCCAAGTGGATAAAGAGGATCATCCTACATCCCTTTAAAATGTAAAAAATAATTACTTGAAAAATAAGGACTATTTTTCCAATTTCACAAGATGACTGACAACAATTACAAGAATCTAATGTATACAGTAATGTAAACAAGGGTTTTAGATGCTGATATTTCAAAGCTTCTCTTGGGAAAGACTGATAATACAATCACATAATATTCATTAAGTGTTTCTGTAAGAAAAGAGATCTCAATTGGTGTTCTGGCAGCGTGTGGCTCTTGTGAAAAGATAAGTACAGTCTTGAAAATTGGTGAGGAGGACAGTGTGAGCCACCTTGGGTTCTTTGAAGAAAAACGTGGAACATAAATATAACAATAAATAGTTACTTCAACACGTACATAAAATGCAGACAATCAAGTGTTGTATTTGCCAGGGTGAATGTATGAGTTTCTTTCATAGATGGTGCTTTTGTCTGTATACTGAGAGACGATAGAATGAAATCACTGGAGTATTGATTCAAATAACTGGGGAAAAAAGAATGACACATGAACATTTTTAATAATGAATGTTATTGAAAATGAACATGCTGAAAAAATCAGATTCTTTTTCAATGTGTTAATTGGTGCAAAAATCACCTGAGCCTGGCAATGGGAAGTTGCAATTAGGAATGGCTAACTAAACACTGCAGCTCACGAAAAATGGACAAATTTATGGGCAAAGTGCATCAGCAGACTATTGAAGACTATTTTCAACTGCATTTGAAAATCAGACTCATTTTATCATTGAAATTCTTACTACCCTTATATAAAGTTTAAAGGGCATAATATTGCGTATGCTTATAGCTAGAAAATAAAATATAACATTCTGAAATTCTGTACACATATACTTTGGCATAGCTTTCACTAAGCTCAGTAGGACTTCCTCTGAAGTAGACATGCATCAGATTGCACTACTATGTATGTCTGTGCACTTTTTCTTCTGCTAGTTCTTCCCATGAACTGAAAGTTCTAGCACATCTTTTCACTGTCTCTTCAGAGAAAAACCTCTTTGGTGAAGAGGTAGAAAAAAACAACACTGAACCTCTGATTTCCACACCAAAAGGCCTTTGTCCCAAACCACACATGTAGATTTTAAACAGAAAATAATATTAAAACACAGTGCTTCCTTTATAGCAGACTGTATGTGCCTTATGCAGCTTTCTGAGTTCCTGTGTCCCTGGATTTATGATGTGCTCAACACTTTCCACATTCTCAATCCTCTTTTCCCCCATTTGAAGGAGGGAATGATCAAGAGGCTTGTGCTGAAGTAAAATTTATTCTGTCTTAGCTGTGTACAGGTTCCAAATTCACCACAGCATGGAAAATGTAAATTTTGTAAAGCATCTTGGGCCCTTCCCAGACACTGCAGACACCATGGCTTGTGTGCAGAAACTGAATGTTACGTTCTCGCAGCTGCTGCTGTAGTTACAATCACTTTATCATTTTATTTTTAATACCATGAGTTTATTGCATGATGAAGAGTAGTGCTCTAGCCACAAATGCATGATACCTCGGATGCTGCATCCTCCATAAAAGCTGTGAAAAGCAATACTGGGTGAAGTAAGTCCTCAGGATTTAATTTTTCACAAAAGCACAGTGTGTTCATTTTGAGCAATGTATTGTGAGCAGCTGTGAATAAGTTGGACATTTTGACAGATCTATGAAAGGAACAGAAGGTCCCACCCAATCCATAGCCTTCTTGAAGTCTGAGAATATAATTCTATACTTGTTTGCCTGGGAATGTTATCTATTTAATTTAGAGGGACTTATTTCTATGTAGGCATGTGTAGGAGTGCACTGTAAGTTCATAATAAAATGTTATTGAGTAAAATCTGAACACTTTGAATTCACATTGATTGTCAAGGAAACTAGATATTTCTAAAATCTGTTTGGTCAGAATTGGTGAGAAATGGACTGACATCACATGGGATTGTTTCAGTATTGAAGAGGGGTGCTCCGTAGGCCCAGGCCTAAGGCCTGGGTGGGGCATATGGGTGCACTGCCCTGCCTGCAGCTGTGGTGAGGCAACCCCACCCAATAGGATTTGGTAGGAAAACTTATCTTCTAAATGTGTGACCTGATAAACAATGACAGCCTCTATTGGAAAAAAAAACAGCTTGAACAAGAACAATTTAACAATACATCCTTTGAAAAACCAGGTGAATAAATCTAGATGAATGCACAACCAAAGCCTAATCTAAAAGAGCTCTGCGCCCCCCCCCCCCCCCCAATTGGCTTGCTCAAAACTCTTCCTGACTGAGGCTGGATTTTTCGTGATCACATTCACCCTAAAATTACTTAAGTGATCTTGAAAAAAAAAGTCTGCACAGAAATATGACACTTAAAGAGTTAAGTATTAGAACTTTGTATTGTGGGTTAAAGTTAGCCTTAACATTTGGCTATCCCACCCAAGAAATGCTGGTGACTCCCATTCCAGGAGGACTTCCTTCTTGGGCTTTATGGGAGCTATCCATGCTGCTCCATGGTGGTGAATCTACAGTGGTACCTCGGTTCACAAACTTAATTCGTTGCAAGATTCTGGTCATGAACTGAATCAGTCGTCAACCGAATCAAATTTCCCACTAAGGTTCAATGTTAATAAGCTTACATTGAACCTTATGTAATTTTTTTTAAACCACACAAATATGAAACAAACTACAGTACAGTACAGTATGAAGAGAGAGGGCACTAACCTTGCTTGAGGCGACTTCTGGAGTGGAGGACAGGAAGGTGGGTGGAGAGGAGGTTATTGCTTGGAGGGAGAGTCTGCAACTGCGATCTCAACTAGAGGAAGCCGTGACCACATGTCAGAGCGGGGAAGATGGCCACGTTCGTGTTCAAGTGAGGAAGATGGCCATGATTGTGTTCACACACGGCCATCTTACCTGCACCATGACCACGTGTCAGAGCGTGTTTGTGCAGGGAAGAGGGCCACATTCGTGTTCGTCACCCGATGTGGAGTTTGCAAAGGGAAGCAAAATTTTGCTGAACTTTCTGTTCACAAACTGAATTGTTCACGAACTGAAGTGTTCATGAACCGAGGTACTTTACTGTATTTGGGGTATTTGTGTTCAGCACCATGGATAGCTCTTATCAAGCTTAAAAGAACAGCTTCTATGCCTGAGAAGCCACACCGGCTTAGCCTCACCTATCAAAGGCGGCTGGGTATAAAGCTGGATGGTTCAGTCCTCCCAGTTAGTAGTTTGGTGGCAATATTCTGAACTAACTAAACTTTATAGAAAAAAATCAAAGACAGCACTACATTTAATGTATTTGTTATTTAGATTGAATGCAAGGACATAATTTTATTGTAAATTACTCTGGAGATTACTGAAAAGTGACACAGACCTTAAAGATTTTATTGTTTGTTATATCCATAGTCTATCTTTTTTATCTTCTGTATCTATAGTCTATCTTCCTTCATGGATCACTGCCTTGTAAAGGCGAGGGGTCTTGTGTATGTCCCAACCACTGCTGCTGAAGAGGCTGAAGTTGACCAGTTCTATTAAGGCCTACAACAACTTCTAGAATTAACACCAAAAAATGATGTCCTTATCATCATGGGGGATTGGAATGCTAAAGTAGGAAGCCAAAAGATAACTGGAATAACAGGCAAGTTTGGCCTTGGAGTACAAACTGAAGCAGGGCACAGGCTGATAGAATTTTGTCGAGAGAATACAATGGTCATAGCAAACACTCTTTTCAAACAACCCAAGAGACGACTCTACACATGGACATCACCAGACGGTCAACACAGAAATCAGATTGACTATGTGCTCTGCAGCCAAAGAAGCAGACGCTCTATACAGTCAGTAAAAACAAGACCAGGAGCTGACTGTGGCTCAGATAATGAGCTTCTGGTTGCAAAAATTAGGCTTAAATTGAAGAAAGTAGGGAAAAGCACTAGGCCACTCAGGTATGATCTAAATCATATCCCTGATGAATATACAGTAGAGGTGGCAAATACATTTCTGGAATGTGAAGTCAAATGGGCCTTAGGAAGTCTGAGCAACAACAAAGCTAGTGGAGGAGACAGTATTCCAGCTGAGCTATTCAAAATCTTAAAAGATGATCTAGTAAAAGTGCTACACTCAATATGCCAGCAAACTTGGAAAACTCAACAGTGGCCACAGGATTGGAAAAGGTCAGTTTACATTCCAATCCCAAAGAAGGGCAATGCCAAAGAATGTTCAAACTACCACACCATTGCACTCATTTCACATGCTAGCAATGTTATGCTCAAAATCCTACAAGCTAGGCTCCAGCGGTATGTGGACCAAGAACTACCAGAAGTACAGGCAGGATTTTGAGAAGGCAGAGGAACTAGAGATCAAATTGCCAACATACGCTGGATCATGGAGAAAGCTAGGGAGTTCCAGAAAAACATCTACTTCTGCTTCATTGTCTATGCTAAAGCCTTTGATTGTGTGGATCACAACAAATTGTGGCAAGTTCTTAGAGAGTTGGGAGTCCCAGATCATCTTATTTGTCTCTTGAGAAACTTATATGTGGGTCAAGAAGCAACAGTGAGAACTGGATATGGAACCACTGATTGGTTCAAAACTGAGAAAGGAGTTTGACAAGGCTGTATACTGTTGCCCTGCCTATTTAACTTAGATGCAGAGCACTTCATGAGAAAGGTGGGGCTAGATGAATCACCACTTGGAATTAAGATTGCCAGGAAAAATATCAACAACCTCAGATATGCAGATGATACCACCCTGATGGCAGAAAGTGAACTAAAGAGCCTCTTGATGCAGGTGAAGGAGGAGAGTGCAAAAGTTGGCTTGAAACTCAACATTAAGAAAACTAAGATCATGGCATCCCGTCCTCTCACTTCTTGGCAAACAGATGGGGAAGAAATGGAGGTAGTGACAGATTTTATTTTCCTGGGCTCCAAGATCACCGTGAGGGGGACTGCAGCCAAGAAATTAAAAGACGCTTGCTCCTGGGGAGGAAAGCTATGGCAAATCTAGATAGCATACTAAAAAATAGAGACATCACGCTGCCAATAAAAGTGCGTATAGTCAAGGCTATGGTTTTCCCAGTTGCAATGTATGGCTTTGAAAACTGGACCATAAGGTAATCTGAGCATCGAAAAACTGAGGCCTTTGAATTGTGGTGCTGGAGAAGACTCCTGTGAATCGCTTGGACTGCAAGGAGATCAAACCAAGTCAGTTCTAGAGGCGATAAATCCTGATTGCTCTTTAGAAGGCCAGATACTGAAGATGAAACTCAAATACTTTGGCCACCTAATGAGAAGGAAGGACTCCCTGGAGAAGACCCTAATGCTGGGAACAATAGATGGCAAAAGAAGAAGGGGACGGCAGAGGATGATATGGCTAGATGGAGTCACTGGAACAGTTGGTGTGAGCCTAAGTGGACTCCGAGGGATGGTGGAGGACAGGAAGGGCTAGAGGAATGTTGTCCATGGGGTCACGATGGGTCAGCCATGACTTTGTAAGTAACAACAACAACAACAACAACAACATCTTTTTTTTTCTGGAAATAACCCAAGGCTGTTTACACAATCCTGCTCCTGCTCTCTATTTATCCTTACAACTACCTTGTTGAGTCAATGACTAGCCAGACCATCTTACACACATGCCACCTGCACACCTGCTGTGCGAGCAGAGTTCTGCTTCTGCACAGATGAATTGCAGGCATGTGTATTTCCCCAAGAATAATTCAGTGCAAAGAAGAGACCAACTGGTTACTGCAGACCTGATCTTGGCTAGCTTCCTAGGCCAGGGCCGAGCATAGGAAAGAAGTCCAGAAAGCCTTGAAGAAGGTTTAGAATTAAACACATCAATGAGGGGCAGAAACACACCTTTTGGCTTATCCTAACACTATATGCCTGCCCACACTCTCTGAATATCCATGCACTGGTCACAATGCCTAAAAAGGCAAAGGCAATGCCTGTGCATAGAGAGAAATAATTTAATAGACAAGTCCCAATTGCATAGAATTCCATACCATGTGGAAACCTACATGTGAGTAACTAGAGCATTGTAGGATTCCCTTTACAGACATCACACTCCATGTAGGGATGCCCAAGAGGTGGGCCCAGGGAAGTGTGGCATCTTGGTTTAGGGCAAGGAAGTTGTAACCTTGTCCTTGTCCACATGTTTAGCCTAATGCATAGACACCAATGTCTGAAGAAGGCCAGTTTAGATCAGATATGATCATAGGGGGGAAAGTCTTCTTTTAACTACTGAGGTCAGAACTGAAGTGAATATTTCTAATATTCAGATCTTCCAAAATGTTAAATAGATTGCAAATATATAAATAAACAATGTTCTTATAGACCAGCCACATCCAGTAACAAGTGGCTTAAAAACCGCAGATGCCGCCACCTACTTGCTCTGTCAAGCAATCAAGCAGAAAGAGGATGTGGAACAACAGCAGCTGATGACAATGGCTGTGAGAAGGGAGATTGTTCAGGGAGGGGTCCCACTGAAGATACCTTGCCTTTTAATGTTATGTTATTCACGAAGTCATGCCCGACCCATTGCAACCCCATGGACAACATTCTTCCAGGCTCTCCTATCCTCCACCATCCTCCAGAGGCCACCTAAGCTCACAATACCTTGCCTAGAGGCTCTCGAAAACCTGGAGCTTGGAGTGCACAGGTGAATAAAGAAGTCTTCACCTGGCACTAAAATGACGATAGCAAAAATGTTAGGCAAGCTGTTATAGTAAGGACATTTGAAATCTGGCATATTGCCATCTGCTGCACTTCACTTGGTGGTGACACCTGGAAATGTGTCTTAAGGTTTGGTTAGATATATCTAGGGGATGAAGTGATTGTTCAGGTAACCTAGTTGCAAGTCATTACTGGCACAAAAATCAAAAGCAGCACTTTGGACCAGGAGCTAGTGCAGAAAACAAAGCAGTGGTGTGATGTGAACTAAATTAATGGTCCATATTAACATGGACCATTAACATGGACATGGAGTTCTACTTTCGGCTACCTGAAGTTTTCTGGATCATTTCAGTGGCAGCATTGCACACAATGAATTGCAGTAACTGAAACAAGAAGCTGGAAGGTCAGGTGTAGCTCTTCCCATTCAGGTTTGGATATCAATATTTCACGCTGAAATTAATCTTTGCTGTTATTCACATAAATGTGGTATTTTAGCTCAGACTGAGTGCGTGATGACCTCTTGTCGATTTGTTTTAGTTTTTGCAGGTATCAGAGATAAAATTCCAAATATCAAATAAAAATAACTGTGATACAGTCATAGGCTCTGCTCTGAGGGATAGACATAGTTCCATTAAGTGTAAGTTGTCCTACATTTTTCCCACACCACAAGACCTTATAAGCAAAGTTGTGGCTGCAGTTTAGGAGGCATTACTTTGAAGGAGAAATGTGTGAACTTGTTTTAGTTGCCCAGATTGTTTTAAATACTGTTTTGAATTTAATACTGAAATTGTGTGCTGTTGCATCATACCTTTTGTATTTTATTGTGCTGCATTAATTGTTGTCAATGGCCCAAGGGTTTTGGCTGTTGAGTAATATAGAAATGAAAGGTTAAACTGCACTTTTCTCTAATTCTTACAGGTCTTCTATATTGGATATGGAAATCTCTCAGATTCATGTGATTGTGGAAATGAACTGGATCTATGGGTAAAGGGATAGAAAAGCTGTTTTTCTCTGTTATTCAGTCCAGATGATTCTTCCAACTGAAACTTTAGAATATTGCACATAACCCATGGGGTCACTGATTTCCTCCTTTCTCCCTTCTTAAAGGTATTTACCTCTCAGTTTTGTCTTTAGTGCTCAAACACTAAGGTTTGTCATGATGTCTGAATTATGGTCCAACTATAGACCTCTAAAACAGAATCAGAAACATTGCTTGCTATGGGTTTCTGCTTCTGAATTGGAGAATGCTAGCCATAGTTTGTCAGTGCAGGTGTCAGAGCAAATGATGCTTAGCTGCTTAACACAATACAAGGAAATGGTTCAAGGGGAGATGTGAGGGAAGCAAAGGAGCACATGACCCTGTGGCTACTTCCTAGTTCTCTGAACATGGTTTGAACATGTTGCATAAATTCACCCTGTTTCTGCAAAGTCTTGGACTTAACTGTACATTGCTAATACCTATACTGGTGTACAATTGTATAACAATTCATTAGTAGGGAGTGAAGAAACTTCTCTTAAGAAGACTTGAAGCTCTCTGTGAAAAGTCTGTTCAAGTCCCTTTGAGTATTGTCCAATCATATGGCTGCATTCCTGCTCTTAGTCTCTTCTGCTCTCTGTTGTTCAGCTTTGCAGCACAAAAGGTTCTCAGTGAAACTGGTTCAGCACTACAACTGTCACATCTGGCAGCCCATACGGGTAAATCCCCAAATGTCAGAAGTGACAGATGCTTATGGAAATGTAGGAATCCATTCCTAATGAAGCCAAACAGCCTCATCCTTGTGATTGAAAAACATGGAAACAAAGTTCTTAGAAAGTCGTTAGAAAGAGTTATTTGCACAGTAACAATAGCCTAAATAAGTTGGATGCAGAATTTTGAAGAAGAAATACTGTTCCATCATGGGAAGCCCTATGGTCAAAGGATATAAAATATACTGATCAAGCATTAAAAGAAAATTGGTAAAGATTTATATTACCCAAAATTGTTAAGAATTAAAATGGAAAATGTTGGAAATGTAAAGAAGTAAATGGGATTTTTTACCATATGAGGTGGACTTGTGATAAAATCAAAAGATTTTGGAAACAGATATAAAGAGAAATGCCAACAATTCTCAAAATTATTTTTTTATGAATGCTAACAATATGTTATTGAGTATCATACTAGAGAGTCTTCAAAAGACTATGCTAGAGTTATTTAAATCCATGATAACAGTAGCAAATGTAACAATTGCATCACAGTGGAAAGCAGAAGATTCTCAAATTACCGAAGTTTGGAAAAATAACTCAGCTAGCTGAGTATGTAGCCTGTGTATGTATGTAGCTTATGTATGGTGAAACTACTTATATAAATAGAAGGCCTGCCAAAGAATGTAATGAAAAATGGAAATCTTGTTATAATTTAACTAATACTCAAGAAAACAGAACTTGTAAAAATACTATCAATGACTATCGATGACTTTTACTTCAGTGCTAAAGTTATGATTATTTACAATTAATCTGATAAATTAGATCAATCTCCTTGTGAACCTTAGTTAAGAATTGATTGACTTAACTGAGGCTAGAGGAGATAGAAATTTTTGGTTTTTTGTGAATTTGTTAGATGTTGAAATTATATGCTATATTTGTGTAACATCCCTTGGCATCTTTTCCTCATATTCTCTTTTTGCTTTCCTTCTCTTTTTATTTGTATCTTATTTCTTTTTTATGTAAAAAAAGAATCAGTTGGATCTATTCATTGAGACTGCACTTAGGCTTATTGTCTTCCATTCTAGTTTGCAAAGTCTTCAAAAATAAATACAGTAAAATATAGTTTACTATGGATTGAATAGTTTGAAAATATTCACAAGCAATCTGTTTATCTTACAAATAACAGAACTGGTATCAAACTATAATCCTATGCATCTATCTACAGAGTAAATCTCATTGAACTAATTGGAGTTTGTTTCTGAGTGAATAAACATAAGATGGGTCACTTTCTTGTGTTCTTGTAAGAGCTGTAAAACAAACTGCAGTTGCTTTACGTGACAAAAGTAGGGAAAGTATGGCCCAATTAACCTTTCTGATGGTTCACTGAATCTTCATAGGAAAAGGCTTTGCTACTGCTTGTAGATGCAATACAGACAAGATGTAAGGGCTGGGATATGGGCAGCAACTGGGAGAGCCAGAACTTGCACCTGTGCAAGGTGGGGCTTCACAACCAGTTGGGGACCTGAGGCAAAGAGCAAGTGACCAGTCCAAGGTCAAAGCCCAAGGAGACGTTCAGATGGAGCAAGTCAGGAACAAACTGGAGCAGAGCTGGGACAAGACTAGAACAGCTGGGGCAAGGCAGGAACAAGGAGCACAGAGATGCAGAGGCCAGAGTCACCAAGGAGTCACCAAGACAACTTGTGTTGCTGTGGCAGAGAGCAGCAGTGCCAGAAAGCCTTTGATGCTGGTTTCCAGGCTCTCCAGCTGCACTGCATAATCGCTCCTCCCAAGGTGTTCCTGGTTCTGCAGGCACTTGCAGGGTCACTCAGGCCCTGATTCTGACACAAGAATTACTCAGTAAAGTTTGTATGAGGAAGCAGGTAAGGTGCAACTGATCATTAAAAAAAGAAAAGTAACCACAGAATTATTGAAAAGCTCATGTCTACATTCAGTATTATTTTAAAAAGCAAATAAACCAGACTTCTTTAATATTAATTTTAAAAAATGAAAGACAGCTTCTATCAATATGAAATAGAATTAATGCGAACATGTAATACAGGAAATAACATACAGTTTTCTGACATTCTTTTAGAATGCCCTTTAAAACTAAGGATCCAGCTAAAATAGCAATTTAAAACAACTTCTCCTCTATCAAAATTCCAAAACTAAGCGGCTTAGTTTTGAATTAATTTAAAAAAACTAACCACTGAAGATGAAACACAGAAAGTAATTACACAACTTATAACAAATCACATTACTGGCCCTGATGATTTCTACCAGGTCAGTCCATCTCACTCAAGAAATCTAACTCAGTATTGTTTAGATAGGCTGGCAGTGGCTTTCCAGAGGTTCAAACAGGTTTCCCCCCATAATTGTACTTGAATTTGCTTAGTACAGAACCTGAGATTCTATTCCACTACTGAGCCGTGATCCCTCCTTTAGTAAATTAGCATAAATAATTCTTGCATCTTCAACCACCCACAAAAATAGTCAATTAAGTTATAGTTAGAAAAATCCATGACACACTTGTCTTTCAGGCAGTTTCATCCAATAAATTAAGTATAGTCCTGTATATTTACATTTATTTAAACCAATCTATTTTTGCTTTTTTTGTATAGGCACAAGAAATATAACATTAGGGAAATATCACATATACTGTACTGAGTAACTCTAGAAAATTAAAGAAGAAATAGCTCTAGATTGCAATTATGTCTTCTGAAAAAGAAGTCCTGTTGAGCTCAGTGAAGTTTTCCCTCAGGTTTGCAACTTTAGCATTTTTAGATGCAGAGAAAACATTTGACAATATGCAATCAAATTTCTACTTTTAGGTTCCTGAGGTATTTCATATCTGGCTAGAATTTACTTGGATAAAATTTATATATGAAAAATATCCAGCTAAGATCTTTTCCTTTAACCAGATGGCCATTATCAGTTACCATATATATTAGTATTAGAATAATTGGTGGTCATTTTACATACTAATAAAATATTTATTTATTTATTTAGAGAACTTCTATGCCGCCCCATTTGCCGAAGCCTATTTGAGGTGTAATAGGTACATGCAAACAAAAGATCAAGTTAGGGCACAATCCTATGCAAGTTTATACAGAAAAAAGGCCTACAACTCCCAGTATGTGCTGTGTTGCCTTTCCATTTCTGCTTTCCTGCTTCATTATCCTTGTTCCTGGACTTGTCTTTCTTCCCTCAGCCAACTCAGTCTAAGCTCTTCTGTTTTTCTTCTATTCTTCCTGCTGTCTTCAGGAGATGCAAGCAAGGAACTGCTGATAACTTCATCAATTTGAGCTGTCACAACCCCTAAGAATTGTAGGGCTTTGTTCTGCCTAAATTTGCATAGGATAGCAGAAAGGATTACCTTCATAACAATACAGTCCTTAACTTCTTTTAAGGATTTATGGGAAAACAATCTGTGGACAGTTGGAAGAATACAAGTGAAATAAAGGTTAAATTTAAATACTAAGTTTGAACTTCAAAAATGACTCAAATAAGCTTTTAAAAGCAATTCTGGAGTATTTGATATCTAGGGATTAATTTACCAAGATATTCAGACTTGCTGGGAATTGCAGGACTTTTTTCTTTGTAAACGTGCCTAGGATGGCACACATACCATGAAAATCTGAAGGAAACATTGGCTTGGGGGGGCGAGTTGATGTTCCCCTTCCTAAAGACCCACTAAGAAAATACATAAATAAATGGGAAAACAGATATTGATATTTTTCTGGAAGAATAAAATAGCAATAGTAAAAGCAATTATTTTTCAAGATGAAAAGATAAAGGGGGACTGCTTATTTCATACATGCAAAATTTGAGGAGTCTTGTGTAAATGAGCTATTACATAATTTCTTATGGCTAAATAATATTAAAAGAATCTTAATTGTAACATAAATATTTAATAATTCTTTTTAGAATCTGAAATGGCATTTTAAAAAATTAAAATACAATAATAAAATAAAATAAGGCTACATAAATCATATTAGCCTCAGTCATAGATGAGCATGACATTAAAAAGCTTGTTTTAAAAATAAATGGAAAAACAAATATCAATATATTATCAACATAAAGATCTTAACATAAGACCTTTTGAAATTTGATTTATGATTTACGATTGGATTTTCTGGCATGTGCTATTAGACAGAATAGTAGTATTCATGGCTTACTGCATTTATTGCTTTTATGTGATGTGAAGTCATTTCTGCAACATGGTGTCCTTGACAGCTCTGTTCAACTCTCGCAAACTCAGATCTGTGGCTTCCTTTATGGAATTGATTAATCTCACAGTTGGCCTTTCTCTTCTTTTTCCTTTGACTTTCCCTAGCATTATTATCATCTCCTGTCAGTTTTGCCTTCTAACATGGCTGAAATATGACCGTTTCAGTTTTGTCATTTTGTTATGCTTCCAGGAAAAGTTCTGTCTTGATTTGATCTAGGATTTACTTGTCTTTGTTAGTCCAGAGTATTCACAAAACTCTCCTTCACATCATGTTTTTAATGCATCCATTTTTGTGTGTGTGTGTCAGCTTACTTTGCTGTCCAGCTTTCACATCCATACATATATAGTAATCAGGAATGCAATAGTATGGATGACCTTGACTTTGGTCTCCATAAAATGTCTTATGTCTAGAGATCAACTTCTCTAGTTCCTTCATTGCTGCACTTCCAAGTGTCATTCTTTGAATTGTCATGACTGCAGCCTTCCTCTGAATTGATGACTGAGCCAAGTCATGTGAAATCATTCACAATTTTAATTTCTTCATTATTAACAGTGAAGTTCTGCAATTCTTCTGTGGACATGATTTTTGTTTTCTTATTATTCAGTTGTAGTCCTGCTTTTGTGCATATACATATATTCAATAAGAATTATATGTTAGTTTTTCCAGTATTTGGGATCCAAATTAAATTTAAGACAGTATATCCATGAATAGTACCTATGTGATACTACTATGTTTTGCCATATGGGCAAAACAGCAGCAGTGCTGGGACCATTTCATTTAGGAGTATTGCATAGTCTGCATCCCATCCTTCATTACTGATATCCTTTACAAGAAATGCAGAACTTCCTATTCATGGATTTCTCATGCCATGTCATATTTTCCCCCTATATTTTATGATTTCCCCTTTCTGTATTTCTTTCATTATTTCACCTCTTCCTTGATATCCAGTTCTTCCAGACATTGCCCCTGCTTCTTGTCCCCCACTCACTTTTTGGATGGGTAGAATTAGATCAGTTTCTTGAGTTCTGATGTGCAGCTGTTGAGCTTTAGCAAATTCCAGTGTCTTCCCCTTTTCTCTATCTGTTTTCCAAATAGATCATTGCTGCCACTGGAAAAACAAATTAATGTAGCTGGCACTAGAATTACTGGTGAGACATGCAGTAAACAAGCTGGGGAATTTTAAAAGAGAAATAAAAAGTGCAGCTGCACTGATTAATTTAACACAAATGCCTAGAAAGCTCCAGGTGAGACCTCCCACAAAAGAACAGCCCATGCATCAGTTTTGCTCTTAAGACCAAACAGCCCAATGGGCCTGGGCTTGTTTAGGAAGCATTTGTGCTTGCTAGGGCTCCATAGCCTTAAGACACATAATTTACTCTTACAAACACCAGAGAACATTATCTTTCCTACCAATTTGCAGCAATTTTAGTGTGCTTTTCTAAAATACAGCTGAGATGTAAAGCTTTTACCCAGTGATGCCCTTCCACTAGCAGAAGTGACATTGCTCGTCTGCTGAACTTCCAACTCCCAACATGGAGTCCTCTGGGCATCCCCTAATCTGCTCTGATCTGGCATGTACAGGGGTAGGAGAGAAAGGGAAACTTCCCTTTTGTGAGTAGATTGAGTATGGTTGGAGTCAGCCCTAAATATATTGTTTGCCTAAGGAGGCATTGAGCTTGATGTCACACAGCAGGCACTTTTTGAAATGGAGGGAACTTATCAAAGCAGATTGTGAAATACTACAGGAGTGTATATGCGCTGCTGAAAGAAGAGGGCAAAGAAAAATATTCCATCGTGCATGACCAACCCCCATGTGCATTTCAAGAATGTCTTTGTGGAGCCTTCTTTTGGTTCCCCACCCCATATTTGATCATTGCAACTGATTGGTTAGGACTAAAAGGTAGCAAGTGGTCTAAAATTATGGACTGAATTCCATGAGTAAGCAAACAGATTGTCCCTGCCCTAAATCCAATCCTGGCTTATTATACCACAATGGCTTTCAACCAAGCAGCTTGATTGTGCTATCCTAAGTTAAGTGATGGCATAAACTGGAAAAACAGCTAAAATCCTTTAAAATAAATAAAGATGTGGATACTCAGAAGTAACTCTGCTAGCTATTATGATTATGATTGTGTTTTGTTTATACTGAGAGTGTGAGCTGTATCTGCAGTCCTGCCCGGTGCTGCCACAACCCCTTGGCTCACAAATGCACAGAAAGCTATGCTTAGGTATATCGAGTATGTGTGTTCACATACAGATACATACAAGGAGGAGCCCTCTGAACACAGAACAAGGGGGAGAAGACTGTTTTGTTCCCACACTTCTAAACAATGTGGAAATTGCAGAAACTGTTAGATGAAAGCACATGGCTGGTTCTTGAGTGCGGTGAAAATGTTTGTATAGACTGGTGCAGACTCAGAAGTACTCAACTTGGTTGACCTTACTGGAAGGACATATATCTGATATAGCAAGGTCATCTTTTCCGAACAGTCTCAATAATCTGTCTTTCTGAGAGAGCAGTTTGTGATAGAGAAGCAAGTCCTTGCAACAGTGCATTTTTTCATAAGAAAAGAAAACCCTAGCTTTCCATTTGCAAATCAAATACATGTCAGCAGATGTCTACTTTAATATTCGAGTAACCACAAATAAATAAGAAAAGTGGTTCTTAGTGTAATATCACTGCTGAACCTACTTTCTAGTTGGTGTTTAAGCCAAACACTCTCAGCATTCACTTTGAAGCCTGGTCTTTGTTTTGAAAGTGCAACTATTTTAAAGTAAAATTAAAAATCCATATGTCATTTTTTTAATTTAGTGGGTGGCATAAAGTTCTTCTAAGCAGAACTGGAGAGTTCAGTGAAGTTTAAGACTAAGTGTGCAAACATTATACACTCAGTGCACACTTAAGAGTCTCTGGAACAAAGTCTGTGTAGGATTCTGGCTTTCAATATGAGCAAGTCACACCCAAAATCTTGGTTCTGCAAATTATTCCTTCTAAAGTTCCAGTGAAGTCTAAATGGATATGCTGTCTTTGCTTCTGTCTTCAAATGCATATCCTTCATTCATTAACTTCAACATTTCAGCACACACACCCTAAACACACACACTTGGTAAACTGGGTAAATGCTTTTCATGACCAAATGAAAAAGCCCACTGGAGGGAAGAAATGACATGTGCATCTGGGTTTTTGTTTTTTTTCCTTTCCAGGGCTGGGCACTGAACCCCTCCTAAATGAATGTGCTGAGAGGGCAGGCATCTCTGAACTGCTAAAATAATTAACTGTGGTAATGAAACTTTTATTTGCAGCCATTAAACAGATGAGTAAAACTGTCCAGGGAATTGTCAAAAGGTTCCCATAGAAAATATGCATATTGGAGGCATGTGGGGGGTGAGTGACTTTTGGAAACAAAATGCTGAAATGCTGTTAAGCAGATTGAGGCACTTAGGAGGGGTGTGAGCAGTTATGAGGGGTGTGAGCAGTTCATCTCTCCAGTCACTCTTTCTATAAAAAAGACAGGCGTCTTCCCTGTAATGAGCCTATATGTGGGTGCATTTTTACATGTGCATAAAAATGGTTCAGAGGGGAGGGGGTTGCTTTGCTTTGCTTCCATTAAAATGAAAAGCAGTCACTGGTGGTGGGGGGGTGAGGTGCACTTGCTTCATATTTGGCATCAGAAGCCCTGAGGCTGGTTGTCTGCCTTGGGATAGTTTTCAAGACTGTTCAGGGGAAAGGGTCCATTAAGGGGGATGTAACTTTCTGCTTTCATATAATTTGCCCTACTCATCCTGATTTGATTAACTTTGTGGTAACTGTAACTCAGTGACCTTGGCTGGGGCATCTTGCATGATGGCCAGTGTGTGTTTGCTTGCATGAGATCATGGAAATGGCCATGGGTGATATTTGTAATGGGTTGCATTGCTCACATGAATGCTGTTGCCAGAAAAACTCCAGTGTGATCCACAGGATGAGCAGAAGACAGGCAAGGTCTGTGACACCTTTGTCAAGGACAACTAATTGCCTAGTGAGGGGATCTGTGGGACTGGAGGCCTGACTGAGAAGTGTGTGGGCTGAAAAGAATCCCTTCCCTTCAGGCATTTTCTGGTTTACTGGGCAACATCTGTGTCCTTGTTGATTTTTGGAAAAGAAACTTGATCTGGACAGTTTATTTACTTATTTAATATCCTGTCTTTCAGTTGAAGAATGACAGGCAAATGGCTAGCAATGTTTCCAGATTAGAAATGAGGGACTCTATCCTACCCTGCCACTGTGCTTCTGCTCATTCCATTGCACCAGCTGGATCCCCCGCTAGGGAAAAAGGATAAGTGCCTACTGAGGGCTTTGCTACATGAGGCATTTAGCCCACTGCTTCAGTAAGGCTTCATCTTCCAGTTTAATTGCAGGCGGAAAAAACGGGGGAAGTTGCTTCCCCTCTTGAAGGGCGGTGTTTCTCTGCCTTTCTTTGCATTCTATTAAATAACCACAAGGTGGAGCAGTAGTATAACCAGACTGTAGCAGGTTCACAATTCATTTTAGTATGTAGTGATCTAAAGTTTAATACCAGACTTTCCTCACTCAGGAAAAGTGGGGGGGGGGGGGGGTTAAAAAGGTTGGAAACAGAGGAGTTGCTCTGGGGAACCATGGTGTGGTGAAAAAAATGGCAAACTTCTGGGAGTGGAGGTTCACAAGAGCACCTTAAACCACCATGGAAAGGTGAGTCTCCAGGTAACAACAGGCCAAAGGCTTGTCCCTTTCAAAAAATTATACTTTCTGCTTGTTTCCAGGTGTTTTAAGGACTGTGAGTTTCCAGGTGCAGTAGTGTTGGCTCCCACTGGCACATGAGCAGCACTGGCCACTGTCCAAATTCTTAATTAAAACACAACATAGAAGCACATTTAAAACATGACTGTGAAAGAAAGCAAGAAAAAAGAGTGAGTGTCAACCTATTAAAATCCCTTCTGCCCCACATCAGCCTAAATGCCAGTTACTTGCAAAGAGAAACATCTTTGCCAATGAAAGGGCAGTGGCTGGATAATCATGAAACCCAAACAGCCCCTCCTATTTTTTCAGATAGATTTTGAGGGGTGGCATTCCCCAGGACTATCTGGAACCTCCTCTATCTGGAAGGAGTAGAACCATTACAATGAAGGGCTCCAACTCCCACCCCAGACAGATGGTCTAGAACATGGGTCCTCAAACTACAGCCCGGGGGCCAGATCCGGCCCTCCATGCCCATTTGGACCCACCACACATGCCCATGTGTGCACCTGCCGCCACCCATCTTGCCCCACGTGCGGTTGGGGGGGGGGAAGCAGTTTGCTCGCTCAGTGAAAACTGTCTCCAAGCAAGCAAGCTGCTGCCTTGTGCACCCACCTCGCAGTGCATGCCCACCCACGCCTCACCTCCCCTTGCCCCGCACGCCCACCCACACCTCACCTCGCTGCACGCCCTGCCCCCGCCTCAGTGCATGCACCCGGACACATCATGCCAGGCTGCGTGCACCACCAGCACCACCTTTCTGGCCTGTGCCCAGCACTGGCACCTTTCAATTGGCCCCCTAGTGAAAAAGTTTGAGGACCCCTGGTCTAGAACCATCTTTTTCTGCCTGGTGCCTGCCATATCCCCAACTACCAGAATCTCCCAGCTAGCCATAAATGAATTCGAGTCAGAATTTGGGGTCAGATAAATTCTACCCAGGTGCCCCAAAGGAATTGACTAACATAGCCATAACTTGCAGCTGTTCTGGCTCTCCCCTTTTGATGGACGTGCTAGTGCAGTGGATTGTGGGAATGCTATCCCTCACCAGAGACAAACTCCTAATGCAACCTTAGCAGTTGCAGGAACAGAAAGGAGAGAGTTAAGGATGCTGTCAGTACTCACAATGAAAGGATAGAAACAGTTGGACTGTCCAAGGAATTGGATTGGGAACAGTGTTTTGTAAATTGTTCAGAAAGGATTGGGACAGGGTGGAAGAGTATGGGGACTGGATTTGCTGATATACCAGATTATTTAAGGTGGATGATGATGATGATGATGATGATGATGATGATGATGATTTATGTGATATTTCTTGCTGCAAAAAGCCTTCTTGAGGCAACCTATACACACAAATAGATACAGTAATCCATAATTAATATTCCCACAAAAGAAACCAAGGACATAAGCAGAACGGATAGCCAAGAGCAACAAATTACAAATTACAATTTATTTATTTAAAGTTTTATTATACCATCATTCATTAAAAATCTCATGACAATTTATAGTTAAATCAATTAATTCAAACAATTAAACAATTAAAATGGCAAATGTGGCTTAATGCAAGTAAAGTGTAAAGTGAGCCAAAAAGTTCCTAACTTTCCCTATAGACAGATGGGGGCAGAGCTAATAGGGACTAACCAGGAAAAGAATCTTGGAACTAAGTGAGTACATCAGTGAACATTGTTACCCAGTGTGAACACCTGCAATGAAAAAAGGCATTAAAAGAAGAATTCAAAAAAGAAAGTTATTTTTTTATTTATTAGATTTTTATCCTGCCCCTTTAGCCATAAGGCTCCCTGGGTGGGTTACAAATAAAAATATGCAATATAATAAAGTGTGTGTGTGTGATAAAATAGTATTAACAAGTAACAAGAACAATCTAACAAGTTAAAGCATGCCATTATTAAACTTCACAGAACCCAAAGTGACATGAAAGGTATAACCACAACCATTAGTCAGATCAATTTGAAAACCATTAAAATCATTTAACAGTTAAAATACTGGGAAAATGAAAAGGCCTTTGCCTGGCACTAAAAAGATTATGACGAGGGCGCCATGCAAACCTCTCTGAGGAGTTGATTCCAAAGATGGGGTGCCACTACCAAAAAGTCCCTTCTTCTTGTACCCACCCTCCTTAATTCCTGAGGAAGGGGCTTCTCCAGAAGGGCCTCTGATGATGGCCTAAGGGGCCAGGTACGTATATGTGGGAGGAGACACTCCTTTTAGATAGCCTGACCCCAGGCTGTTTAGGGCTTTAAACACAAGTGTTAAAATAAAGCACCCAGTAACATAGTGACTTTTTCAGCTCTGTGTTGCAGCCATACTTGGAATGCCTTCTACAGGTCTGATCACTGCATCTGAGCACAGATGAAAGGAAGCAGTCTGAACACAGCACTGCAGAATTCACTGCCGCAGGATGTGATGGTCAGCAGCTTAAAAGGACATTAGGCAGATCCATGCAGGATAAGCGGCCCATGGCTGTTAGTCATGATGGCTCCATGCTACCTCCAGGATCAGAAGCAGCATGCACATGCTTGTTGCTGGGCTCCAAAAGAAGGTGAGGGTTTCACATATGCTACTGGACTGGCAACTGTAGGGAACAGGCTACTAGGTGAAGTAGGCCTTTGTCTGAGCTTCACCTCTTACTAGAAATACTTACTTATTACTAGAAATAACCCTACTTAGCCAGTGACTTTCAGGTGCCTGTGCTCATTGTCCCCCATCCTCCATTATGACATATCCTTTTTGAGCTCTAAATACCAAGACATACTTATTTGTTTGTATGCCAAACACACTGGAATTAAAGGCATCCAATGCCAAATTGATTGAAATGTAATATTAGACAGCAGAAACAAATGGGTAAATTGTGATTTTATGTATTTATCTAATTTAAAATATATATTGGATGCCTTTCAGGACAGAAATTAGTCGTTCAGAATGATGCAAGCAATGTTGCTTTGTTATAAGGAAACTGCTCTGTAAATTATGTAGTGAGTCAATGTCTGTCTGTGCAATGGGAGTCCCTACCATGGTTAGTCAAGCTGGGAACAATGTGACTCCTATAAAGAATCTTGTCTGCACTGTTCCATTCATGTGGATGCCTTTTCCTCTACTGTTATTGGGCTGGGTCTCATCATGCCAAACACTAATAAAGGGAGTTCCCCTTCTGCCTTCTGTTAGGTATTACGGTCATTTGCTTGTCAACAGGCACCAGTGTCCAGAAAGTAATGCCTAAGAAAGTTCATGGCAATGATTGTGCCAAACATAGCTTGCAGGGATCTGTGCCAGATCTTGGGAATCCCCTTTCTGCAAACTCCTCCACAGTTGTATGACTTGTAGTAGAAATTTTCCAAGTGCTCTTAACCACTGCAGTCCTTGCACAAAAGTTCCTAATTCAGTGACTCTCAGGCTTTGCTGTTAGATTGACCTAGGTTTTGTTGGTAATAAACATCAGTGGCACCAGAGGAGAGGTGAGGGTAGCTCCATACCAATATTCCTTGAATTTGCTCATCATGTGTTCTTATCTTACTGCTTGACAGTAAAGGATGCTTGAAAAGCTTCTGAATTAAATCTTCACAGGCCATGATGCAATAAAACAATATTTGTGCATGGAATAGTGGATGGAGAGATACCCACAGGCTGGAAGCTGTTAGGATTCTCAACCATGTAGCTGTTTTCATCGTGGTCTTAGGCAGTAGCTAAAAACACAGAATGCCCAGACTACAGAGGAACTGAAAATATGGTGGTCCAGTGAAAGCTACAGTGCATGTTTTCAGGGTCCAGTCAAGCAGTCTGTCCTTTGTGCATAAAATGATAGCAAACTGCCAGAGATCACACAGGATGAATTTACCAGCACCTCATACCACATGCATTTGCATGCACACACACACTAATTATGCTGTTGATTTGTAATGTGAGCACATCCTGAGAGTTCAAGAACTAATGCCTTGAGGAGCACCTGCCTGTCAGAGGACAGGAATCCAACCTTTAAACAGATCATTTATGGCAAAATGTTCCCAGTTATCTTGGGTGGGTATCTGTTGTTTTTGGAAGTGCTGGGCATGGAGAACATTCATATATAAATACTTTCCACAGTAAATTAGCTAACAATGTCAGAGGAAAAGATTAGTTGAACTGTGAGAAAGAGGAGTCCAGGAAACAGATCAAAAGAGGCTCTGTGGGGTGTGTGTAGTTTCCAGAGCATTGTGTGGGATGCTTGCTGCATAACTTCCATGAAACTGCATTGAAAGACAGTCTTTTGTCTTGGTCACCTTTTCCAAGCTGGGAAGGGTGGAAAACCACCACATATTAGACTGCTGAATGTATAGTCTAGGGAGAAAGACTTGGAGAAGGATTCCCTGTAAGAAAAAAAAAACTTTAAAAAACTGAAGATGCTGTCTTAAAGTACTTTACTTGCATATGGCAGTGTCTCTGTAAAGAGATACAGCAAACAATAACCTTTCTTGTAATTTCTAGGCTACATTCTAGGTTCTAGCAAGGGCAGGCCTTTCCCAAGGACTCTCTGGGCAGCAATCTAAAACAAACAAACCACAAGCATTCAACATGCCTACAACTTGTTTGCTTGCTTTGGTTAATTTCAAAAACGTCCTAGAGCTCAAGCTGCCCCAGACATCTGACCCCCTATCATGGGAGCTAAATGATCTTGGGTGGCTGGCCTGGAAAAGTTCCTTGAGTACGTCTTTGGAAAGATGCTTGCAGGTGTCCCAGTTAGGTGTGACTCAAGCCACACCCTCTGTCTACCTTACAGCAGAGACTGGTCATAAGGCACAGAGTGCAGAGACCAGGCTTGGTCTCTGGGTTGGGTCTGGTCACTGTCTGAATGGCCATTTTTCTATACTGTACATAAAGAAAAGATGTGATACAATGCATGCGGTGCTCTGTACTCAGGCTAGCTGCTCAAGGGCTGTCTAGCTAATAAGCTTAGTGTAGTGCACCAGCCATTTATGGTGACCCACTTGGAGCCTTAACAGATCACTGATTTTGTTGTCTGCGTCGGACTGGGGAAAAAAAAGAGTGGTCAAGCAATTAGCAGGCCACAGTATGTAGACCAAGGATCCCAAATTGTTTAGAGCGGGGGTGAAGAATCTGTTCATCTAGATATTTTGGCCTACAACTCCCACCAGCCCTAGCCAGCATAGCCAATGGCAAGAGATAATGGGAATTATAGGCCACAACATTTGGGGGACTACAGGCTGCTCATTCCTGGTCTTGGAATGTCTGTCACAAAAGTGTTAATACTTTGTTTGTGGCACTGAGAAGGCAGGACTGATTGAAAGCAGGGTAGAGTTCTTCAGCCTGGGTTGTGTTAATCAGGAAATATTTCCTTGGTAGTGAAGATGCATGATGTATACCTTAGGCCTACTTGGGCTGGGAGGTGTCTTCAGGAAATGAAAGCATTGTGATTGTAGATTGCTGGCTAATGTTTGGGAAGGATGAACATGTTTAAGGCTCAGTGCCCCCGTTGGGCATTTAGTCCATCTTTGGTCCAGGTGAATACAGGCCTTCTAGGTGGACTTGCCAAAGGTTAGCCACGGGTCAGCTAATAGCTGTGAAACAAGACTAAGTTTCCAGTGAAAAATCTCATGAAGCGGAGCAATCTGTTGCTGACTGGTATCAAAGAGTATGGCTTGCATGAGGGTCTAAGATGTCCACTCATAGGAAAAGGCTGCTTTCAAAACAATTAGGGTTATCAGCTGAGTAGCTAGGCAACCAGTGAAAATAAAGATTACTTTGGTTTGTTTATTTAAGGAAGATCTCTTCAATAGCATTCATGGTTGACCTCAGGTGGTACTATTATTAGTGTTCCTGTTACATTGCATTGCATTTATTTCCTGCCTCTTTTCCTCATGGGAGGAGCCCAAGGGGCTCATGTTGCTAAATTTATCTTCACAACAACAGTTGTAGCAAAGAATCCACAACTGTGAAGGAGCTGAAAGCTCCTTTGCTTAGTTTAAAGTGATGGAGGGGTGGTACGGGAACTGGAGGATTTGAAAGCAAGAAGATACTTTTGTTAGGTATATGTACATTGCCTGCATTGGCACTGCATGGTTCTGCCCACTAACCAGGGTGGAAGGAAAAGAGTTAATGCCATAGACAAAATGAGACTGACCTCTCTGCTTGGGCTGTATCTTTCCTGTCCCCTTTCTCCTCCCACCCCATTTGGAAAGGTAAGGATGGTAACATGATCTCTCTGTTCCCTCTCCCCCACTTGCCTTGAGAGAAGCGTGCCCCTTCCCCTTCCTGCATGAGTATTCCAGTATCCTTCCTTCATATAAGTCACAAATGGATTGTTTGTGAGTAAATAAACTTTTTTTCTTTAGTGGTAAGTGTGGATTCTAACATATCCAGGTGTAAGCAACAGCCTCTTATCTTAGCTTACTTCTGCAGATCCTGTATAAAACTAAATAGAGAACAGTCTCCAACAACATTTCTTTGGGTACCTCATGACTGGGAGGTTCAGTTGCCGACTGTTCAGAGCAGAGCCTTCTCAGTGATGGTTCCCTCTCTCTGGAATGCTCTCCGAACTGATCCCCACACAGGTTGATAACCTGTGTGCACACACACGTCAAGAGAAGCAGTACTGTTTCAGCAGGTGTTCCATTTCTGAGCTTTAAACTCAAAAGTGTTTTAAATGCTTTTATTAATTTTATGTAATACTCACATTTATATACTTCCTCATTGCCCAGAGGACTCTTTTTTATTGCTTAATATTTCATTTGAGAATGAATTGCTTTTGTAGTTGTCATTTATTGAGGTGGCTGTGTGATGTCTTGGGAACTGGTAATGATGGAAAGGCTGGAATGCAGAAAACTAAAAAATTAATATATTCATTTTACAGATGATAAAATGCCCCCTTTTATATTACAGTGGTACCTCGGCTCACGAATGCCTCAGTTCATGACCAAATTGGGTCGCTAACAGAAATTTCGGAAAATTTTGACTCAGGTCATGAACTCTGCATAGGGTGACGATCGCGATCTGGTCGTACTGCAGGGGTGGGGGAGATGGCTGCGATCGCGTTCATCGCCCTGCACAAGTGCACCTGCGATGCACCCCCGAGCATGCCCATGATGGTCCCCCGCCCCACCACAGCATGATCACTATCACACAATTATGGTTTGGACTCTCCCTCCAAACAATAACCTTCCTCCCCGCCTAGGTTAGTGTTCGCTACTGTACTGTACTTTGTTACTTTGTTCCAATTTCTGTAATTAAAAAAAATATTACAGAATAGATTAACCTTATCTACATTGAACCTTATGGGGGAATTTGTCTTGACTCGCAACCAATTTGGGTCACGACCAGAGTCCTGGAACAGATTAAGTTCGTGAGCTGAGGTACCACTGTATATATTGGAAATGCCTTCTCTCTACCTCTTTCTTAGAGGTGGTCCTCTTTTTTACTTTATTAAAGTTTACATTTGAGCCACTTGGGCATGGCATGACAGTACAGGAAGGTTGCTCTACTTGTGCCAGTGCTGCATCCACATAGTAGTTAAAACAAGCCAACGGTATCCTGAGATACTCTTCCAGCACCTTTCACCAGTCCTCAGTTTTATGTTTAAATAACAAGATATTTTAAACTTTCAAGTACCATTGCTACAGTATTCCTCCTGCTTTCTGGGTTCCAGCGGCAGCACAGCCAAAGCTGCCCCCCGCCCCCCGCTGGCTGGCTGGGAGATCAAGAGATCAAGAGGTCTGAGGCTGCTCTACCTGGCTGCTGCCCTGAAGGCCTTTACAGTCAGTGTGTAGTGTTGCTGTGTTGTGCTCAGATTGGCCAGGTAAAAGCAAGTTAAAGAATGTTTGTTTCTTAAGTGTCAGTACAGCACTATCAGAACACTTGATGCTTCATGAACTCCCAGTTCATACAGGTGTGTTTATTCCTTGTTGATTGCAGCTGACAACTCAGCTGAGAGAGATCAAGCACATGCATGTATGAACCAGCACTAAGGGGGCTAGAGCACTGCTTGGTCAGTATGCTATTGATCCATAAGTGTCTTTCCATTTCCTTCCATCATTCCCATTAAATTTCTCCTGTTTCTCATAGCAATAGGCGTGTTCCTGGAGCCATTACTAAGCAAGGTTGCATCAAAGTCCAGCAATGGGCAAGAATCTCCCCCCACCCCCTGTAGTTTGAGGCTAACCTGCACATATTCTATGCAACAAAGCACTTCCCTGTTAGGGCAACACAAACAGGTATAAACCAGGGCACAGGGTAGTGGAGGTGTGGGCATGCCAGCTCTGCTCCTAAAGTCTAGACATGTCTTACCGCTCTAGATCATGATAAGTAAAATGCACAGGTCAGAGAGGGGTGCTGATGGAACATGCTTGCAGATGGTCCTCCCACTCCCCTGCACTCAAGAACTCAGGGTTCTTGTTCATGGGTAGGATTGTAAACACATTCTGCCAAATGTACCTGTGACCTACCTTCAGATATTTATGCTTATCTTTGCCATGAACTCATCCACTTTCTCTTAGTATTAGTCTTGCTGTTGCTGCTGTTTAGTCACATGAAAGGGAAAAGAAAATAGAGTTCATCTGAAAAGCAGGTAACAGAATGTCAGGGAAGAAATGGCTGAAGATGACCTTATGGGGCAAGTGGAAGCCCAGTATTGTGCAAAAAGGAAGAGTATTGGCCTTCTGGAAGAGATAAGCAAAGAGGTTAAACTTTGAAGACACTCAGGTGAACTCGGTGCAGGTCCCAGCAGGAAGATGAAGGATGAGAAAGAAATTGTGAAATGTGGCAAGATGCCATCCTTGAGAGGTTTGGAGTGTAGGTTTTTGGAAAAGAGTAGGAAAAGACAAGGAAAGTAGATAATGCCTAGAACAGATCAATGGGCTCTATGTTTTGTTGGCCAGGATGAAAGAGATCTGCAAACAAGGGAGTTAACTCTCAAGGGAAATAACTCTCTTGTTACAGGCAGTTCCCTAGTTAATAGGGCTTAGATTTTCTGGGACTCTGAACTTTTGTAGGCTTGGGAACTTATTAAAATAATATGTCCTCTGAGAAAGATAGCTCTAGCAGGGTTCCTGAATCTGTTGGGTGATTTTCCAGTCACTCAAGCTGAGGACCTTTTCCAAGTTCTGGTTCATCTGTGAATGAGGAAATGACTTAAGGAGATGACCTGGGATCACTCCAAATGTCCTAGGTGCAAAGCTTGGTTCCCTGGGTTTTCTGAAGTGGGTAGGCAATAAAGCATACCAGATTTTCTTAGATGAATTGGACTATTTGGATCCTTCCTAGTTTGGATTCAGGTTGGGTTTGGGGACAGAAATAGTCTTGGTCATTTTTGTAGGTGACCTTATGCAATGTCTTTCTGGGATGTTTGCCCAGTATGGGACTAGAAGCACAGTTCTGACCTTGTCTGGTTGGGAAACTGTAATACAGCCCCTTAGTTATTAGCTTGTAGGGTTTTTTCGCCTGTGCTTTGAATGTTTAAATGAAGCCATTTAGAATTTGCCCTTGCCAAGATTGCACTTCTTCTGGACAAGTTCCTTCCTGGTCTCTGGTTTGTTCACAGTTTTACATCAGCCTGATGCTAACTACACTGGTCTTAAATCTGCTTCTGGACACAAGTCAAAGTGCCAGTGTTTATTATGAAGCCCTAAGTGATGTGGTGCCGAGGTATCCAAAGGGCTGCCTTCTCCCGTATGACCATGTTTTGGAGGCCTGTTATATGTCCTGCCACCAAAGACGCTAGGTGGGTGGAAATGTGGGACACAGCCTTTTCTTTGGCAGCACCCAGACTGCGAAATTCGTTTCTTAGGGAGGTTAGATTGGCTCTTTCCTTGTTTAGTTTTAGGTGATCCTTTAAAATGTTTTTGCTCCACCTGGTGTTTGAGTGATTTTAAATTCAGTTTTGCTCTCTATTTTAATCATTTTCTCTCTTGTTTTACAACATTTATTGTGTTATTTGCTTACTATGACATTTTATATGTCATAGTAAGCAAATGACACCAGGAGATGGCCTTGACACTACTATGACACCAGGATATGGCCTTGGCGGGATCCACGGGTGTTGCTGTCCGCTGCAACAGCTGCAACATGTTCACCCTTCTCCCCCAGGAGAGGCAGGGATACACTTGCCCTCAGTGCAAGCTGGTGACCCTCCTAGAGGAGGAGCTGAGACGCCTGAGGGCCGAGAGAGCTCTCCAGGCCCCCTGGGAGCAGTCCCCCTGCAGACAGAAGGTTGAGGGAGGGGCCACAGGAGGAACAGCCGGGAAGACATGGAGGCATGTCACCCACAGGAGGAGGAGCCCAGCACGGCCTCCTCCTTCTCCTGGTGCCATTCTGGAGCTGGGAAACAGGTTCTCTCCACTTGGGGAGGCTGAGGCTGATGAGGCCTTGGGGGACCAGCAAGATCCACAGCCTGGGACCACAAGAGGCAAGGGGGCCGCTGCAGGAGAGATGAGGGCCAGGCAGCCGCCTACCACCATCAGGAAGAGACGGCAGTGAGTGATCATCATCAGGGACTCCCTGCTGAGGGACATTGAGGCAGCAGTGTGTGGCCCCAACCTTGAGGCGAGGTAGGTCTATTGCCTGCCGGGCACACACATCCAGCATGTGAAGGATAGAGTGGAGCATCTTGTTTGCTCCGGGGGTCACCAGTCACTTCTGGTGATCCATGTGGGCACAAATGATGTAGCCAGGCAGGGTGTGGGCGGGATCACCAGGGACTTCAAGGCCTTGGGGAAGAAACTCAGGAAACTAAAGGCCCAAGTGGTCTTTTCATTGATCTTACCAGTCCGGGGATCTGGGCCAGGCAGGGATAGGAGGGTCACTGAGGTGAATAACTGGGTTAGGGTTTCGTGCTGGAAGGAACACTTTGGGTTCCTCGACCACGGCACTTGGTTTGTTGCCAATGGATTTCTGGCAAGGGACGGGTTGCACCTCATGAGGATGGGGGAAAGGTCCTTTGGAGATCATCTAGTGAGCTTTGTCTGGAAGACTTTAAACTGAGGCGGGGGGTGAGGTCAGGCCCCCACAGAAACTTGTCCAGACAAGTGTTGGGAGAGGATCAGGGCTCTGAGAGCAGGGTTTTAGAGGTATTGCACAGACTGACAGGACTCCTACAAAGAGATGGCCGGAATCAGGGAGGATGGGAGGCAGGAAGAGGCTGGGGACTCCAAAGAAAGAAAGTGGTGGGAAGGAGTTGAGGTGCATGTACACCAATCCTAGGAACATAAATAATAAGCAGGAAGAGCTTGAAGCTCTCCTGGGAATAGGAGGGTATGACCTGGTGGGGATTACAGAAACTTGGTGAGATTAAAGGCAAGACTGGAATGTAGCTTTATGTGTAAAGCATAGCTTGATATGTCAGGGAAGGGATAGGATGCAGTGAGACAGAATGCAGCAGCACAGATGGGGATTCGGTAGAGGCAGTCTGGGTGAAACTTAGGGGTTTTGACAGGGAAAGGGACCTGACAGTGGGGGTATGTTATCGCCCTCCAGGTCAACTTGAGACCTTGGATGATGTCCTGACAGATCAGATTCTATGGATATCTCAGGGGAGGGACACAGTAATTATGAGAGATTTCAGTCTCCCGGATATTAGTTGGGAGACTCACTCAGCGGTGACAGCCAGGTAACATCGCTTCCTAGAAGCTATGGGGGATGGTTTTTCACACAGAGGGTCCTAGAAGTGATGAGGCGGGGCATCCTTAACTTGGTCTTGACCAACAGGGAGGAGCTGATAGATGAGGTACAGATTAGGGGAGCTTTGGATGCAAGTGATCACTCCATCCTTTGCTTTGGATGTGCAGCAGGTCGAGCACTAAAAGGTGGGACTTCAAGAGGGCCAACTTTGGCCAACCGAAGGCCAGACTGGGGAAAGTCTCCTGGGATAGGTTACAAGAAGGTAAGCGAGTTGAGGAGGGGTGTATGGCACTCAAAAGGGAGGTTTTGGAGGCACAAGCCTTGGCAATACCTCTATTAGTAAGGCAGGGAGGCAAAGGAGAGTGCCTCCATGGATGTGAAAGGAGGTGGTTAGAGGGATTAGATGCAAGGGGAACCTCCATAGGAAATGGGTACTAGGGCAAATAGACAAAAGGGTATACTGGAGGGAGGAGGCCCGTTGCAGATGGATTCTTCACAAGGCTAAGGCTGATTACAAGCTGAGATTTGGCAAGAATATCAAGAGCAACAAAAAGGGCTTCTATCGGCATGTAAATAGGAAGAGGAAGGGGAGACAAGTAGTGGGACCGCTAAATAAGGAGGAGGGAGATCCAGTGATTGATACGAGGGAACAGGGACAGATGCTAAATGACTATTTTTGCCTCTGTGTTCTCCCCAAAGCAGGATGGGGGAGATCTGCATAGGAGATTAGATGAGGCCAGGGACTTAGGGGCACAGATTAGACTCAACCCCCTAGAAGTTGAGGGGCTCCTCAGGGCATTGGATGTTACAAAGGCGCCAGGCCCTAACGGGCTACACCCAAGAGTACTTAGTTGGCAGGAGTTCTCTCATGCCCACTGGCCTCCATTTTTGAGGCCTCGTGGAGAACGGGTGAATTTCCAGAGGACTGGAGGGTGGCATCAGTGGTCCCAATTTTCAGTATTGGTAGTAGAAGGGACATGGGGAATTACAGACCAGTTAGCCTTATGTTCATTGTAAGAAAAACAATGGCAAGCCTCATAATAGTGAAAGATCTAGTGATGCTAGATAGGGAAGTGAGGCTGGCAGCCACACAACACAGTTTCCACAAAAAACAGGTCCTGCCAGACAAACCTTGTGGAATTCAACGACCAGGTTTCAAGGTGGCTAGATGGAGGGGATGCAGTGAATGTGGTATACCTGGATTTCAGCAAGGCCTTTGACAAAGTGCCCCATGATATCCTGGTTGAGAAACTGAGGAGTTTTGGGATAGACCAATGCCCTGTCTGGTGGATTAGGGCATGGTTGACTGACCGAATGCAGAGGGTAACCAATAGTGGGGAATCATTGGGATGGCAGCCAGTGACAAGCGAGGTCCCCCAGGGCTCTGTCCTGGGGCTGATCCTGTTTAATCTTTTCATTAATGACATGGAAGAAGGGGTGAACAGTCTGCTGATCAAATTCGCAGATGATACTAAAACTGGGGCAGTGGCCACAACTGAGGAGCAGGTACTCCAGATCCAAAAGGATCTAGACAGACTATGGAAGTGGGCAGGAGACAACAGGATGGCGCTCAGTGTGGATAAGTGCAAGGTCTTGCACTTGGGGCATAGGAATAGGTGTCATAAGTACAGGTTAGGTGAGAAGTGGCTGGAGAGCAGCACTTGTGAAAGGGACCTTGGGGTACTGGTTGACTGCAGGCTAAACATGAGTCAGCAGTGTGATGCGGTGGTCAAGAGGGCGAACGCCACCCTTTGTTGCATAACCAGAAGTGTGGCTTCTAGATCGAGAGAGGTATTACTACCACTTTATACGACTCTGGTGCACCCGCAACTGGAGTATTGTGCTCAGTTTTGGGCCCTTCATTACAGGAAGGATATTGCCAGGTTAGAGTCAGTGCAGCGTAGGGCCACAAGGTTTGTGACCAGTTTGCAGGGGACACCATATGAGGTGAGACTGAGGGAACTGGGTCTCTTCAGCCTGGAGAAGAGGAGACTCAGGAGATCTGTTGGTGACATACAAGTATGTGAGGGGATGTCACATGGAGCTGGGTAGAGATCTGTTCTCCCCTGCAGAGGAAGGCAGGATGCGCTCTAATGGAACAAAGCTCAGGGAAGCAAGATGCCATTTAGATGCCAGGAAGCACTTCCTGACAGTTAGGATCCCGATGGTATGGAATGGGCTTCCATGAGAGGTGGTTAAGGCCCCATTGGTGAAGGTGTTCAAAGATAGGCTAGGCATGCGCATGGTGGGCATGTCGTGAGCAGAGCCAGCTGGAGCCAGGGGTCAGACTAGATGGACGGAGAGGCCCCTTCTGACTCCCTCTGTTTCTATGTTCTAATTTGTATGTTGTTGGGGGTGGGGGATGAAAGGTGACCAGCAGCACAATTCTATGGCTGCTAGACAGCATCTCAACAGCCATTGTCTGCAGCCATAAACTGCAGATTATCAGATGCAGATGAGAAATTACTTAGACTTTGTAGCTGGAGCCTATGCTTGGTTCCCCTCTTTTCCTTGCAGCCAACTTGCACTGGCTGCTTCCCCAAGGTTGCAAGAGCAAGCTTGGAAAAGGGCTTTTGGAGGCATAGTGAGGGGGGAAGGAGAAGATTAGTGCCTCCAGGCCATGAAGCATTATGTTAGCACCTCAGCCTCCTTCACTCCTCCTCTGAAGCATAACACTTAGGTGACTGAAAGTGGCCATTCAAGTGCTTTCCAGAGCAAAAAGAACATGAAGGTGATCCTTGCCTTAATGCTCTGCCCACCCTCCACTGGATGCCTGCAACCTTCCATGTCCAGAGGACTGGAACATGCAAAAAAGAAAACCTCTTGAAGCAGGATCTTTCTTGTAACTGGATTTTTCAGATGAGGCTGCATCATAATTTTATATATAGCATTAAATGCTTGCTGTTAAAAAATCCCTTTCCTGGGATTGAAATTGTCCTTTGAATTTTTGTAGGAGCCAAACACTGCAAGGTCTCTATAATCATTGAAGCTGACTTGCAATGGTAGTAACTCAGGAAGCTGCTTTCCTGTGTTAATAAAAGGATATTGAACAATGGAACTGATGTAAACTGGGGACTGGCTAACTTCCCATTGCACCAACCACAAGTGGGCATTTTAAAAGGAATCCCATCAATGCCCAAGTTTTCAACCTGAGCCAAAGTATTAAGGATTTGAGAATTTAAAACTGCTGTAGCTACAGAGGGTAATTCAAGGCCCTTTGCCACCCATTCTCAGGATGATACTCCTGATTTTGAAAAGGCACCCTTTCTATAAAGTGCTGTCCTCAGTTCCATTTGGTGCTGAATTTCTGCACACCTTGTAATGCTTTACCAACCCCAAAGCATCGACCAAATTTCAGACAGTATCCAGATCTTCCTTTCTGCAAGATTTCAGTTTCTCTCTGAACAGATGGTGGGTGTGAATGGGAAATGGTTTTACTGAAAAGTCATGTTTGTAATAAACTTGAACACCAGTGAGTATGCTCAGTGGGTTTTCAGTAATTTAATCTTGTTCAGCCATTGTTTTTTTAAAGGCAACACCCATCATGTTCAAATGTCTGCCACTTGCCTTTTGTCTGAAAAGAAAACTTGAATTCTAAGTGAAAGGAAATGTTTGGCACTTCCCAAATATCTCAAGTGACTCAAGTATCCTGTTTGGACAGTGATCAACCCTAATGAACAGAGACTTAAGCTATGAACGAAACAGACCTTTGACATCTGCCATTGACATTCTGTAGCATAGCTAGATATACCATGCCTCTACCTGCATGTAAGTATTCATGTTGCAAGAATTCTGAAGGGGCATTATTATGAACTAACTTGTTTAAAGTTCATTCAGACCCATTACAGTGGTCATTTCAAGTGTGTGTGCTCTGCAGGAGTTGCTGGTCTGCAAGGAATTGGTTGACAACTCAATTAAAGGCTCCTATGAGCCTGATGTGGACACTGCCCATTGCATCATTGCATGCTTCCCTTTTCTGGTCTTGCAATCAACTTCAGCTGCAAACAGATGAAGGACCAAAATATGCTCTTGGGTTCTTAGTACTCCTGAGGGAGAATTACCTATCCTAAGAAGAGGCTGGCCTTTTTGCTTTTGCATTTGCTTCCTGCCTATCACAAGATATGCTCAGGTAAATGGTTTATGCACAGGTCCACTAAGTGGGCACCTTTGAGAGTTGGTCTTTCTTATTTGGAGGTGCAGTAATCTTGTAGGTGCAAGAGACTAAATCTTTTCAGGAAAAAAATGTGTCTTTACTATCAGAAGTTTTGAAACACTAAAGTCAGCCATTTGTCAAATAATTGTTCCTATTGCAGTAAAAGTAACTTTCCTACCACCTCACAGTGGATGATTAGATAATCTAGGACTGTAATCTAGTTGTCCCAGATTAAATTTTAAACCTTCTACCTGAATATTTTGCATTTTAGAAAAGTGGTTTCATATCATATCTTGAAATAAAATATTAAACATTGCTCTAAGTTCCTCATTTCCAGAATAATTTCCCATCGTGAATTGTCACAAAATAGTGGGCAAACTTTCTAGTTCATAGAATGCTACTTTGGGCAATACAGGGAGGCAGTGGGGAGAGACAGGAACACTTGGTTTGATTGTGGAACCACAATGTCTATGCTTAGTCAGAGTATGTAGCATAGGGAAAAAAAGTCGCATAGGAGGAGATTGTAGGCTTACTTTGATTGGGCGGTACTTGGTGCTATGCAGTTCTCAAGCTGAACTTATGGCTGCTGGGAAAAAGAAGCAAATAATGGCTAATGAGATGGACCATACTTAAGCTGTTGAACACTGGCTTTACATGCAGAAGCTCCCAAGCTCGTTCTTTCCCATTTCCAGACAGGGCTAGAAAATGTTCTGTTGAAATTCTAGAGCGCCACTGCCAGTCAGTGTCAACAGTACCGGGATAGATGGAGCAAGGGTCTGACTCAGAGTAAGCATTTTCCTATGTTCTTGAGTACACATTTGGAAAACATAAAATGTAAATAGAGTAGAGTACAACAGTTACTCAGCTTCATCTCCATCAGCCCTAAGCAAAACCTACTGGATCTTTGAGAGGAAGAGGACAGATTTTTTTCTAAAAAGAGATTTTTATATTATCAAAGCTAGACATTCATTTCAGGTGGTGCATAAATGTTTGGAGTCACATGGTGTTTTTGTAACCTCTCTTTATTTGCAGATATTGCAGGTTGGGAAGCAAGCATGGAGAGAGGCATTGCTAACCCTAAAAGATATAACAATATCAGCCCAACATAATGAAGCAGCACTCTTCTGGCAATATAATAGGGTAGAGCACAACTAAAAGTTCACACACAAATGTGCTAAGAATATATCAGACATTTTGTTGTGGGAATGTAATTGTTCCCTAGTATGTCAAGTGAAAATATAACCTTATGGGGTCATTTCCTGTTTAATCACTTTTGGTTGGTGGCTGCACTAATCAAATGGGGTTGAATCCCCATTTAGTCATGACTGACTTAAGTCCCATTGATTTCAGTGGATCTAAGTATGACTAAGTCTGCATTCAGCCCATGGAATTTGCAGCTCACAGCTACAAGCAGGATGAGTGTTGAAAGTCTTCCACTTCTATATATGGCAGGAAAATTATTATGTTGGCAGTTATACTAAGAAATTGCATTCTGCAGCTGGTTGGCAAGAAGCAGTCAAGTATATCTAAAGTGTAAGAATAAACTCTGCTTGAGAGGAGTGATGGTCTTGTAAGGGCAAGCACCAATGGTTTGTGCACTCATGGGCTCTGATTCTGCCCCAGACTACTATACTGTTTAAGACTGGCACAGCTGCAAATGCAGACATACTTCAGATTAAACCTCAGTGGAGTCATTGGAGCCTTCATGGGATTATGCTGCTTGGACCCTTTAAATATGAACTGTAAACTTGCTTTTCAACTATGATTTACCCAGAAGAGGCAATGCAACTATACTACTAATTCCTAATCTAGAAAAGGACAATATTTAGGGCTTATGAGCACTTTTGAAAATGTGAGGAACTATCCTTGGATGCAATCATAAAATGACTGCCATGGGTGAGCTTGGCTACTCACAAGTAACATTACCAGAGGCATTCCTGGGAAATTAAGATTGTATCAACAAGAGATTCCCACTTTTCTTTGAAGCAAATTCCAGGTGGATGCCAGTATGAAAATAAAGTGATATTTTAAAAGTAAAAATTGAAAGGAGTGTTTTGGTGGGTACCAAGAAAATTGTCTAAATGCACATTGATGTCCATGGGCATCATATCATCTACCCCTTTCTAATTCTTTTCTGTGTGCAAACTGTTAACAGATGAAGTATGAATCTGTACATAATCATTAGTTCCAAATTGAACTTGGAATAATGGATCAGCCCAAGTTAGGCTACTATTTCTCATGTTCACCCATATGTTTAGACATTTCTGTGGCTAATACAAAGGGATGGCACCATACCTGGACAAGCAGCCTCAAAGATAGGCTCAGCCTAAAGTTAATCAGCACATTCGGAAGCACAGCATATTGTTTAGCAATATGGCTCCTGTGTTACTTCATACCAGAAGTGGGAGTGAAATTGCAGGTGTGCAATCCCTTTCCAGGCACACAGCAAAGCTGCACATCAGGAAGACTTCTAAAACAGGAGTAAGGGTTCTTCCAGGGCCTCAGATCCCACATGGGCCTGCGTCCTGACATCTTTCCCTCAGCGATTATAAATAGCCTCCACTTCCCTTGCAAACATGCTGAGCATGTTAACCAAAAATGTCTCTGAAGCTTCTGAAGCTTATGGTTCACGGTTGTATGACACTTCATCACTGCATCTTATGCCAGTAATATATACCTGCCCATACTCCCACATTTCCACCACTGTCTGCTGTCTGTAGGGATAGATAGAGTCTATTGAACATTCAAGTTCATTCCTGTGTAATAGTAACAGCAACATCTGGAGGTAACCTTGGAATGAGCTGGGAAACTCTCTCTCTAACACGAGATCTGAGCAAGCCCTGCACCACATGTTCCAAGGCAGCAATGGGCCCCTGACTCACATGAAGCCCTGCTTGTCTCATTTGCTGGATGAAACCTACAGAGTGACAGCTTCCTTTGCTTCCCCCATCCCTGCTCAACCTGCTCTGCCTTGGGAAACTCTGGATGAACCTTCTTGGAGACTGGTCTGTGCTGGGGCATTTCCTTCCGTGCAGAGAGTTCTATTCCACAAGGAAAGCTTCTCCACTGTCTTAGCACCAAGCATTGGAGTAGAATATACTGTAAGTGATTTTTAACTAAAAGCTAATGTGAAAATAGAACTGAAACCAATGTAAACATATTAAGTATAAAGACTATTTTCAGATATTGTGAAGGGAGAAATGATTGTTCCTTGTCCTTGAAGTCCTAGAAGACACATTTCTCTCTCTGAGTCATGATATATTTTAATATTTTCTATCAGATTTTTTTACAAGTTGTAAAAACACTGCCTTTTATTACATGCATGGAAGAAAATAATTTTTCAACAATTTAACTTGGGCAACTCATTAAAACCAATAAAAACAAGAATATTTTATTTATGTCTTACCAGCATAAGACATAACATATATCTAAAGTGCAATATTTTACATTATATATAGAAAGTCAGCAGCACCAAGATAAAAGTTCATGGAAATAAATACATCATTCAACAAAATAAATTATAGTAAATGTGACAAGAATTGTCTTAGTACAAAAAAATTGCCCAGTATTCACAATGTTCAAATGTGCAATTTTGGAGAGCATCTGCGGCCAAGGCTTCATCCTGACATATTGACAGTATGTACAGATAATAAATACTTCTTTCCATATGTTCAGTATTACAGAATACTGCAATGTGTTTCCCAAAGATCTATGCTAAAGATGTCAACGCCTCCTGCAAAGAAAGGCAAGAGAAAATGGGAAATTAATGTTTTCCATATAATATAACTGGATACAGCAAAAATAGTCTTAGAGATAGGGTGTGCCTGTTGGAAGAGATGATGAACATTCAATATTCCAGCATTTTTATTGCTCAGTCTCTACTATACATGGCTTTCAGTACAATGAAGTTAGCAATGCAGACTACTGAAGTTCAGTCGCTAGTAGCTGATCCTTTGCAGCTGGGTCATGTCTACCCCCTGCCCCTCTCAGCAACCAGCACTGTCATTAGCAATACATCACATTTTAATCACCATGGGATATAGTTTCATTGAATCCAATCTAAAACTAGGTGTGGACTGAAGAACCTCATTCAAGGCCATAATGCTGTTTTGGAAAAGGAACAAGCTAACTTGAAAATATACTATTAAGTCAACCAGCTGGCAAGTACAGCAGCAAAGATGAAAAATTCCATCTTCAAATCTATGTTGGGTAGCCAAGTTCCATGCATGCCTGTTGAACTTTGTTTCCTATGTTTGCATATGCATACGATAGCTTGTTCCAGGTCTGTTCCATCTTTGTCACAGAATTCTACATTTCCTGCTGAGGGTGGCTGCTGCAAGCAGGTTTATTCAGCTCTGAACTGTATTCCCTAGTCTGCCTTGATTCTTATGACCTATCTTAAGAACACCGTAAGGGCTGCTATGCATCAGCTATTACACAGGACAGTCCTCAGCCTGAAAGGCTTTCCCAGGCAAAGGACCATGAGACCTGTTGCCCATGAACCAATCACAGTGGAACAGCGGCCTGAATAAGCAGGCACACTGAAAGCAGCAGCGAGAGTAGAATGATTTTTCTTTCTTTTCTTGAAGAAAGAAAAGAGGTGGGAATGAAATAATAAATGACAACTGAGCCAAGTGTTACTGTATCACGATGTGCATGTAACTGCTTGGTTATCTGATCCAGCACAGATGAACAAATGACCTGTGGGTTAAGCTGTCTGTGACAGCCTGCCAAGTGGTAAGGAGGATTTCCACACAGCAGCCCTCCAATGATTGTTGGAATCCACTGTTGATTCAAAGACACAGAAATCCATGGAAAGTAGTCGTGATTGCAACAGATTGCAAGCTTTCGGATTACTTTCGCACTCCATAGCCTTGTCTTGTTTTTGAATAATGAGGTGGTTCTTACTGAATTGACTGGAGCCAGGACTTCATTTGGTACATGCCAACATGAATTCTAAATTAAACCTGCAGTGTACTCTCTGGAGCAAATAAATTTTTATTTTATACTTGGCGAATGTATGATACTGACAAATATACTTGGCATGTAACAAGGCCATATTTTGGATTGACGTCTGAAATTCCAGATAACTGTTGCATTAATGAAATTCTCTTTCTGCTGAAAATGGTCTTGAACCTTAGCAGCAACTTTCACAGATATCCTATCCAATGTGGAAGGGACTGTGTATGAAATAATATTGGATACTTTTCATTTATACTCATAATTAAACTAAAATACATGGCAGCCACATTGGTGTGATTATATTTGCTTCTTACCTCTTGATCACGCCCATTGTGCAAGCACTTGTGTGCCAATACTACACATTTCTGAAGGTGGTTGGCACTAAAAGTCTGTACTCTATTCCTCAAGCCTTTAAGATGAGCAAGCAATGCTCTGACATGTTTGTTGGACTAATGTATGGAAATTAGTGGGTAATTTGTATACATTTTTGAATAACCTGTATAGTCTCTGCACACATACATATGTTCTGTTTGTGCTGCAGAACAGTAGGAATTTCTGCTTTTTGCTTCCTTGTAGTTCTATAGTTAAAAGGCATAATTAGATTAGCTGTGTGATTATGCATATTAAGGCACAAAGAATAGCAGTGTGCAGAAGTGTGATGCACAAGAAATGTTTGGCAATATCTTTTCTTTTTAATGAAAGAAAGGCATGCCTTTTAAGGAGCATTATTAAGTTAGGCAGCAATGATTTAATCTCACCTAAATGGGAATGTCTTTAACTAGACATCATAGTGGTATGCATGCATTTTATATGGTTCAGGCTTGTAGTGAACAGTAATTTCAACAGTAACAATGAACAATATTTTTGTTGAATATTATATGGTGTATAACATTAGCCAGGGCATTTGCATTTGGCCTTCAGATTCAAAGATGATCTACCACTTTGCAGTGGCTTCCATTTCACCATGGCTGGCACTGGCACCAATAAAGATTGAGTGCACTAATATAGTTACAAGGTTCGCAGAGCTTCAGATCTAATGCAACCCATGAACCACCCTCATAGCTGCCGTCACCACTGCCATCACCCCCACTTCCACCACTGGGGGTAGAAGTGGGGTGGATTAGAGATTCTAGAAGCACTACGTTCTTGCTGGAGAGACAGCTGCAGAGTCCCGGACCTGGACTTTTCCAATACAGACTATTAAAGTGTGGAAAAGCCAACAGAACTCATACAATTGCAATACTACCCTCCCAGAAATATATAGAAGTAGACAGGCATTTTACAAACTTGC
The DNA here is from genome assembly GCF_004798865.1 of Varanus komodoensis. Taxonomy (NCBI): domain Eukaryota; kingdom Metazoa; phylum Chordata; class Lepidosauria; order Squamata; family Varanidae; genus Varanus; species Varanus komodoensis. Next base: position 1,363,288 of record NW_025336598.1, on the reverse strand, counting down.
TTTCTTGTTGATTCTTACCAGCTGCACACAGATTCATTCTTGATCCTGATTTGAATCCAGAATCAAAAGTGGTAATTGGAGTAATGTGGATCCTTAGAGTATAAGTCAGGATCAAACAAACTTGCAGCGGCAAAAAAAGGGTGAATTGTTTGGAAAGGACTGCAAAGCAATCTTCTCCTCTCTGTATTTGTAACTGCCTGAACCGAATGGAAAATGAATATCTGTTTCCAAACATTGCTATGATGTATGGCACAATATGCTCCAAATACATCTGAGCCATCAAATTTGTTCTGTCTCCCTGCTTTCCAAGGTTTATTTTTTATTCCTAATTTTGTTCATAGTTAATTTTGTGCATAGTTCAAGGTAACCAGCATCACATCTGATGTTAAGTTATGCACAGGGCTAATATGAAAAAACAAAGAGAGGAAAGGAAACCTCAAATAGTATATGGAAAATAGCTAGTTAAGGCTTAACACATTTCTAGGGGCAAATGAAACAGAAACAGTCTAGGGAGGAACATTATTAGGAAGCAAACCCCATTGGATCAAATGGGACTTAATTTTGAGTAAATATGCTTAGTTTTCTATTGTTAGAATGGCTATTTCAAGAATCTGCTATGAAATATTTACCAATTACTGTATTCTCCTTCTGAGCCAAAATGAATAAAACGATAAGAAAGTTCACAGATATTTCAGGAAACTATCATATGGAGACTGTGTAAAACTACAGTACTTAAACTGTTAACTTTTTTTTAAAAAAGCTCTTTCTTGTCATACATGAGAGAAACACGTTTCTCTATCCTCAGGGTAATGCTCAACATTTTTCAACAGCAATGTAATCATTTGACAAGCTGGCAGCAAAATTGGAACTGAACTAACAAGTCCTAATGGCAGGGAAAATATTATGGCAGAAGGCTGGCCAGTGTTACCAGATATTACTAAGTGAAACTTTCCATGTTCTCCCCTAAAGTTAAAAGCATTATAAATTGTTTCAAAGGGTGTAAATTGCTGAAGACAAAGGAGAAGGCACAGCCTATTTTTTCTACATTTACAAACTTTAAACAAGGCTACCATCTAATAATCTCCAACTCCACATGTCTCCATGTTAGAAAAAGAAAAAGCTTGCTGTATTTTTAATAAGTGCAGAAAACTTATTGTACTTGAAACATTTTCTCATACTCTCTGTTGTACAAACTATATACCTTGGTAAATTATGCTAAAGCAGAGGAAGTTACTACTGTGTAGAAGAGGAATTATTTTCCTTTCTCTATATACAATGTACAGAAAATGGAGAAACCTTCCTGTGAAGAAAGAGCAAATTTGGGGTGTCCTTCAGTTCCTGCGTAAAGCCCTATTTATCTGTTCTATCATGTGCAAAGTCCAAGAACCAGCCCATTCTTGCTCAATGAGGCTGCATTGGAGAATTTCCCAGTGGATTCAGCCCCATGTTAATTACTATGTGGGTTTTCTACTTAGGCAGCACATTAACTTGGGCTGGTGCAGCAAATGGATTATTTTTCTTTTTTCAGTAAGACTGAAAAATTACCTTGATTTAACACATGTAGTACTAAAGATGTCCAAGAGGGGGGGTCCATGCCATTCCACTGCCAGACCCTCTTGAACTGGGCCAAGCTGAACGAACCCTCCTTTTTTTCTTCTCTTGCTCCTTACGTTTCCCAGGTTTCCCTTTCTTTTTCTTTCCAGGTGTCTTAATGGGCTGTTCCTTGAATGTCTGAGCTTTGTTGGTCTCCTGAGTCAGGTATTTGCCTTCGTCATCACTGCCAAATCGGACAGCATAGTTCTTTGCAATGGTGGCAGGTTTAGGGTTAGGGGATACCTCTGACATAGCCCGGATCTCAGCTGTGTTCACCCCTTCAATTAGGTTTTGCAGGAAATTTCTTCTTCGTATATCTTGCAAAGACTTTCCTTTGTCATGCAACAGCTGATATTCAGAAACTGTCCTTTTGCTGCTTAAAAAACATAACATCAGTGATCAAATATTGCTGAGCCAGTGTGGTAAACCCTATCCTTGGTAGGTGTACTAAGCACATTCCAGCATGCCAATCTTCCACTTTGGGGGTGGGTGGGAAAAGTAATTTACCCTTCAATACTACAGAAACTGATAAGCCAAACTTGAAATAATTAACTCATTATCTTACATTTGACCCAATGAACTGGCTTAGCTATCAAAGAAAACCATCAAAGATTGCTAAAGACATTTGGGGAAATGATACATGTTTTGCAATTATTCACCTTTGTATGGGAGTAAATCTTTCTAGCGCAGAGAAGCATTATTGTTCTTTCTGATATTAACTTTGTAGCACCAGACCCAATGGAACTTGTCCCCTCCTTGCTGCACTCTTGTAGAATTAGAAGCCTATGAGGTGACTCCTTCTCAATTTCCAGGAGAGGAAATGCTGGCATGTGGAGAAGCTGTGCCTTGAGATCTGCATGCATGGCCTGAAGCCTCTGATAACAGCAGGGCAGCTGAGGGAGGGGGCACAGCTCAACCGCTCCCCCACCACAACAGTAACATCAGAATGGGCCCTTAGGCATCTCATGGCTACAATGACAATGTAGCCATGTAGCTGTGCCTGTAGTTCAGAGGTAAGCACTTTCTTTTAGGTTTTAAGAGATTGAGGGCAGAATTGTATGGTGGTTTGACTGACTCTAGAAGGTCATAGGATTTTTTGGAAACTCGCTCTGAGGCAGAGCTGGGACTCCTATCCACTCTTCCAGCTCCAAGGTCATAAGAGTAACCATAGAGGTGGTGTTTTATGGACAGGGATGGGAGAAGACTGGTGGCCAGCATACTGAAATCAGCTGTCTGAGTTTTTTTCAGAGCAGAAGCGTGCAAGTGACCTTTACTTCCTTGCTCCTTCTACCCTCCATGGGATGCCCATAATCTTCCAAATGTGTAGCCTCACTGGACTGCACCTTTATAAAACATCATGGTGTTAATACATTTCATCGCTTGGTTCATTGTGGCCTTTGATGGTGAGGTGTTTGTTTTCTCTTTGAAGATCTTGGATTGACTTACAGTTTAAGAATGTATGAGCACTGCAAAATGCTGGCAGGGGAAGCCTCTTGCTCTTTAAAGGTTTCTTGCTATTAGGTGGAATAATTGGCAAGTACTTTCTGGAGAATAGAGATGGCACAAAAAGAGTGACAGCAAAAAAAAAAAATGGTGCAAGGGAGACTGAGGGGAAGAAAATGTATTAATCCAATTTGTTACAGGATTTTGGAATAGTAGAAGAAGGGTGTCTGAATTCTATGTTCACTGAGGACATTCTAATTTCCAGATAGTGGGCTAAGCAAGCTGACCTAGAAGTTGGGTCAGGCCTCATAAAAAGGTTATGGAGCATCAGGAACTTTTGTCTTGAACTGTAACTGGGACACTGTATAAACATCCAGAGAAAATGATCAGATGGATTAACTCTCTCACACAGCTTGAAAATAAACCTTTCCTGTGTCTTATACATGAAACCATAAGCATATCTATTACCACAGCTTTGTTAAAACCTGGCAGGGTGCTTGAAACATGGTAAGGTTACCAAGGGCCAAACAAAATTGCTGTATAGCATGGGTACTCTGAGGGCAAAAATTGGCCTGCTGTTCACAGTTGCAGGATTTATACTCTCAACAGACAGGGCAGCTTCAGTGTTAGGCTGTTTTCTTGATGCCAAACTTTCACATCTTGTATGAACCCATTGGTGCTACAGCATACATCCTCTGATGTGCCCTCCCTCACCTTTTTCTATTTGCACTTTAAACCTTTCCTAGCTTTTCGAGGCAGCAGTTCCTAGCTTTTCGAGGCAGTGGTTGCCCGTGTCACATCAGTGACAAGCCTCATTCTTCAGAGCTTTCTCAATGTTGTGATATTAAGCAATGGTTTAGCCAGGTATTTTGCAAGCAGTTCATACTTGAATAACAAGGGAGGAAGGGAAACATGGTCCACAGAAACCATATTGTGGTCCAACAAATTATCAAAAAGCAGCCTGAGAAATAATTAACCATGGGAAACAGTGTATTTTCCCCTTAGGGTAAGGAGGATGCACTGTGAAGTGCAGGGAAAAGTAGGAGGTGGGATCTTAGGTTGGTTCAGAGGCATACCACAAGTAGCCTGTGTTTTTAGTCTGCTTGCAGCAGAATGTGCTGAGGCATTCATATAGCTTCCTTCATTGCATGAATGTATTCCTGGTCAAGGAAGGGGATGTTTTTGGTCTGTTTACTTGCAGATAAAGAGCCATTGCATAATAAACTGGCACAATGACTTATTATATTGAGAAGTATTAAAATATGGGAAGGGTAAGAACCTGGTATCAAGTCATTCTTGTCATATTAATCAAGTTTGAATTAGAACTACACAGAGATTGCCTGTTGTGTGTGTAACTCAAAGACTGGGTATTCTTAAATATTAAAATGCATTGCAGGGCATAGCTACCTCAGGCCTCATGGCTCAAGCCTCATATAAATGCTCTTTGCTTATTTACTTGACATTTCGTGACTGGCATGTGTGAAGTGCTTATTGAAAAGTATTGTGTTTGAGATTGCCTTAAGGGTCATAAAAGCTCTGTTTGTGGTGTGTGGTATGCAGCATTCCTTTGAACAGGTATAGTTATAAGTGGCCAAAAGACCCAGTTACACACTAGGAAGTTCCCAGTCTCACCTTAGCCCTGAACATTGTTGGCCTTAGGCAAACTTTTCTCCCTTTTTCAGCCTCTGCAATAGCCATAGCCACGGCCATAGCAATGTACCTCTATCTTTCAGAGTTCTAATGGTTACTTGAGATAATATAGGTAAATATTGTTAGGACCTGAAGATGCCACATAAATAAAATCTTGTTACAGTACATGTCGTGTAATCATGTCATCCAGTTGCATACATAAGTAAAGCATTAGTTTAGACACTGGAGTCAATTGCTAATCCAGTGCAATGCCATCAATCTGAAGGAAGTCAGGTTTCTGGGGCCTTGAAACAACCTGGGGAAATGATATTTGTAAACACTGGTGATATAGAGTTAGATAAGCAGCTTTGCTGTAAAAAGCATGCCTTGATATCCTTCCAGTAAGAATAATGCCCATCAAACCTGGCTTTGTGCATAGATGTCCTGTAGCGTCTGATGATCCCACTGATATGATACATCAATTATGTAGCCATTATTGGTACTGTTAATATCTTGTTGAAGCTAGCAGCAAAACATCAAATGCACATGCACATGCACACATGCACCTGATTGCTGAAGCAGTCTGTACTCCAATAAAAATGTATGTGCACTTTAGCTCAAAAAATCACAATAGGAGTAATTTTGCTCTGGGAAACCCTTGATTTAGCACCATGTGTAATGTGTGTTCTGGAATATCAACTTCAGAAATATATGCATGTCTTTTAAAAGAAAAGCAAAAACATTCATGCACCCCATGAATGGATGGACATGCAAAGAGGTTGAAGAAAATAAAAATATGCATTTTAAATATTATTGTTTAGACCAATAGGCAATGTAGATCTACTTAAAATTAAAGAGCTTCTCTTAAGACACAATCCCTATTATAGTCTCAGAACAGGCCAGCTGATGAATCTAGAACTTTGCTGTTCATGGTGACTCATATTACAGTTCTATTAGCTTTTTTTTTTTTTTTTTGCAGGATGTTGTCATCAGAAATCTTTCTTAACATTCTAAATTTTAGTTTTACTTAATTTACTGAATGCTAGAGTGACAGGTCTAGCTGCCACTTTCAAATCATTCTGTAAATTCTCCCCACTTATTCTCTCCTAGATTCAGTTCTGCCTCCCTCTCTCCTCTTTTACCTCCCTCGCACAAACAAAATACTTCCTTCCCTTAGACCCTATTTTCCCCAGTTTTCTGTGATCCTTACTTCCCCTTTAGAATTAGAAGTTGCATTCTGTCAATATTCTATTGTCAGAGATTGGCCAATTTCAGTGGCCAATTTTTGATGGTGACCTCATAACAGTTCAGCCAATGGCTGGTAGGCACTTCTTAGGCCAAAAGAAGCCTAAGACTCTTGGCATGCTCCATGTAACACACAGTTTTATTGATATTCAGTATGTATTTCCAAAACAATTTGTTGCATGTGCTAGCACGGAGTAACTTTTGTTGCAAAATTGAACTACAACGGATGCTTGCAAATCTGAGTCTGTTTTATGAGGTTATATAACATTATTTACTCTTACTCTGCAGGTATGAAGGTAATATTTTTCATATATTTTCCAGTATACATTATGAATCCAAAATCATTTGAAGTGAAAAAATTGCTACCTGGAAAATGCTTCAGTGTAACCTTTGCAGTGATTTGTCTGTTAGGAGGCTGAATATATGTCAGACTCAGAGGTAACCTGCTGTGAGTCAAGCTGTGGCAGCTGCCCTGAGATTTTGAGGTGATATTTAAGGATGGCAGGGTGGGTATTAGGCAGGTCTGACCCTGGTGGCAGACACTGTTGGGAAGCACTCCTGTGCCAGTGTCACTGAGTCCTGCTCTTGCACAGTTCCCATTCATTGCCACATGGAGAATTTCTCAAAGAATTGTGCTCCATGTAGGGAGAGGGTGCCATTTGGATTTCTGAGCATATCATTCCAGCCTTCAGGTGGGAAAAGACAAGGCTCTTAAACAAGGTTTCAATATCAGTTGTGTAGAAGTTCAAAATTATAGGTTTAATATTAAATTATTTTTCTAAACAGTATGCATTTTGATATAATGTGCTGCAGTTTCCTTTTATACTTAACAATAGCTACAGTATCATCCCATATCAAACAGTCATATACCAACACTCGTACATAAGTTTTGTTAGTAAACGTGTCAGTTTTGAAGTTAATTGCGTAGTTTCTGCATGCACAGTTTTCCTATCTACATCTTCTCTTGGATGTGATGTGACTGAGGAAATTGTTGAATAATACTCATTCAGTTGTACTGAATTAGTGAACTGGTCACAACTATAGACACTTGTGTGAATTGTCTGTGTCTTAAAGGGAAGGGGCACAGGGCCATCTGCAATCTCTAAATACCCTCATACTCTCCATGTTAGTCTGTTAAAACAAGTTCTTAAAAAAATTAGAGCTGAAACATTGGCAATGTAGCTTAAAGGATCCCTCTCCAGCATTCTTTCTCCCATCCCATGAAAATGTATGAACTGAGAGAGGATTAAATTTGATTAGGTGTGCCTAATAACTGAAGTGGATTAAAAAGAGTGCCAAGAAGATTAAAGGTTTAGGAACTGTTAGGATAACCCACTAGAGGTCCCTTCCAGCCTGCAAGATAACTTAAATGAAAAGAGGTCTGCCCCCAAACCAGATGCAGTTAATGCAATGCTAACATGTGGTAAGCAATTTTGAGAGAAAGGTTGAGTTTATGGTTTCTCTCTGCCCAAATGTACCCACACATATTATTTAATGTTGTATGCTGTGTTCATAGAGCTATCCTTCTATTCCATGTATATGGCTCTGCTATGAATTCAGTATAGTAAATGTGGTAGTTGGGTTAAACTGCTAATCCTCAAAAGAAAAGATGGTTAACCAGTCATCATTAGTAAAGTGTCCACTGTTGATGTCTTGTTCACCATAACTTCAGTCATTCTGGCCTTGTCTTCTGCTGACTTGCAAAACAACCCACTCTCAGTAACTGCAGCTTGCCTCCTTACTCCAACCTTCAGGGATATATACGCTACTTCCAAAATATTTTCAGATCAGTGAGGCACAGTTGGAGTTTGTCATGGAGTTAGTGCTACAGGGATAGACACTAAGGTTACAACATTGTATGCCTGGGCTTCTTCATTCTGCAGCTTTTTGAATCCAGAAATCCCATTTATCAAACTGAATTACCAATTCAGCATAGTTTACATTAAGCTAACCTAAGCTTACATTAAATGTATTATGTAATAAAGCACAGGTTTAGTTATTGTTTATTGGCTTTATTCAGGAAAAACACTTCATACATAAACAGTGCATTAGTTTGGATATTGCCATTATCATCAAGGTGAGTGAGTATGAACTTTGAAAGTCCTATTTACATTAGACTAATAATCTGAGTGTTTAAGTAGGGCTAATGGCTTTTAAAGAAGATAGCAGTTTCTGAAAAAATGTTCCAATTCAGATTGTCATGGTTAGGGGCAAGAATTAACAGAAATTCAAACATGGATTTTCTGCATAACTTCAGTGGGAAGTACAATTTCTAGGTAAAAGGCTGATCAAGGTTTGCAGGCAAATAGTATTAAGGGGGAGAAAGTGTCAAGTGGTCTTATTCTCAGTGCAGTGGCTTTTCCTCAGTTGCCTAAGGTGGTGTAAAGAATTTCCTTTGGGGCAAAGTTCATGCATCTAATTTGAATGGGTCTTTGGTTATCTATTGCAGAACCAATGGACTGCATCATGTGAGTTGCTTTTTGATTCTCTCTATGCCTAAAGACTAATTTCAGTATTATTAGTTTCATTGTTATTACTTATTACATTTCCTTACTGCTTAGTAGCCAAAGCTGTTTAGGACTTCTGTGTTTAGAAGAGATATGTGCTCTTACCTTATCACTAGTTCGGCTTTTGGGCATTTCCTCCCCATGCTGAACACTTAGCCCAGAGTAGAGATTTCAGGATCAGGGCCTTAAGCAACTAAAAGGTCCACAGAGCATCAGTATGTAACCACAGTGTGGGATTATTGACTTGGGTGGTTTCTCTGAGTTTTGCCTACATATAATTCATATTACTACCTGACTGAGCAGGGAATACATGCATACTTAGGGTCCTTTCTCAGACTCCCTTATCTCAAAAATCTTTTGTTGCAGCAAACAAATATTTAACTCAGACTGGAGAGCTAATACTAACTGGCACAAGCCCCATGTGGGTGAATGCAATGTCTCTGATTTAAGTGCTGTGTGTATTCTCCCACAGGGCTGTCCATGTTGCTGGTACCTATTATTTATTTATTTATTTATTTATTTATGGATTTATATCCTGCCTTTTTCCTCAAAGGGCTCAAGGCAGCTTACATCATTCTCCTCCTCCATCTTATCTCTACAACAACAACCCTGTGAGGTAGGCTGGGCTGAGAGACTGGCCCAAAGCCACCCAGTTGGTTCCATGGCTGAGCGGGGACTCGAACCCAGGTCGCCTGAGTCCCGGTCCCAGCTCTTAACCACTACGCCACACTGGCTCTCTCAGCATCAGAAGGCTATAATGAGCCTCTTATTGTAGCAACCTTACATATGCAATAGGAAGCATGCATGTGTGCACATATGTGTGTGTGTGTTTGTGTGCGTGTGTGTGTGCATGTAATCATACTCACTAGAGGTGGGACCCCCCCCCCCCGTTCATGTCCTTTAAGGACAGCGATTGTTCTTCTTATGCAGTGCCAGTAATTACTGAGGGAGATTTTAACCTCTTCTCTGTTCTTCTAAATATTCTGGTATCACTCCCCATTTGCTCCATCATTAAGATTCTTTTAAATGCTCTTATGGACATAAAGAGCCATTTTGACTTTTAAAAAATGGAAATCCTGAATGAAGAGGCAAAAAGATTCCATGCTCTTTTCTTTTAAAAGGGAGCGTTCCTCATCTATTGCCTTACTGAAGTTAATCTAAATATATCATCATCATCATAATCAATGGTAAGGTTTGTAATCTGAACAATGACTTCATGAACTGACTTTAGGGTACATAAACTTGGTAGGACTTACTTCTAAATAGACATTCTTAGGATTGCACTGAATTAATATGATTCAAGCAACTTTCTCCTGTGAAAGGCTGAAATACCAATGTGAAGATGAGCCGTAGTTTCTAGGACTTCCTATGTACATGTGTCCAAATGCCCCCCCCGCTTCGCGCTTTGATTCTAATGGCAGAGGAAGAAGAAACTTACAGTCTGCGACTGCTCCCTTCCAGCGATCTCCCAGAAGAAGGTACACAGTAACTCAGCAGAAAGACCACGAAACTCCACTGCTGGAAACGCTTCGGGAACATTGTCGCGATGCTGTGGGGCTTTGGAACCTGCGAAGAAGCAGCTCCGATGAGTGTCCGCGCGCGCGAACGAGAAGCGCAGAAAACGTGGAGGTCGGAAGGAGGCTGGGGGTCCCGCGCGCCACTCGCCCAGCCACCGCCCGTGCTTGAGGTCAGCCGAGCGCCTGGGTGCGCGGAGCCCGGGCACGCAGCCTGAAGCTGATCTGCGATTCCGGGAGTTCCTGATCCCCGGAAACGGACCCGCCCCGTAAAGCAGCCACCCCCCCCCCCCAAACATTTCTTTCCCCCCAGGTTCCGGGGAATCGCACTAAGCAGGCATCACCACCGTCGGTCCGAAGAGAATCTCGGAATCAAGGTACAGGTCAGGGGTTTCCGGCAAGTTGCCTCCTCTCCCTCTCCCAGCCCTGGTGCGCGCACACACGAAACGATGTAAAGGGCGGAGGAGGAGGCGGCACGGCAGGCAGCAAGAAGACCCGCCGCCGCCGCCGCCGCCTCCGGGAAACCTGCTGGAGGTGGAGGAGGAGGAAGAGGAGGCGGCAGTGTTGCTCCGAGATGGCGCCCTAGGAGCATGTGCCCGAAGTCAGCTCTAGGCACAGCGCCTAACCCATAGCCGAAGACCGCAGGCCTCCCACGCCCACCAGAGCTGCCGTCGGGAACTTCTGGGCCACCGAAGCTCGTCGAACGGAAATTCGGTCTGGGCTCCCTGAAATTGGAAGACTAGCACACACTGGAGAAGGCTGCCTTGGAACTTGTACCGCTGATACGCTCGTCTTCTATTTGCGGGAAGGGCGTGCTTGTTTAACGTGGCGGAACCCTAAAATGATGGTATGACCCATCCGCCTCCTGAAGCGGGCAGCCCATACTCCTCTGGCGAGTGCACCTACCTGTTTTTCCCGCGCCGGTGGAGCTGGCCCTCGCAATCCCACGGACCGCCCCGAGCCCCTGGCGGCAGGCCAAGCTCCCTCCGCCAGTTCCTTCCACGGCTCCCCCCCACCCCCAGAAGCGGGCATCCTCTCTGTCAAGACGAGGATGCCAAAGAGCCGTCTTGAGACGGGTGGGGTCATGGTACCCACTTCCTTCAGACTCTCGGGTGGTCGTCTACTAGCAGCTGATTGCAAACTTCAGGTAAGGAAGGGCCAGGGCGCCGAGGCCCCGCTTGTGGGAACACTCCCGCGCGCTGCTGAGCAAAGCGCTAGCCCCCGCCTGCTTCGCGGACGCTCACTTAAGCGAAAGGCGATCCGGCCCTCTTGCCGAAGTGTCGCACAGATCTGTGCGAAGTTACGCAGCATGGGGGGAGAAGCAAAGTCCCCTCTCTTTAATGCTCCTATGTGAGAAAATACTCGGGGTCTGGCTAATATTTCGTGTTTGCCAGCTGTGAACAGCTGGAGTCCAGCCAGACCTCGCCGTCCCTCCCTTTTCTGTTAACCCTTTAATTCCGGCAGGCTTGGACGTGGTCCCGGTTCTCAGCCTGCGAGCTCTCGCTCCAATGACAGTGCGACGGCGCGCAACGTGCGACAGCAAGAGGTTCCCAGACTCGAGGTAGGCATTAGAAAACCTGGCGCCAAAGGTAACAGAAGCCCTTTCCGTCTGTCAGCCCCACTGTGCAAAGCGCTTGCTCAGGCACTGATATTAATCAGAGAGAAAATGTTCAGGCGTTGAGTTTTTTAACTAAATTCTGACGCGTGAGATTGAATACTGAGATAATGAAAGAGAGGATGTTGAATTCAGCTTGCTCTGCTTTTTCCTGCCGCTTTACACCAAATGTCCCCAGTAACTTTGCTACCTGCCTGGGCGAAGTTTCTCCGCAAGCCTGAAGCTCCCACGAGCATCTCGGACACGAAGGCCAAGCTGCAGGTGGCACTCCGCCAAGGAGGTCTGAGTCTTTTCCGTGCAAATCAGAAGGACCAGCTATTCTGGAAACGAGCCAACTCCTGAATATAGCTGCTGCTGCTGCCGCCTCCGCCGCCGTAATCAGTGAGGAACTTCTCTTCTTTGATCTATTTTACATCTGCGTGAGCTTAAGCTCTCGGTGACGCGCGGCCCCGCCCTATGTAATATATACTCGGAAGTAAGTGTCGGTGAGATCAGCGCAGCGAATTCCCAAGGAAGCGTCGCTGGGAACGCACACGGGCTGAACCACGGACCTTGCGGGAAGGGCTCCGTCACACGGAAGGTCATCGAAATAAATGGGATTGGCCGCTCCCCATTATTTCCATGGGGCCCCGCAGTAGTGCGTCCCCTTATCGCCTTAAAGCCGAATACTTAAGACAGGAAGTTCAATTACTTTAGGAAAACGCGCGCGTGCCTTGAATGTTTGCCGTGCGTATCACGAGTACGCCCCTGGTACAATGCTTAAATATATTCGAATTGAGCAAAGTCCCGTTGATATCATCGGTAGAGAGCCGAGCAGGTGCTTCGCTTTCCCACTGAGATCAACGGTACTGCTAGATTGTGGTCTTCGCTAGGCACCCCGCACGCCGTGAAGCCCCGCCGGGGCGCTCTCGGGAAGTTGGGTCCCGCGAGGGAGTCCGGCTGTGGGCATGGTTAGGCCGAGGTAAGGTCCCCGGGCTCCGCGGCGCCTGTCCCCACGCTCGTGCGCACAGGGGTGCAATCGGAAGTATTTAACTCCGACCAGCACTGGCTTGCGCTCAGCATTAGTTTACCTTGTTGGAAAAGACAAAAGACAGATTATCCAGTCCCCCAAGGCAGATGCAAGTACGCTCTGTACAAATGCACGACACAGACTATACGTTAATCAGCTGCTAGACTTCTTCTGCCTGCGTTTTCCCAGATTCTTAGCAAGAGAACCCCTCCCTCGCCAATGACTAGAGACCTTAACCTCCGTCGCCTGCCTCTTTTCTTGCTGCTGTTATGCCTGTAGAATTTACTGTGCGAAACGATTAAAAATTCTTAACTGGCTTAGAAAAACAAATAGGTTCTTTTTAAAGAAAAACACCAACTTGGAAAACTGAAGTTCCCCCATAATTCATTACTTCACCTTTTCCTTGAGTGCTATTCCTCTGTGCCTTCTCAGGGATCAGTCTGGCCAAGACAAAGTTGAATTTCTCAGCAGTCGCTTCCAAAATTTATATTGCCTTCTCTTGCTCTCTCGCCCCCTCCCTTTCTCCCTCGAAACCAAGCCAGTCACAATAGGAGAAATCTCCCCACACCGATCCAGTAATCCACCCTAGGCGTTTTTTTATTCTGCATGGAATAAATGAACATAATCTAAAATAAAGTAAAATAAAGTAAAAACATAAAAGCACGTGCTTTCTTTTCTCTTACTCTTTGAACCACTGGAGGAAGAGAGAGGGGTTCTCTTCATTTATACGGGAACTGGGGAGGGGTGGGAGACCCCCTCTTTTTGTTTACTCTTAACGTGTGAAGTCACACAGCCTCAGCCTCCGTTGAATGGGCCTCGTGGTCACGTGACTCCCAGGATGGCTCTCTGGACCTGCCCGAGAGTCTGGAGCTGGTTGGAAGGCGAACGTCACGTCCCAGCCATGCCTCCAGCAAATGGAGGTGAGAGGGAGTTGCCGGCTTTATCCTCCTGCCGTCATTGGCCGACTTGCCACCTACTGGGATGCCTGCGCTGGAGCTGTTCCGCTCGAGGTTGCTTCGCCCATCCTCGTCAGAGCCCTTCCCCGCTACCACTTTTGGAAGTGCTGTCTTCTTCCCTTTGCTGCTTCTCCTAAGCATACCCCCCCCCCCGAAGAAAAAGGAGCTCTGGGGAGACAAAGGCGAGGAGCTTCCTCTAGTTCCCTTCAAAATAAATCATTGGTTTACGGGTTTTGTCTTTGATTTAACCATTGCTTGTCCGCGTTTTCTAGAAGTAATTCCCTAAGCAAAATGCTTTTTCCTACATGCTTGTGCATGATTCCAGACCTTTTGTATGCTTTTATCTGATTTAACCCCTGAGTTTTTACATCCTTTCCTTCACAGCTTTTTCATTATCACCATCATCATTAAGTTCTTCGCATTCCAGAAAGTCAGTCTCAGATCTTGGGCTGATGAAGTTGAGGCACTGTCTATGAAGTAATTGTCTATGAATAACCTTTTCCTGAGTAATGGGGTTGAAGATCCTGTGTGTGCTGAGACTATTCCAGCACGTTCTTAAGCAGGCTTGGCAAGTGAATCTGAGGGGTTTTTCACTAGTGCATGGGAGATCACTTTGGTTCAACAAAATCCCAGAGATGACTCAAGACATTTTTGATCCACCCATCTTTCCTTTGCAGATGTACTTTCTGCCTAGTAATGCATTAATTCTTGCCTTCCCTCCATCCCTTACCATACATGCATATGTGTATGGTAGGTTTATAGAACTTCCCGTCCTTTTCTTATCTCCCCTTCCCCTTTTCAAATGTGTTTCTGCAAACTAGCTTGGAATGGGGCACTTGAACAGTAAGCAGGTTTATTTTCAATCCTCTACATGTTTACTGAGTTCAATGGCACTTAATCCTTGATAGGAAGCCTACAAAAAGGTGTCACCTCAACTTTTGAACATCGCAGGTAAGTGATAGTTCAGCTCACACAATTATGTATTAACAACTCTGTCTCCCTCACAACACTGTTCAACAGGCAAAGTACAAATCATCCAAAATGGTTTTTATGTATAAATCTTCTCATGTGTGCAATTCACCCAGCTATTGCAAAAGTTCATGATGATCTATCATGCCTCCTAGGAAGCGGCCCTCCCACATAGACGTCTGGGATAATCAGCCTCTTGTTTCCTGTAATCAGAAGTAGCAACTCTCTGCCCCTGACACTTCTTGATAAACTCCTTGCTTGCAGGAGCTGTTTCCACTTTTCTTGCTGGATGATTATGAACATTTAGGACAAAATATAAGTGAAGTGATATACAAAACCTGCTGCCTGGTCCTTAGAATCTAATAAACTCTCTGTGTGTCTATTGTAGATTGACTTTCGATTTTGAGAAGGGCAAGAATTCAGTTATTTAATTCATAAAGCCTGTTCCCTCTCTATATATAACTCCATGGTGAATGTTGTTGGTGTCTGATTTTGGTGTGTAGACTGTGGAGCATGGCATAACTCCAGGGGTGGATTTTTTTTTTTTAAAGGCTATGGCTCCAGTGGAGCTTATGAATGCGTTGGGCTGGATGCCTGGCTAAACCCAGTGAGCTGTCCATGGTGGTTACAGGCCAGAGCTACTTGGTAGAAGTTTCTCTCCTGTCATGGTAAGTTGCAGCCAGCCCCTGCCCCCACTCCTTCTCACAGTGTGTCTTTTCTGTAACCACCATTGTAAAAGGAGGCTGTGGAGAGACAGAAGCTATTGGGAATGTCAGCACTGAAAGGCACTTCAAAACCATCAGTCACATGCACTTGGGAGGAAAATAAATATGTGGTCTGAAAGAATCACTCGTCATTCTGAATGATTATGTTATATGGTGCCATCAGTGCACATCCCTGGTAAGCAACTTGCTTGCTGAATGGAGATAATGCGAATGGAGTGTTGGGCCTAGGGCCTACTCTTTGGCTCTTGTCTCCCTTCTATTAGCCCTTGCTCATTCAGCATTGCCAGTATAGATCATCTACATAAGAGTCTCTCTTTCCCTTGAGTGCCTCCCTCCATATTCTCCCTTGCCAGTTGTCCAGAATGCCTTCCAGAACCTCTGCAATGTCAGATTTCTTTTGTGAAACCATCTGCTTAGCCCCTTAGTTGTTATTCCCACCTTTAAAAGAACTGTAACACTACAGAGGGGATTTTATCCTTAAGCTGGCCTAAAAAATGTCTAAATACAATGAAGATTGTGTAACAACAATTGCTCACACTCATCTCATTTTACCTTTTCCATTGTTTGCCCAACCTTCCTTTCTTGTTTTCCCAGCAATAAAATACGCACTCACATGAGATCACTATTGGCCAGGTGGGAAGTTAATTCGCTTATGCTTTGAAATTCCAATGTTAGGAAAGATAATGGGAGCAGAAGGAAGCTATGCAAAATCCATGGTCAGTGTCAGTGAAGTCAGGTTTATACAAGTAGACTTCATACCAGGCTGCCCTTAATCCATGGAAACATAGAAACAGAGCGAGTCAGAAGGGGCCTCCTGGGCCATCTAGTCTGACCTCCGGCACCAGCTGGCTCCGCTCACGGCATGCCCACCATGTGCACGTCCAGCCTATCTTTGAACACCCTCACCGATGGGGCCTCAACGACCTCTCATGGAAGCCCATTCCACACCCTCAGGGTCCTAACTGTCAGGAAGTGCTTCCTGGCATCTAAATGAAACCTTGGCTCCCTGAGCTTTGCTCCATTGGAGCACGTCCTGCCTTCCTCTGCAGGGGAGAACAAGTCTCTACCCATCTCCATGTGACATTCCCTCCCATACCTGTATGTCACCAACATAACCCCTCTGAGTCTCCTGTTATCCAGGCTGAAGAGACCCAGTTCCCTCAGTCTCGCCTCATACTCCATCCCCTGCAAACCGGCCACCAACCTTGTGGCCCTACGCTGTACTGACTCCAACCTGGCTATATCCTTTCTGTAATGAGGGGCCCAAAACTGAGCACAATACTCCAGTTGCGGGCGCACCAGAGTCATATATAGTGGCAGTAATACCTCTCTCGATCTAGAAGCCACACTTCTGGCTATGCAACCAAGGGTGCATAGATTAACTAAAACTCTATGCATACACACACACTCTCTCTCTCTTAGACAGTGCATGTGTTTTGTGGTAATATACTATATTTTAGAGCCAAACATGAAATATTTTTGGGGTACACATTAAAAAGGTATGGTAGGTGTCACATCTTAGAACTTGGAATAGAAAAAGCAGTCAAGCTGGCATTTTTCACTTGCCAGGACTGTGATACAGAGCGATCATCAAGTCTAATCTTTTAATACATTTTGCATTTGTTTTCTCTTTGGTTTTTATTTGATTCACAATACTCAGAAAGTGATTTGGAAAGGAAAGGTGATTGTTTAGTCCTAAAGCATGTGCTGTGCATGCAGAAGGCTTCAGATTCAGTCCCAGGAATATACTGGTTGGGGATGGGGTGTGGGGAGACACTCTGTGAAACTCTGAAAAGCTGCTACCAGTCAGTGTATACTGAGCTGGTTGAAAGAATCTGTCTGGAGGACAGAATGTGGCCTAAGGGCCCCGTGCAGCCCATGATGCCCCTACTGTGATCCTCACTACCTCCACTGCCATGTTTGCCATGCACCAACATTTGAAAGCAAATGAAGGCACAAATGTCATCTGTGGCAGCTCAGGAGAAACCTTATAATGCTCTGTAGTGTAACAGACCTCTGTATTTTTTCATCCCTGTACTAATTACAGTCTCTGGTTTGTTTAGTAAATGAGTATTTGCAAAAGATTTAAATGTGTAGACACTTCAATATTGCCATTAGCCCTTTAAATAAAAATACACCAAATTTAAAATATTCACATTCACCTCTGTATGTGAAAGTCAGCTTCGGAACATAACCTTTGAACACTTTGAAATTTAAAAAAAAATCTTGCTTGGGCTTCAGATACAAAATTGTGAGGCCAATTGAATACCCTTAGGTGGCAACTATCAAGAAAGCTTGAATTTCAGCCATCAAATACACTTTGAAGCAAATGTCAAATGTTTAATATGGATATCAAATATCTGGTGAATGGTCAGTCAATATTTGGGTGCTGAATTTCTAGAAATATTTGTCAAAGTTCTCTAAGGATAACTCTAAAGAGTAAATTTATGTCAGTTTTTTTAATAGAAACATGGCAAAAATACAAAATAAAGCCTACAGAGCAAAGGACAACATTTTCTAACAATGTCTGCAGGGCTTGTTGTGTGTTAAAGGATGTTACTGTTACTGTCACATTACTTTTATGCCCCACCTTTCTTCCACTTGCAAGGAACCCAAGGTAATTTCTAAGGTTTCTCTCCTCTCCATTTTATCTTTACAACTGCACTGTGAAATAGGTTCAGCCAAGTCTGTGACTTATCCAAATTCACTCAGTAAGCCTCATGCACGAGTGGAGACTAGAACCTGGAATTCTTGAGTTTCTGTTCTACACTTTCTAACCACTATGCCGTGCAGGCTCTTGGTTTCTAATAGCATCACTCTGGAAGAAGTTTGAGAGATGCAACTTTAAAATATCAAATAACTTGGGACCACTTGGGTAGCTGAAGGATTACTTCCCTAGCATGAGCCTGTTCATATGCTCAGGCATTCCTTGAAGACTTTGTTTCAAGTGCCCCTTTCACCTGAGTAGGCAGCTAGAGAGGAGACTTTCTTGGTCATACCATTGTATTTACTGAATGCTTTCCTTAAGGTGGCTATGGAAACTGACTAGGATGTCTTTCAGGCACATTTATATTTTCTCAGGTTTTTAATTTAATGTTGTGGCACTTTCAAACTTTTGGTTAGGTGCTGCTGCCGCATCATTTTATCTGTTCTTATATTGTCATTCTTAATTTCATTTCTGTGAAATGTTCTGGAAATGTTTTTCCATTAAAGGTTGAGGTAAAATTCATAAAACTTATCAGTCAGTGTATGACAAGAAAAGTCACTGCTATTTGTTGTTAGAGGAATATAATTATATTCCGACATGGAATTAATTATTCTTTTTGCAACTGTTGTGTGGAAAAGCTTTCAATCTTTAAGCAGCATGTGTGGAAAAGTCTTGGAATTACTGCTGCCTTATACACTCTTTCAAATACGTGGCTCAACAGAACTGAAAAGGAAAAAGATTTCAAAGTAATTGTTGACACTATTAATATTGATTAATATTAATATTAATTGTGGACAATTGTTGGCTGAATATGAGCCAACAAGGTGATGCAGCCCCCAAAATGGCAAATGTTATTTTGGGATGCAATAACAGAAGTATTACTTTCAAATCACGAGAAGTAGTATTTCCCCTATACTCTTCACGAGCCAGACCTCATCTGGAATACTGTGTCTAGCTCTGAGCACCAAGTTTTAATAAAGATGGAGAAAAATGAGAAAGGGTCCAGAGGAGGGCAACAAAAATGATCAAAGGATTGGAAACACTGCCATATGAGGAGAGACTGGGGGAACTGGGCATGTTCAGCCTTGAGAAGAGAAGACTGAGGGGGGGATATGATATCCCTCTATAAGTACCTCAGAGACCGTCACAAAGAGGAAGGTCAAGATCTCTTCTTCCTGATACCAGAGTGTACGACAGAGAATAATCAATACAAGCTGCGACAACCCTGATTCAGGCTAAATATCAGGAAAAGCTTCCTGACCGTCAAAGCAATATGACAGTGGAACCAGCTGCCTAGAGAGGTGGTGGGCTCTCCCACATTGGAGCCATTCACAACTGTGTCATCTGAGTGGGATGGTATAACTTGGTGTTCTGCAACAGCAGGGGGTTGGACCTGAGGACCTTCATGGCCCCTTCCAACTTTACTATTCTATGATTCTATGAAATTTTCCCATTTCAGCAACCTTTTGTTACATATAACTTATCAGAGCTGGTTTGTATGCTCTCTTTGTGTTTAATAGCTTAAACTCACACATAGAAACATAGAAACAGAGCGAGTCAGAAGGGACCTCCCGGGCCATCTAGTCTGACCTCCGGCACCAGCCAGCTCCGCTCACAACATGCCCACCATGTGCACATCCAGCCTATCTTGAACACCCTCACCGATGGGGCCTCAACGATCTCTCATGGAAGCCCATTCCACACCCTCGGGGTCCTAGCTGTCAGGAAATGCTTCCTGGCATCCAAATGGAACCTTAGTTCCCTAAGCTTTGCTCTGTTGGAGCGTCTCCTGCCTTCCTCTGCAGGGGAGAACAGGTCTCTACCCATCTCCATGTGACATCCCTTCACATACCTGTATGTTGCCAACATATCCCCTCTGAGTCTCCTCCAGGCTGAAGAGACCCAGTTCCCTCAGTTTCGCCTCATACCCCATTCCCTGCAACCTGGCCACCAACCTTGTGGCCCTATGCTGTACTGACTCTAACCTGGATATATCCTTTCTGTAATGAGGGGCCCAAAACTGAGCACAATACTCCAGTTGTGGGCGCACCAGAGTCGTATAGAGTGGTACTTATTGTTGTAAGCCGCCCCGAGGCTTCGGCGAATGGGGCTGCATAAAAATGTTTTAATAATAATAACAATAATAATAATAGTAATACCTCTCTCGATCTAGAAGCCACACTTCTGGCTATACACCCAAGGGTGGCGTTCGTCAACTTGACCACCGCATCACACTGCTGACTCATGTTTAGCCTACAGTCAACCAGTACCCAGAAGTCCCTTTCACAAGTGCTGCTCTCCAGCCTAACCTGTACTTATGACCTAACCTGTACTTATGACAGCTATTCCTATGCCCCAAGCGCAAGACCTTGCACTTATCCACATTGAACGCCATCTCCTGCCCACTTCCACAGTCTGTCCAGATCCTTTTGGATCTGGAATACCTGCTTCTCAGTTGTGGCCACTGCTCCAGTTTTAGTGTCATCTGTGAATTTGATCAGCAGACTGTTCACCCCTTCTTCCATGTCATTAATGAAAAGATTAAACAGGATCGGCCCCAGGACAGAGCCCTGGGGGACCCCGCTTGTCACTGGCCACCATCCCGATGATTCCCCACTAATGGTTGCCTTCTGCTTTCGGCCAGTCAACCATGCCCTAATCCATCGGACAGTGCATTGGTCTATCCCAAAACTCCTCAGTTTCTCAACCAGGATATCATGGGGCACTTTGTCAAAGGCCTTGCTGAAATCTAGGTATACCACATCCACTGCATCCCCTCCATCTAGCCACCTTGAAACCTGGTTGTTGAATTCCACAAGGTTTGTCTGGCAGGACCTGTTTTTGCAGAAACCGT
>NW_025336598.1:1300561-1342422 GCF_004798865.1 Varanus komodoensis | reverse complement strand
GGGATAGACCAATGCACTGTCCGATGGATTAGGGCATTGGTCTATCCCAAAACTCCTCAGTTTCTCAACCAGGATATCATGGGGCACTTTGTCAAAGGCCTTGCTGAAATCTAGGTATACCACATCCACTGCATCCCCTCCATCTAGCCACCTTGAAACCTGGTTGTTGAATTCCACAAGGTTTGTCTGGCAGGACCTGTTTTTGCAGAAACCGTGTTGTGTGGCTGTCAGCCTCCCTTCCCTATCTAGCATCACTAGATCTCTCTCTATTATGAGACTTTCCATTGTTTTTCCTACAGTGGATGTAAGGCTAACAGGCCAATAATTCCCCATGTCCCTTCTACTACCCTTTTTGAAAATTGGGACCAGTGATGCCACCCTCCAGTCCTCTGGAACTTCACCTGTTCTCCACGAGGCCTCAAAAATGGAGGCCAGCGGGCATGAGAGAACCCCTGCCAACTCTCTAAGTACTTTCGGGTGTAACCTGTCAGGGCCTGGCACCTTTATAATGTTCAATGCCCTGAGGAGCCCCTCGACTTCAAGGGGGGCTGACTCTAATCTGTGCCCCTAAGTCCCCAGCCTCACCTAATCTCCTATGCGGATATCCCCCGTCCTGCTTTGGGGAGAACACAGAGGCAAAATAGTCATTTAGCATCTGTGCCTGTTCCCTCGCATCAGTCACTGGATCCCCTTCCTCTTCCTCTTTAAATGCTGAAAGAAGTCTTTTTTGTTGCTCTTGATATTCTTGGCAAGTCTCAGCTCATAATCAGCCTTAGCCTTGTGAAGAATCCTTCTGCAACGGGCCTCCACCTCCCGGTATACATTTTTGTCTATTTGCCCCAGTGCCCATTTCCTACGGAGGTTCCTCTTTCGTCTAATCCCTCTAATCACCTCCTTTTGCATCCATGACGGCGCTCTCCTCCACCTCCCCACCTTACTAACTAGGGTTATTGTCAAGGCTTGTGCCTCCAAAACCTCCCTTTTGAATGCCATCCACCCCCCTCAACTTGCTTGCCTTCCAGTAACCTATCCCAGGAGACTTCCCCCAGTCTGGCCTTCAGTTGGCCAAAGTTGGCCCTCTTGAAGTCCCAGCTTCTAGTGCTCGACCTGCTGCACGTCCCCAGTCCCCTGATCTCAAAGCAAAGGATGGAGTGATCACTCGCACCCAGAGCTCCCCTAATCTGTACTTCATGTATCAGCGCCTCTCTATTGGTCAAGAACTCCTAGACTCCAACTACTATGCTTCTTTTATTGTTTTTTTCCATCTATATTTATCCAGATACACTTGGTGGGATTACTGATCTCTTCTTCCTGTATTTCTTTGTAGAGGTATGTATCTTTAACATAAAGTGCAACTCCACCTGCTTTTCTGTTACTTCTGCACTTTTTGAGCAGGTTATAGCCTGCAATTTTTGAATTCCATTCATGGGAATCATCCCACCAAGTTTCACTTATGCCTATCAGGTCAGGACATCTAAGGCTGCATGAATGGCTTCATTCCCTGGCATCATTCCCGTATTTTTGGGAGCCTAGTTAGTCCACTCATCTCTTCCTGGAAGGATTGAGGAGAAAACTATCTGGGCCTCAGTGTTCTTAATTTTCCTCCCTAGGGTTTTGAAGTCTGTCGTAATTTAATCAAAGCGCTTGCTGGCAGTGTTCTTAGTTCCCACATGAATGAGTAGGAAGGGATGTGTGTCAGTGGGTTGTGCATCAGTAGGTTGCATGAGTGTTGGCAGTCTGTTACATCACTGAACTTTGTCTAGGGACCACACACTTGACAATTCCAAGGGTCTTCATGACATACATGATTTTCCATCTTGCAGAACATGGAATCTCTCACAACTATCACTTCATTTGCTGTCACAAACTTTGGTGTCCTTTTTCTTCCTTGATTGACTTTTTGTCTCTTTTTCAGCATAACTCAGTAATTCTTCACAGTGGGTTTCTCACCTGTCTCTTCCTCAAGTAACTTGAGAGTTCCACTGCTTCCACTGGTACAGAGAGTCTTCTAGTTCTTCTGCATCTGTCACCCTTTTCTAGGGAGCTCCCTCATTTTTGCATCCCTCAGAGTTTTCTTCTTCTGCCTTAGCTTGTTGATGGACTTTTTGCTTCTGTGCTTACCCTTAGCAGTTGTAGCTCCATCACTCTTCATCTTCTTTTATTACTTTGAGGGCTATCACTCTCTGTTCCAGTGCTCTCACCTTTTCTTCCAGCAAGTCTACAAGCTTACACTCATTGCATGTGTAGGCCATGTTGCTCTCAGGTAAGAAAATAAGCATTGCACAGATGTTTCAGGTCATCACTATTGTGGAGTCTTCTTGTTCCATTCCTTGTGCTACTTTTGCGAGTCTGTCTTTGTGGGCTGTTGTGAGAACCAGTGCTTTCTCCTGTCTACACTAAAGATCAGCAGCACAGTCCTAGAGGTAAATGGGAGTGTGTTACAAGAAGAAAACAAATTGGTGGGGGATAACTAAAGAGAAAAGAGGAGAAATGTTAGGGGACTCCCCCCCAAAATACTCCACCAAATTTCTTGTTTGCTCTCCCTGTTCACTCACTCTGGTTGCTCACTCCCTGGGAGCTTGACTGCTTGTATCCCAGAGACCCTAGATGAGCTGGGGCAGCTTGCTCTGATCTACTCTTCTGTGCTAGGAACCAGGAACCAGAATGAATAATGAAATGCCATATTAATTATCATGCGTCACTAAGGATAGATACTATTTTGAGAGTGCTCTATTGCTTACAAAAGTTCAAAGTGCAGCCATTTTATATGGTAATCCAAACTATAGCATGCTCTTGCAGATTATTCCTTCCTTTATGCTATTGCTCTCTTAATTAAACCTACTTTCATGGCAGGCTAGAGATGGTTTGTGAAATTTCTTTGCTGGAAGTGCAAGCAGAGATGGCCAATGTCTTTATCCTAAGAGGGGCTTTTTTGTGTTTTGTGTTCATTCTGAAGCATGGGTTCCCACTCCCCTGTGCGGACTCCAAAGAAGACAATCATCCAAGAGGCCAATTTATTACAGGCTTACAGTTTGGAGGAAAGGTAGACTAAAGGAGAACCATGTGTTGCAGCAAATTCCTCACAGGAAGGAAGATGTTTCCCAATATTTTCAAGCTCCTTGAGAGCAGATCTGGCAAACAGTGGGTGGGTTTGCATGATATGAGAAGCCATGGTGAAATTTTACCATAGTGGTTCTGCTGTGTTACTCAGAGTCACTTCTGGAATTCTTCCATGGTAGGCTTAGTTTTCTGAAACTATGGAAAGAATCAATACTCTGTTCTAAGGTTTCCGCATGTCACCATGACTTCTCTGGTTATCTGGATGTGGGATTGTCATTTTACCACCACTGGTACGAAAATAGCTGATCTTGCCAGGGCACTCTATTCTATGGAAGTGTCCATTTCTGCTCTTTGATCAATATTGCCTTCAGCACTCTAGCAACAAATCTAGTCACTGCTCACTTTATTTCCATTTGTGGAGCAATATACTTGTTTACTTTTGCCTCTTTACTACAGCTGCAATAGGGAGAGAGAAAACTAGAGAGGGAGAATGCAGAAATACATGGGAGGAAAAGGGAGAATCATGGCAAAACTGAATATTTTAGTTTAATAAAAATCTTTTTGGGGTCAAGGAGCAGCTGGGAAGCCCCACAGACATGCAGGTAAACTCAAGTGGACTCATCCTGTGCCTGCATCAAAGCAGAGTATAACTACTTGTGGACCTTATATCTCCCTTGTTACTGTACCACCTGCCAAGCAGCAGTGGTTATTACAGCAATGATGCTATATAAAATCTAAGTAATAGCATAATAACAGCAGCCAATGACCCAAGGAAAAATTTGCCTATTCCTGATCAATTGGGAAGGCATGACAGCTGATGCCCAGAACAAACTTGTTGTCAAGGGCAGGAGGATGGGCTGGGCAGCTTGCTAGCCAACAAATTTGCTGGACAATGGGGAACAAAGTATTTGACGGCAGCATTTCATGAAAGGGCCCAAATCCAGATCCTCATGACATTTCCCCACCCTTCCAGAATTATGATGCCTGGGAGCTCTTGTCCCCAGGTAGTAACTAGCCCCCTAAGGAGTCCACAATGTACAGGGCTTCCTCCCTCTGTTGCAACAAGTCACTTCCTTTTCCCACAGTAAATTCTGCATATTGGATCAAGGAGCATTTTCAAAGGTGTTAATTGTTCAGATAACTTTGTTTAGCAGGTGGTACATTAATGAAATAAATAATCATGATATAAGAATGTAAGATACAGATTCTCCCAAGGCTGGGGACTGGTCCTTCTTAATTTGTGCGTAAATAATCTGGAACAGGGATCAATAGTTATTCAGACTGACAAAACAAAAGGAGATTGTGAAGAGGGCCAAAAGGAATGCTTCAAAGTGGGAAAATTCACAATGAAGTGAAAAAGTAGTTCAATGTAAATGTGGATTGGGATTAGTGATAGGCAATCCAAGCCCATCCTGATTTATAACTTGTTCACCAAGCTAGAGATCCAATGTTTTAATGCTATTTGATGATATTCTCCGGAAGAAATAACAAATTAAACTTAGAGGACTAACACTAGATCCCCCTCTGCTTATCAGAGAGAGCAGTCATGGTATTTATGCAAAATGTATTTATTACTGTTGGAAAACATGCTGATAAATACTACACATTTATTGTTGTTGTTGTTGTTAACAACATTGATATGCTGCCTATTGTGCCCATGGCATCTCTAGGTGGCTAACAATCTATTAAAAACCATTATAAAAACAAGAAAACAGCTTCACAATAAATATAACATCCAATATATAAATTACATCATTTTAAAATAAATTTGACATTAGGTGGCATCTAATAAATATATATATTTTTAAGGTAGGTTTTTAAAAAAAATTCTACTTTCTTGAAAATGTGATCTTGTGCCTTACACAGATATAATTGCGGAAAAAGGAGGAGGGTGTATTCAAGAAAAGGGGTCATTAAAAATAGTTTCCCCATTCATTGCTATGTGCAAGTGTGAAGGAGTGGAGATTAAGACAGACAGAAAATGGACAGCTACCTCTGCCCCTCTAAAAGAGAAGGAGAACTGGAGAGAGAAGTGAGGGAAGCTACGTGCCCCAATTCCTCTCTACCTAAAGGTGATTCCTGAGAGTGCAGCCACTACTCCAAGAAAAAGTGCCACTGTGCCAATATCAATGTGATTTACTTCCAAGTACACATGTACATAAGTGCCATTGAAGATATGGTGATTTATGTCTGAACACACATTGAAAACAGTGTGATTTACATCTGAGTAGACATATAGCTGCTCCTTACAGGGAAGCAGTATTGCATTTCCATGCAGGTCCTGGGACCTTTCAAAGAAAGAAGCTGTATGTGGGGCCAGGGGTGGGGCAGGGGGGGATGCGGTAAAGCAACAGAAGGCTGATTCAGCTTCTCTGCTTTCCAGAGTTGCTGCTGTTTTATTGAACCCTAATAGGGCACTTCCTCATACAGCACTGCTGCTTCCCAGCCCACTGAAACCACTACTCCCCCTGGCCCCAGAGCAAATTTAGCATATATGGCACTATGCACTATGGGAAAAAATACATGTAAAGAAGCTGTGATAGAACTGAACCAGGATATAATGGCAGAAATAGCATGAGAGGATGGCTTAAGCCAAGCATTTTGTGAGATGCTTGTATCAGTCTTAGTGTAGATCATCTCCTTTGAGTAATATATTGTAGTCTCAGGGCTTTCAAACTGTTTCTTCCTATATTTTCTTTAACTCACTTAAGAGGTTAGCCCTCCCCAGTCAGCTAGGATGCATGGCTATTGGCACACATTAGAACCGTGCTGGAATTGTCATTGCACATAATGCTTCACGGCCACAAAACATGGTTTTCAGGGACTGAAATTATATGCCATAGCCTGATAGCTGAGGCAGAAATGACACATAATGGCTTATGTGTTAATGGAGCAGCATTCAGTCTCAAAACCGGCACGAGCAATTTAATGTTTTGAATTAGTGGGCTCTATTTGCTTCTTTATGGCACAAATGTCCTGGCCTTCCTTGGAAAGCTTCAGGTATTTCTCCACATTGTTTTACATGTCTGAGAACATGTCAGATGAATGATCTGTCCTCAGAATTTGAAATCTGATTTTTTGGAAGTCCATAAAGGACTTGCACTCCTTTCTGAGGAAGAGGTTGTGACTTTGCCTAAAATCACTTTGGATTTCATTACTGCAAACACCATTGTAATCATATGAAAAGTAGTATGGGATGTAGATTTTCCAAACACAGCTGTAATCATGAAGGAATGAAGATACTGACCATGACAATCTCTCATTTTGCAGCCTTGATGTCACACTATTAGTGTTGCTGATGAAATGTCAGCCTCTGTCTGTAATTTACGAGTTTGCCATATGCTTTAACTTAACTCAGTTACGTTTTAAAAGAACATCTGGTCCATCCTGTTGCCACCCATTTTTTATCATGTCAGTGGAAATAACTTGGCTGGATATGAAAAAGGGAGATGGCAAGTTGTACAATGGAGAAAGAACAATCTATTAGGACCTTACAAAATAACTTGCCATTTAAAGTTACACAATACATATTCCTCCATTAAATCAATGATATTTTTTTTAAAAAAACCTATTGGTTAGTGTAGCTTTGTGTTTTTAACTTTTCTGCATTTTTCATTATCACTGAAAAAGCAGGTTGCTTACCTGTAACTGATGTTCTTCGAGTGGCCCTCTGTGCAGTTACACATATGGGTGTTGCGCCTGCGCAGTGCCTTTGGCTGGAAGATTTATAGCTAACAGTTTTGGCGGGAAGCTCCGCTCCCCCTCCCCACTATAGGTTATATAGAGCGGCGCGTCTGCCATTTTGTTCAGTCTTTGAAGACCGAACATTCATCCCCATGTGGAAAGAAGGAATCTCTACTATAGATAATATTGGTACCATGAAAGAAAAAACGTTATGGTACCGATGAAAATATTTCCACTCACCAAGCAGGGCCGGCAGGTGGGTTGTGTGACTGCACAGATGGCCACTCGAAGAACATCATTTACAGGTAAGCAACTTGCTTTTCTTCGTCGTGGCCTCTGTGCATCACACATATGGTTAGGTTGGCCGGAACTGACCACCAGAGCAGAGAGTGGAGAACATAGGATGGAATCCGAATCAACTTTGTTGGTCGATCCCTCTGTGGCCGAAACATTTTGTTGAATAAAAGCTGCAGAGGACGAAGGCGAAGTCTGGCATGTGGGACCACGGCAACTGACACAGCCATATGCCCCAAAAGTCTCTGGATGGACCGGGCAGGAACCGTCATGTCTCGTCACATTCGATGGATGTGTCAGGCAAGAGTCTGTTGTCTGTCCCGAGAAAGGAAGGCTTTTGCCACCGTAGAATCTAGTCGGGCTCCGATGAAATAATTGTCTGTACCGGGAGAAGAGAAGATTTCTCGGTATTAATACATAGTCCAAGATCCTCTAGCAGGGTGCAGGTCATATGTATCGAGGCAAGAAGTCCCTCTCTGGTTTGGGAGACTAGCAACCAGTCATCAAGGTAAGGGTAAATTTGCACACCCCGCAGCTGTAAAAAGGCACAGACAGGAGCCATACACTTGGTAAATACTCTCGGAGCAGTAGCCAGTCTGAAGGACAACACTGTGAACTCAAATAGTTGGGATGCAACAGCAAAACAAAGGAAACACCTTTGACAGGGGTGAATGAAAATGTGGAAATAAGTGTCCTTCAAGTCCAATGAGGCAAACCGATCCTCTTTCCTCAGCAACGGTAGGATATTTTGAAGGGTGGTCATCCTGAATTTTTTCATTGGAATAAACCGATTAATATCTTGCAAGTCCAAGATTGGACGAAGACCACCATCCCGCTTTGGGACCGTAAAATATCTCGAATAGAATCCATGAAGTCCGTCTGAGTTAATTGACGAATCACTCCTTTACGAAGAAGTTGTTGAACTTCATTGAGCAATACCGGCGAGCATGACATGAACTGGATCAGGCTCGATGGAGGAACGATGTCGAATTCTATCCGATATCCATGCCAAACGATGGATAATACCCACCGATCAGATGTGATGGACTCCCAAATGGGGAGTCAGCTTCTCAGACGGTCCCCAGATGAGAGGGGGGTGAGTAGAGTAGGAAGGAGAGGAATGGTTCACAGGGATAAGAACTTGGAAAGAGAATAATCGCAATAGTGAGAATGAGGAGCGGTCAGAGCGAAAGTGGCACGAGGCACAACGAACGGCGGTTGCAAAGTCTGAACAAAATGGCGGACGCTCTGCTCTATATAATCTATGGTGGGGGGGGAGCGGAGCTTCCAGCCAAAACCGTTCGCTATCAATCTTCTGGCCAAAGGCACTGTGCAGGCGCAGCACCCATATGTGTGAAGCACAGAGGCCACAACGAAGAAATATAGCTGGTGTTTTTCTCCACACAAGCTGGAAACTTCCTGATTCTACCCCTGCACCCCCTTAAGCTCAGATATTGGACTATACATATAGAGGCTAATCTTTTTTTAGAATAGTCTGCAAAAAGGTAAACATGTGTGAATGTTTATATCAAGAAAAATGGTGCTGGAAGGTGCTAAGAACTACCTTTAAATATTGGAAAGGAACTCAGAGTAAATGTTAACTAAAATGAAAGCAGGCTATTGAAGAAGTAGTCTTATTAACATGATGTGTGGTATATTTTTGGATCCAAGAACTTAGCCTTGATTGCATCATGGCACCATTACAGGATGCAATAAGCTAGTCAACTTTCTAGGTTGAAACACCAGCTGAGTTCTTTTAGGAAAAGTCAAGGCAAAAAGGTTGAACCAGAAATCTCTGGGACTGTACAGTTATTTGTGGTTAGGACATGTCTGTGTGAGAAGACCCTTCTTTGGAACTTCCAAGGTACCCAAGTCTGCTCAGTTGCTTAAGCAGCACAAAGTGTTTGGAGATCTATCGCCTGAGTTGCTGACATAATTAATGATTTCATTAAGACTCTGAAAAGGGGTACTTGTATTTCTTCTGGCATGGAATAACCTAGTTCATGTCTTAGCCCATGTTGCCTTTGCCGATCTAGAAGGCTGGGCCTTTAACTGCCAAAGTTAAAAGCCAAATATTATCCTGGGCTATGATATTCTTCACCATGTCAAGAGCCTGACACATAAGCACAAACAGCTACCACAGATCACATGTTGGCAGAGGATTGCCCAAATCTTCCAAACAATAATACAAATGTGAAGAGAGCCTTCCCAGTAGTCTGTCACTCCCCTTTTGGCATAAATGATCTACCTATCACTCAGTAAGGTAAATATAAGATTTGATTCGCTGTCCTGCCCTTTGAATGTTGATCCCTGAAAACCTATAGGAAAAAACAGGTATGTTGCAGCACAATGTGCATTTGGAATACATTTATGAAGCTGAGATAGTTCATCAGGCTTATTGTGAAAGTTCACCACTAGAATTAAACAAATTGCATTGCTGCATACTCAGTAAAGACCCACCTCCTGATTGCAAAGTGTTCTGTGTTCCCCAGAAGTGTCCTTACTCCACCGGGGGCATTGGTAAGATGAAGGAGGTGGCAATCTATTTACTACTCCAACTCCAAAAAGACACTGCAAGTCAACAAACTTGCTTCATTTCTTGCAGCCCCTGAAGACATTTGGAAAATCATTTCCCTTGACCTCAATGGCACATCTGAAAATCAGGGATGATGGGATCAAGTTAGGGAAGGTTGAATACTGAATGAGGAATTGAAACTAAGGGTATGCATTGATGACAAGATTTGGTGTAGTCCCCATTCTGATGATTTGGAAAACAGGTCAATTTGATTTGGACTTATCCAGAGACTGCCTAACTGAACTTGGGCCTAAGTTAGTGGCAGGATTCAGAATGAAGCTTCTTGTTTCCTCAAAAGTACCATGACTGGACATCCTCATGGTAAACACTTCCCTGTCAGTCACTGAACTCCTCTTACAACTCCTGCTGCATTGGCATTATCTGTATATGAAAAATCTTGGGCTATCAGGTTATATAGAAAACAAATAATAATAAAGTTGTTATTTGTGGCAAACAGACTGTCTTGCTGCAGCCTTCTGAAGCATTGAAGGGCAAATTATGCTTTGGATAGTCCTGCTTCAGTTCTGACCACTTCAAAGGGAATCCTGCTTTCACCACAGGGGTCCTCACAAGCAACCTGATTTGACTTGGAATTCAGGATTGAGTCACATCTGATCATACCTCTAATAGGGACTCCTAGTAGTTAGTACTCAATTGTCATTTTACAGACTGTCAGATTTATGGAATTCTACTCTGGCAACCTCCAGTTCAGTTTGCATGCTGTTCCCCCAGATATCACACATTATTTTAGTAATTTGCCTGCAATTCAAAGGCATTAACATAGAATGAAAGGAACCTAGTAGATTTTTTTTCCAAATAAGAACACACAGGTTTACTTAACTGACAGAGTGAATGGGGAGGGGTGACACTCACCTTCCTAAGGAGTGATTTTGGCAGTTGATGTTTGTCCATCATTTTCGATGAGGACCTTGACATCTAACGGGTTGTGAGTTGTCCACAGTGTGTCCGCAGGTGGCTGATAAGGTCGATGCAGGCACGGAGTGTTCTGCCCCATGTCAGGCAGACATGTGTGGGCACCACTGTTGCAACATTTGCAACTCTGGCTTCACGGAGTGCTCGCTTCCCTTGTGCTATGGTTGTCCTTCTGACTTCAGAAGTTTGGCAGCCTTGGTGGATCAGCATGCGCCATGTCGATCGGTCTTGTGCCAGGGTCTCCCAGGAGGTGGTGTCGATAATCAGGGACTTGAGAGAGGCTTTCAGTGTGTCTTTGTATTGCTTTTTTTGTCCCCCGTGCAATTGCTTTCCCTGAGACAGCTCACCATAGAAGAGCTGTTTGGGGATGCGGTGGTCTGGCATCCTTGCAACATGGCCTGCCCAGCGTGTCTGGGCTTTCATCAGCAGGGTGTGAACTGATGGCAGGCCTGCTCTGGAGAGGACTTCTGTGTCTGGCACCTTGTCCTGCCACTGGATCCTCAAAAGTCTGTGGAGGCAAGTCATGTGGAAGTGGTTCAGTTGCCTAGTGTGCCTCCTGTATACTGTCCATGTCTCACTAGCATACATCAGGGTAGTTAGCACTACTGCTCGATAGACTTTAAGCTTTGTAGCAAGGCTTATTCCACAGTGGTCCCACACTTTGGTCAGCAGTCTGCTGAATGCAGAGCTTGCTTTGGCGATTCTGCAGTTGACCTCAATGTCAATTGTCACTGAGTGGGAAAGGGTGCTGCCAAGGTATGTAAATTGGTTCACTGCTTGCAGTTTTTGTCCCTTCACTGTGATGGTGGACTCGTGGTGTTGGGCTTTCGGAGCTGGCTGATGCATCACTTTGGTTTTCTCTGTGTTGATGAGGAGGCCGAAGTTGTCAAATGCTACTGCGAATTTGTCCATGCTGGCTTGTATTTCCTGCTCTGATCCAGCATTCAGGGCACAGTTGTCAGCAAAAAGGAGGTCTCGTAGCACAGTCTCCTTTATCTTGGTGACAGCCTGGAGTCTTCGCAGGTTGAACAGTTTCCCATCAGTCCTATATTTCAGGCTGACTCCCAAGGACTGGTTCTGAAAGGCGTCTGTCAGCATGACTGAAAACATTATGCTGAACAGGGTTGGTACCAGCATGCACCCTTGCTTGACACCATTTGTGACGGAAAAGGCCTCTGAAGCTTCTCTGTCGTCCAAAACACGAGCTGTCATGCCATCATGGAACTGATGTACCATCAGGATGAATCTGTCAGGGCACCCAAACTTCGACATGATGTGCCACAGACCTTCATGACTCACAGTGTCAAAAGCCTTGGTGAGGTCCACAAAGATTCTGCAGTTCACGATTCTGCTCTTGACACTTCTCTTGGAGCTGTTGGGCCGCAAAGATCATGTCCACAGTGCCACGCTCTTTGCGGAAGCCGCACTGTGTCTCGGGTAGTAGACCCTGTTCCAGGTGGTCAGTCAGGCGATTCAGCAACACATGTGCAAGGATCTTGCCTGCGATGGAGAACAGTGATATTCCTCTGTGATTATTGTAGACTTGTTGATTTCCTTTCCTCTTGTGGAGGTGTACAATGGACACGTCTTTCAGTTCCTGAGGAATGGATCCTTGATTCCAGAAGGACTGGAACAGCTGAGTGAGTTTGTCGACAAGCACTGCACCACCTTCCATATAGACTTCCACTGGGATTGCATCAGATCCTGGGGCCTTGCCACTGGATAGCTGGCTGATGGCCTGTAGGGTTTCAGGCTTTGATGGTGGGGCATCCAGGCTGTGGATATCTGCCTGGGGCATTCTGTCAATCGCCTCATTATTGACGGAGGATGGGCGGTACAGTACGGATTTGAAGTGCTCAGCCCAACGCTGTAGAATCAGAGTCTTCTCAGTAATGAGAGCTGCACCTTCTGAGTCCAGTAGAGGGGAGCTCCCTGAGGACTGAGGTCCATACAAGGATCTGAGGGCTTCGTAGAACCGTTTGGCATTGTTTCTATCAGCAAACTTCTGGATTTCATCTGCTTTGGCACACAACCAGGAGTCCTGCATCTTGCAAAGCTTGCTCTGTAGAGTCCTGCGAGCGTTGTTGAAGGCATTTTTCTTAGCTGTTGACAACGGGTTGTTCCAATGAGCACAGTGAAGGCGGTGCTTTTCAGCAAGTAAGGCCTTGATATCTTCATCGTTTTCATCAAACCAGTCCTGCTGTTTCCTGCGTGAGGGTCCAAGAACCTTTAGTGCAGAAGAATGCACAATATCCCAGAAGCGTTCCCAGTCCTTCTCAGTATTTTCCTCTAATTGCAGCTCTGAGAGTTGATTATCAAGATCTTCTGCTAGTGAAGCTGCTGTGTTGGGGTTCCTCAGTTTACTGATGTTGATCTTTTTCATCACAGCTTTGTTTCCCTGCAGACTTCTCTTAGGCTTGCTGTGAAGGCTTAATTTGGAGATGATGAGTCTGTGGTCAGTCCAACAGTCAGCATTCGGCATGGCCTTGGTCACTCTTACATCCTGTCTGTCTTTCCTCCATATGAAGCCATAATCAATGAGATGCCAGTGCTTGGAGCGTGGGTGCATCCAGGACATCTTTTTCTGAGTGGGCAGGTGGAAGATGTTATTAGTGATGATCAAATCATGAGCCGCACATGTCTTCAATAGTAGTAGACCATTGCTGTTACATTTGCCGATTCCATTTTTTCCAATGACGCCATCCCAGGCAGAGTGATCGGATCCTACTCTCGCGTTGAAATCGCCAAGTAGAATCAGCCTGTTGGTGCACTTCACGGAAGAGAGTAGGGCATCGAGATATTCATAAAACTTGTCCTTTACTTCATCTGGATTCATCATTGTGGGTACATAGGTGCTGATCAGTGTGGCTTGCTTTCCTCTTGGTAGTGGGAGATGCAGTGTCATGAATCGGTCGTTCACGCCCTTGGGAAGACTGGCAAATATGGGGACAAGATGATTCTTAACCACAAAGCCAACTCCAGATTCATGACGTTCATCACTGCTACGTCCACACCAGAAGAATGTGTAACTGCCTCCTATTTCTGTGAGCTGACCTTCGTTGGCTAGGCGAGTTTCACACAGGGCCACAGTATCAATGTTAAATCTTGCGAGCTCTCTGATAACCAGGGCTGTTCTTCTTTCTGGTCGACCTGCTGAGGAGTTGTCTTGAAGCGTGCTTACATTCCATGTGCCAATAGTCAGTGGTGTTACCTTGCATTTGCATTTTGTTTGAAGTTTTGTTGTTCAACCGCATGAGATGGGATCCACTCCAGCTGCGGTAAGCTGGCCAGGGTTCTGTAAAACAAACAATGTTTAGGGCACCTTTTCTAGCCCCTTCCTCTTGCTACAAAGGTGAGCAGTGCGGTCCTAAAGAGGGCTGCTCAGTCACTCAGGTAGACGCCAAATCCAGTTGTTGCTTCAGTCAGCAAGAAGACGACCATTAGACCTGAGCCGCCTGTGTGCAGGTCCACGGCTACAGCTCCCAGTGTATCCACACCTGCTGCTTTGTCGCTTGCCCATCGCCATAGGACTGAGATTTACGGAAGTTGGGGATGTCAAGACTTGCGCGTGAATTGGATTAAAGTGAGGGAGAGATGCACATAGCCTCACTCTCTCTTCCCAGATTCGATCTTGCTCCAGTGGCAGGACAAAAGTCAAGATGGTTGGAGACAGGCTGGGTGCAGTGGTTGACCAGGGCGTCTTCATTTCTTGCTGTGCTCTTAGCATACCACAAAGCTTGCAGAAACCGCCTTCATGACTGTTTGTCCTATTCTGGTAGGTCTCATCCGCTCAATCTGCCAGAGTCTGTCTTCACATGCTCAGGATAGACAAATCTCTATCTCACCGAAGGTCTTGACCCAATGGCTACCCTCTACCTGGTTTGGCCAGCCTGTTGAAGCTGTTGCCCGGGGTGTGGCCGCTGCGCATGCTACAGCTACTGGGAGCCACAGATGAGAGCTGGGTGACAAGTGGGGACCAAAGGTGAACAAGCTGCCCTAAAAGGACATGACATGCCCCTACACCAGAGGTGCTACCCCTCCCTGATCACCCAATTTTGTGGCACCTTGTGGTGAGGTTGGACCAGGTAACTTGGTTTTCTTTATTTTTTTGTTCTCTGTGGGCTCTGAAAGACAGCTGGTTGCCCTGGTACTAAGCAAAGGAAAAATCCTTCTAGGCTCTGAAGGTTTTATTTATTTATTTAATCTAATTTAATTTAATTTAATTTAATTTTTTATTTTTATTTTATTTAATTTTATTATTTCTTTTTAAATTTATAGGCCATTGAATAACCCAACAGGGTTTTGTAAGTAGCGAGCAACAAAATCCAAAACCAATTTAATTACAATTGAATTGAATATTACAATTTCTAGGGGAGGAGGGGAACCAGTTGCTGTTAGTAGAACAAAACATTAGAGGCAAGTTGTTAATATTAGGTTTCAGTATATCCATGGAAAAGAACAGTTTTTGCCTGGTGCCAAAATTATAGTAATGATGAGGCCTGGCAGACCTCTCTAAAAAAAACCATTCTAAAGGTGGTAGTGGGCAGTCACTGTAAAGGTGCTTCTTCTAATCACCATTCCTCTCACTTCCTTTAGAAGGATATTATGCCCAGATCTCAGTGAGTGGGTAGGTATATATCAGAAATTGTGTTCTTTCAAGTAACCAGGTCCCAAGCCATTCAGGGCTTTATATATTAAAACAAGCACTTTGAATTGAGCCTGGGCTTCAACTGGCAACCAGTGTAATTTATAAAGAATAGGTGTTATGCGTGCTTGGGAGCTGATGCTCAGCCTCAGACATGCAGCCCTATTTTGGACCAGTTGAAGTCTCTGGACTGCCTTCAAAGGCACGTCCAACATAGAGCGTTTTATAATCTAATTGGGATGTTACCAGTGCATGAGTAATCCTGGCCAGGCTCTGTCTATCCACACATAGTCTATCCATGGTTGTCATATTTGCCACAGCTGGAAAAAAGTACTCCTGGCCACCGAGTCTATCTGGGACTCCTATGATTGTTTTGGGACCAGGAGCACCTCCAAGCAGTGGTTCCTGTCCTTGAGGGGAAGTGTGACCACATCCAAGACAGGACAGTGGCCATCTAACCTGTCAGATTGTCAACCAACAGCACTTACATTTGTCTGGACTGAGTTTCAGTTTACTGGCCTTCATCCAGTTCATTATCAAACTCAGACACCGGTTTCTCATCTGTATTTGATGTAAACTAGAGGTAGACCTGAGTGTTGTCAGCATATTGCTGACACCTCAGCGCAAACTTCTAGATCAGGGGTCTCAAACTCGTGGCCCGCGGGCCAATTGCTGGGATGGGTGGGGCACAGGGGAGGGGTCCTGCGGCCTGCAAAGCGCTAGCGTTGCCCGGGCCAGCCGCGGGATGAGCGGCCCACCAACATTGCGGTGGTGGAATACTTGATGCGGCCCAGCCTCACCCAGACTCTACTTCCAGCGGCCCCCAGGTAAGTTGAGTTTGAGACCCCTGCTCTAGATGATCTCTCCCAGTGGTTTCATATAGATGTTGAAAAGCATGGGAGATAGTATAGAGCCCAGTGGAACCCTGTGGCATAATTGCCATGGGGCAGAGCAACTATCTCCCAGTACCACCTTCTAGACATGGTCAGCCAGGAAGGATTGGAACCAGTGCAAAGCAAAGCACTCCTAACCCAGCCAACCTGTCCAGAAGAACACAATGATCTATCAATGGTCAAATCACAAAGCCACTGAGAGCTCTAGAAAGACCTATAGGGTTGCACTCCTGCTGTCCCTCTCCCAGCAAAGGTCATCTTACAAGGCAACCAAGGCAGTTTCCATTCCAAATCCTGGCCTGAAATGAAATTGAAATGGCTCCAGGTAATCCTCTTCCTCCAAGAGTGCCTGGAACTGCTTGGCTACCACCTGCTCCAACACCTTGCTCAAAAAGGGAAGGTTTGCTACCAGTTGGTATTTAGCAACTATCCCTGGATCCAGGTTAGGCTTCTTTAAGAGAGGCCCTAAGGAAGCCTTTCACAGTTTCCCCAAGACTGAGATGGAGCTGAGCTCTCTAAATGCCTTGAGTTAGCTTTCTTGTTCTTCTAAGCTCTCTTTTGCCTTAGAGATTTTTCTGTAACATGATGGTAGCTGCTATTACTGCTCTGCTACTGCTGCCGCTGTTACCATTCTTACCACATTTCTGTATCACCCAATAGCCAAAGCTCTCTGGACAGTTCACAACTATTCAGACTTTTCAGGGTTATTGTCAGTGTTGTAATCACAATAACATGGGGTTAATGTATAATTCATCAAAACATACTGTGACAGTTCAAGGCCATGGACCTATGGACCACAAGCAAGCAAAAATGGAGGCTTTAGCATCTTCTCCATTTCATAGACTGATTAAAGCAGAATTGTCCATCTTTCACATACATATACAGTAGTCAGTTGTTTTAATTGCATATGGTTAAAATAGGGCAACAGGTGTGGTCTTCACAGACCAAAGCTTATGCTAGGCAAGGCTGTGTATGGAAGTTTACTCAAAATTCTATCTTGGACTCCAAATGCATCATGGAGAAATCCTCCTGGGAGGGTTTCATGAGTGACTTCCCATACCTGTTATCACACATTCATGAACCTTCTATTTGGTTTGCTTGTTATTGAATGAACATCCAGGTTTCTGATCCCTCAATGTTTGGAGTGTAAAGGAAACATGAACTTGAATATTTTTTTTTTTACTTCGTCATATGGTCAGTTCCCATTGGCAGTCAGTCATGAACATTATTCTTTTGATAGATTGAAAAAAAGTTCATGCCCAAATAAAATTAAGACTCTTTCTCTCTAAGTGCAAAAGTTGTTGTCAGGGCTATAGAAGGAATGCCTTTCTTCCATGGACTGGCAAGAGGGAGATGAAATCTGGAGCTTCCTATGTAAATTGTGGTATTTTTGCAAATGCCAAGTGGAAAATGAAAAAACGGTTTCCAAGCAGTGATCAAGCATGGAAAGCTCTCTGTCTCAAAACAAATTCCTGACAAAATTATAGGCACCAAAACACAGTGGTTAAAAGAACACATGAACCTTGGCATTCCTCACCACAAATACTAGACTTCACATCTGTTTCTAGGAAGCTGCCATCATGATGACTTTCAGGTTAATCCTAGCCTGTCACCAGGGGACAATCAATAATTCTTGAGGCTCTGAGCATTGTGTGTGTGGGGGGGCACTTACTCATCCCCTACCTAAACCACTTGTATGCTTTTAGAAAACTTGAATAAAGTATAACATGGCATGAAGGGGGGAAATAAAACTCCCCCAGATAGAATTGGACTCAAAGCACACTTCTGCAAAAGGAAGAGTATTGGGTGTTTTTGTTTTGGATTTTAAAGCCAGCAAACTCCTATGTGGATACCATCTAGTATCGAAGCAGTAAAGAGTGCACCAATAGTGCATCAATAGTGCAGCCATATGAGGAGAAGTTCTGCCCAACAGGCTGCCACCTCATTGGCCAGGAGCACTTCCATTCCTGGCCAAGCATCTCACAATTGCAGGCATGCTCCCCCACCCAATGCAGACAGCCAGCAGGCACAGGGCACCCACAAACACCACATGGCAGCCCAGGCAGTCAAGCAGGAGCTCATTCTGGCAGAGCTGGGACATTGCCAGGCCTCTCCCATGAAATAGCATGTGAAGACTCTGGGGAAAACCACATGAAACAGTGGAAGGGGTGGTGGCAGGTTAAGCCTACAGCAGCCAGCCCAGTTCTGCCAGGGTCATTTAGTTTGCCTACCATGCCTCTCAGCTCCAGATTCCTGACAGTCCTCCTCTTCCCTGCCACACCATGGGTTCCATGGACCTGTTGAATCATGTTTTTCCCTATCTTTCTTAAAAGAAGTCAGGATAATGGCCTGTCTCATGAGAAAATAGCTCAGCCTAGGATGGTGGCCCAGTTAAACCTTCCTGGCCACAATCACCTGACTCCCACTCAACTTTTGGCTAGGTTGACCTTCTGGAGAGATACACTGGCCACTTCTGAAGCCCCACTTTAGTGGGGCTTCCCAGATAGTCCATGTGGCCACCCTGTGCCAGGGGCTGAAAGGGTTTCACCAGAGGACTGGAACAGAACTGGAGATAATCCTTTTCTCAGGCCTCAGTGTCAAAAGGCCTCACGTGCAAACTGTCTCTGTACTGATGCCCTCTGTGTGGAATGCTTGTCTGGAGAGGCTTGCTGGCAAATCCACTGAGCTCAGGCAGGAAGGCTGTTAGACTATCAAGCCTTGATCCAGCTAAGTCCACACAGACTTCTGCATGTGTGTCCCTTGCCTGGCACAGAGAAGCTTCAGATGCTCTGCCTCTCTCTTCCTGTGTACTGTGGGCTGCTACTCTGACACCTTGTCTCAGAAGTTCATGTGTTCTGGAAGGCAAAGGAAAACAAAGGTTGTGGAATGCTGTGTTGCCACATGGTCTGCACAACTCTACCTTGCCTTAATTAAAGGAAGGTTTCCCTGTGACCAGGAGGCACTTGCAAATGCCCAAGTAATTACTATGTCATTGTCCAGTTGATAAACTCACAGGGGGGCGGGTACCTTTGGATTGGCCAGTCAAATGCCCTGGCAAGAGAAAATCTTGACTTACATGTACACTCTTATTCAGCAAGGTCAGTAACACAACTAATTCAAGCATTCTTGATAGTCACCGTTCTGAATAAAGGCTATGTTATAGATATAAATCAATCAAATGGCAGGAAGCCAACTTGAACCATCTGTTTAATAGCTGGAACCCCATTTTGGTTCTTTGTTTTGACTTCTCTTAGATAGATTCTGAGCAATCAAATACTTCATAATGTTTGGGTAAAACTCTACAAACAGTTGGGAATTTGGGTAATCATGTTAAATCTGAGGGGAATAAAATTAATAGAGCAGATTGTACCTCTTGATAGAGCCATGAAAGAGTAAGTAGTTTCATCACATCCTGAACAAGTATTGCTGTGTTAATGAGATAAGACTAACCATGATCCATTTGAGTCTTAATCATAGCGGAGGTGCTTTGTTAATCATCCAGCCTGACAAATATAAACAAACGCACCCTTTTATTCTTAAAAGGAAGTATTAGACACTTTTAAAGAGGACCAAGAATGCAACTGATTCATATCAGGCCTGAGTAATTTTCCCCTCTGTATGCTATAGTTGAAATAATGGAAATTATTACTTTTTAGGAATATTTCTCCCTGTTGCTCCAGTAATGAGATAACAATCATTTTTTTTCTTTTAGCACTTTTATTAAATAGAGATTCATAAATGCAGGGAATTAAATTTTGCATTCTATCCTGCTGTTAATATTTGTAGATTTCATCAGGCCATTCCTTCAAAAGACACTTCTGCATTGCTTCTCTGCTAAAGACCTGCCCTTAGGTGAGATTTGCTCATTCTTGAAGCCTGGAATGAATACAGTGCAGGTACTTGTTTCTGTTCATGCATTTTGGCACTGCAATCTACATGACATTTGTTATTGCACCCCTAAGGTGCAATATTTGTTAGTGCATTCCAACTACACATTAAATTTCTAGAAGTGTGTTTAAGAGGCTGAGGAAAAGATTGAATTTCCACCTAAATATTGGAATATGTAGCAAAATGAAAGAAAAATATACCTACTGTTGCCTTCCCCCCATCTGAGGGCCATCTTCCACAATACAGAGCAGCAATTTTAAGTTTGCCTCATAGTGAACATTTGATGTGACAGTGCTGTAGCCATTCCTAGTTTTGTGATGAGTTTGTCTACCTTGTGCATTTCTTTTCCTGTTTAACTGCCTTCATGGATGAATTGCATGAAAGGGGTCTTTCTGTTGTAAGGGACAGTACCACTGGCCTCTATGCTGTGTGGTCATGCTTTTCCTTGTTCACAGTGATTGTGGACATCTGAGCCAAGGAAGGCTAGAGTCACAGTCCTCTCTCTGAGCAGTAGATTTCCACAGGAGCTGGAAACTCGTATGTCCCTGATTTTTCCTCATATGGAAGCATATACTTACAGAGATCCACTTGTGTAGGCTTCTGCAGTCCAGATGTCCATACTTAGTGGAAGAGTGTTGAGACTTGGAAGCCAAGGGGTTCAGCTCCACTGCCCCTCTCAATGAGTGGGCCTTCTTTGTGTGATTAATCTTGTGTGTGTCATATGTACATGTATAGCTCAAATCCAGACTTTTTTTTTGGGGGGGGCAGGTAGTTTGAAAAGCAAGATATATATAAGTTACATACAAGTGCATAATGTGAATAGGCAGAGGGGCTCACCCATCTTCCCTTGGTGTCCAGCAGAGAGGGGCTGATGGTGACAGTGCCTGGCCAGGAATGTGCTTGGGCAGAGTAAGGTGCAGGACTCTGATGTCTGGGATGTGTGGTTACATGTACAGCTGCATGAGATTATCAGCTGGGGCAGGAACAGATGGGGAATAAAGGAGATGGTCAGTCTGGAAAGGGGATGGATAGGTGAGAAGAGTAAGAGAGAAGCGAAGGAGATGGAGGGAATGAAAATGGCAGAAAAGGAGGCTTCAGGTGAGAAAACCTGGAACCAGCTGGCTCTGCCTGTTGGAGAGTCCGAAGGCACCAACAGCCTGGCAGAAGTGGCTCAGGGAAAACCTGTTCCCAGGATGTGCAGTTCCCTGCCACCCCAGTTGCGATGCTGTTCCTTACCCTAGGTCCAGGATGGAGGAAGACTTCAGGCCAAGTGAGGGATTAGGTGCTTTGGAACATGTAGTTGTGATGGGAAACTGTGAGCTGCAATAAAGGAACCTGGTGAGCAAGCTTGCTTTCTTTGTGCGTCTCATGGAATCTTGTCTTCAATGTGCCCCCTCTCCTGATCCCATTACATATAATAAAAGCAGATAATTTTTCTGGATGAAATCTCTGTGAAATCCAAAACCAACTCAATGTGCTCATGAGTTCCAAAAGTATGAAAACATTATAAAATATTTTCCATATCAAGAACAAAAGAAAAGCTTGTTCTCATTGGGCTGCCATTGGAACACCATATCACTTTCGGAAACAGAATGCAAGAGTTATGCTCATTGAGTGTTTTTCTAGAACATATATAGTGTGCTTATCCTTAGGTAACACAGATGTTTAAGCATACAAACCAGAGTTTGACTCTAGCATCAGTTGGGCCAAGCTGGTTAGAGCTGTACAAGGAGGTAAGCTTATGAGGGAGCCAGCCACCCAAGTGCAAGCAGCCTCAGTGACAAAGTATCTCACTCTGTGTCAGCACACAAGCAAGTTAAATATCTATGCAAGTTTAGCAACAGGGGAAGAATGCCAGGTGTCAGCACTGGGACATGGGCAGCAGGTGGCTACAGCTTGGTCACCAGGTGCTAGGAATCCCCCCCACCCCCGAAGTTCTCGGTAGAAATGCAGGAGGACCAGAGGCAATAGAAGAGGTCAAAGGTCAACAAGGTGGAGCAGGGCCATAGGCAAAGGCAAAGTTGTCCCGAGATGCCGAGGCATGTGGTGACCATCCCAAGATGCCATCCCAAGATGTTTGTAAGCCATCCTAAGATGCCAAGGCATGTGGTGATGGCATATAAAAGTTTTAAATAAATAAATAAATAAATAAATAATAAAGTCTACATACAAGCAGAAATCAAATGCCAGCAAGATGTGGCAGGGCGAGAGACACAGGCACGGTCAAGGAATACAGATGTCAGGTGCCTGCTAAGGCAAGAACAGAGTCAGAAACAAATGAAAGCTGAAGGCAAAACCAGCCTGGCAGCAGACTCAGGCCCACAAAACAAGCACCACCAAGACCATGGTTGCTGAATGAAAGCTGAGCACTGCAGGTAAACCTTTAACAGAGCTTTCTAGTGCTGCCAGGTTCACTCCATGATTATGCAGACTTCAGACTTTGCAAGTACCTGCAGGTCTAATCCTGGTCCTGAAAGCATGTGCAAGTTGAACTATGCTGCCCTTCACAATCTTGTCACCAGGAGGAGCTGTGTTATTGCTTCTGATCTGGACAATACTTTGCCTCCTGGGGAAGGGGGTTTCAGCCTTGCTGATGGTCCTGGTTTGGCAGAATGAGTGCAGTGAAAGGCTTGAAATTGGCAGGATTGTGTATGTTGTCAATAAGTTTCAAAGATCGATCAACTGCTACATAACTAAATCAATCCACCAAGTAGTAGAGTTTACTGTGAATCTGCTTTGAATCCAGGGTTTGTGCCACGTGACATTCTTCATGCCTATCAACTTGAACAGGAGACGGACTGCGGTTGTGTGACCTAAGAATGGTTGGGATCGTATAACTTTAGCTGAGAAATATGGATCATGGGATGGATCTGTAGGATACAGGGAAGATCCAGTTTGTAGGTGACATGGTTTATCTACTGCATAAGCTTCCACAGACTAGGATCTGGTGCTGTGCCAGAGATCAGTTAAACTTAGATTGTTTCTTCAGTAGGGCCATGATAGGGGCTATGATACAGAAAAGGCCATCACTTAAATGACAATTGAAATTGGCAAACACTACAAAATGTTGTACCCCATCATGTCACAGGGTGGCTCTCAATCTAGGATGGCCTGATCTTCCATGGGTCTATCTGAAGCCCTGCTGGAGAGATTATGTAACTCTGGAAGTCCATTATTTCTTGATCAAACATGCATTTCTCCTGCTTTGCATACAAATGATGCCATTTAGTCTTTGTATTCTAAATGCCCATGCTAGGTACAGAAGGCTGTTTTCCATTCACCTTCTTGCCAAATTCTTACCAAATCATAGGAACCCCCACAAATCCAACTTGGTAAAAATTCCCCCTACAGAAGCATTAAAAGAGTTCCAGAATAAGTGGGAGCAAATAACAGTTCTTAATGGTGACCATGTTCAACTTTCAATAATCTATGAAAGAACTTCCCCCCTTCTGCCAAGCCATCATTCCTCTAAACATCATTCCCCTGGGACTTTAGCTGGGGAGATAGAGGGAAGTATGAAACCCCTAGCCAGAATATTCCAGCAAAGCTTCTAGCTTAGAGGCTGGCAATGCCTGAGAGTGGCCAACATA
This sequence comes from Varanus komodoensis, assembly GCF_004798865.1. Lineage (NCBI taxonomy): Eukaryota > Metazoa > Chordata > Lepidosauria > Squamata > Varanidae > Varanus > Varanus komodoensis. The sequence continues at coordinate 1,318,860 of NW_025336598.1, read as the reverse complement.
ATCAAAGGACAAGTTTCTTGGGCCAGATAATAGGGGCCAGCCATTGAGCCCTTTCACTATAGCAGGAGCAGGATTGTCATGGAAGGGAATAAATAGACTAAGCCTATGAAATCAGAAGAAGCCCCAGTCTCTATCATGACTTCCCCATTAAGGAACTCCCCACCTAGAAATAAAAACCAGATTGGAACCAAAAAGTGAGGATTGGATATGGTAGGCCCTAGTAGGTCTTCCCCTAATGTGACAGGGGCAACCCATTTTCCAGGTGCTGAGTTTCAGCAGGATAGGTGGAGGTATACTGATCCTTCTGACCACATTAGAGACAGAAATCCAGGGTTACCAACATTGTTCTTTGAATTCTGTTGGATGATACAAGGAGCCATCAACTTCCATTGGTTTAAGATCTGGTTGCAGTGTCTTGATGACCCACTCAAAGCTGTTTTGCTGGAACATATACATTGTGCCATTCAGTAAATCTTTCCAGTAAGTAGTTGTTGATATTGATGCACAGGGTGATCCAAGCCCAGGATGGTAAGCCCGCTCATCCTTGATGTTGATGTTCAAACCATTTAGAAAATAGAACCACTGTGTTCCCTCATTCCAGAACATGTCAACAACAAGACAACAGAACCCAATAACATACCCTGCAACAGACTGTGTTTTAAGGCCTGGATAACTAGTTTGGATGTTCCTGATCTGCATCTCCAAACTTGTCCTTTGGGGCCTTAATGAAATCTTCAAGATTCTCCAGCACTGGGTTGTCTGCTCCCAATAGCAGAGAAGCCCAAGCAGTCTCACTATCACGTACACTCAACTGTGCTGTATGGTGTAAGTTCAAGGACACATCTGAAATAACAGTTGGTACTAATTAATGAAGCCCCTTGGGCTTCTCAAGCAACTGGGCTGCTGGAGCCTGATGAGATGGAAGCATTGGAACAGAAACCGCAGGTGAAGAACACAAGGAATGAACTTCTACCAGCAAGGCCCACACCTGGGCCTGCAAGTCCTGCAGAATGTTCAGCAAATATGCATTCATTGCCTTGTATGGTTCAGGTGTGGATGTTGACTACCATACGCTGTCACTACCAGGATGTGGGCAACAGGTGACTATGGCTTAGATATGGGCAGCAGGAGGCTATAGCTTCTAGCTCTCTGAAAACAAGTTAATTCCTTTGAAATCAGAGTTGTTGTTCTTAGTTGCGAAGTTGCATGCAACCCATCATGACCCCATGGACAACATTCCTCTAGGCTCTCCTATCCTCCACCATCCCCCGGAGTCCATCCAAGCTCACACTGAGTGCCTCAGTGACTCCATCCAGCCATCTCATCCTCTGCCATCCCCTTCTTCTTTTGCCATCGATCGTTCCAAGCATTAGGTTCTTCTCCAGTGAGTTCTTCCTTCTCATTCGGTGGCCAAAGTATTTGAGTTTCATCTTCAGGATCTGGCCTTCTAAAGAGCAGTCAGGGTTGATCTCCTCTAGGACTGACTGGTTTGATCTCCTTGCAGTCCAAGGGACTCGCAGGAGTCTTCTCCAGCACCACAATTCAAAGGCCTCAATTCTTTGGCATTCAGTCTTCCTTATGGTCCAGCTTTCACAGCCATACATTGCAACTGGGAAAACCATAGCGTTGACTATACACACTTTTGCTGGCAGGGTGATGTCTCAGAGTTAGAACATAAGAAAAACCATGCTGCATCAGACCAATGGTCCATCTAGTCCAGCACTCTGTTCATATGTTGGTGACCCAGGGTCCCAGAGGTTCCTTCAAGCAGGATGATTACAAGAGTTCTGCGTGCACAAGCTCCTCAAGCAACTGATGAACACAGGCATGCCTGCTCTGATAATGAAGATAGCACATAGCCAGCAAGACTAGTAATTATTAATAGCCTTCTCCTCCATGAATTTCTCCAATCCCCTTTTAAAGCCATCCAAATTGGTTGCCATCACTACCTCCTGTGGCATAGTTTAAGGATTAGTTTAAGGGTTGTCTGAAGAATTTCTTTTTATCTGTTCTGTCTCTTCCTCTAATTCATGGGTCCTCAAACTACAGTCCACGGGCTGCATCTGGCCCGCCATGCCCATTTATCCAGCCCGCCTCAGAGGTTTTGGACTCCCCGCGCCCTGGAAAGTCAAGAGGGTTAAAGCCCTTCAAAATGTGTGGAGGTTGCTCAATACCACAATAATAAAACTTCAGCTAGAAATGCATAGGAATGGTAACATCAAATAAATCCAAGAGGTCACCAGCATGACCTCAGTAATGTCAAGAAAGCGAAGAGAGTTAGTTAAGAAAATGGAAGTCTTGCCCAAATGAGGAAAACAAAAGGGAGCCCAAGCTTGTGCACGGGACAAGTAAGCAGGCAATAAGAGATGTTAAGAAGCATTTTTAGGAGCATGTTGCTAACAAAATAAAAGCCAACAACCAAAAATGCTTAAATATTTCAGAAACCAGCAAGTAAAGCAGTTAGACTGTTGGATGATAATGGAGTTAAAGGCATACTGGAAAGGGGGTGGAGTGGTTGAAGAGAATGCAAAGAAGTTGAATGAATTATTTTATATGTCTTCACTGCACAAGATATAGGACAAGACATAGAACATAACTTAAGTAGAGCAGCATATGAAATTTGGTATGTGTCCAAATTCATAGCCAAATTGATGTTGATGAAGCATGTCTGGATGACAGAAAGGTTTAATTTGGCAGTATGGGGAGTGGGGAGAGAACTGTTTGGTATGTGGAAGCATTTTGAAGGACAAGCCATATCATGTGGGAAAGTGGCTTATGTCCTGGGGAATCCAGAGCTGGAAAGATTCAGAGACAAGCCATATCATGTGGGAAAGTGGCTTATGTGCTGGGGAATCCAGAGCTGTAGAGGCAAGATGGGGAAGGGTGGAACACAGAGACCGGATGGGGAGGTGTATTTTTTAGAAATTTACCTCTAGTCATTTCACTGTCATGAAAACTGGCACAGTCTTGGTAAAAATGTTTGGGAGTCACCCAAACTTTGTTACTTCTGTCATCCCTTTTTTCCTATACTATTCAGAGACTTGATTAAACTTAACTCCAAGTAGATTTGAAGTTTTTATTATTACTACCCACTTTGAGTTGCTGTTTTGGAAGAAATGTAGATATAAATTTTAAAAACTGTAACTATCTTGGCATCATTGAAATGAAACTTGCTTAGAGATATATAACTTTTATTTAAGTTGCACTTACATGGCCTTTGAATATTGCCTTGAGAGAATATTACATGAGCATTGCTTAGAAACAAGTATATACAAACTTGACTAGTCTCAGCTGAGACTTTAAATTGCTAGTTTCCTGAATTGCTTTTCTTTCATATTATTACTCACTCTGGTTATGCAGGTTATACATGAGGACAAAAGACAACTGAGGCAAGCAAGCTAAGAATCCTGGCTCAAGGCTGATTCACATTTAATTTTCTGAACTTTTGCACAAGACAACACCTGAGTTAAAATGTCTATTTATGTTTTGTGATGTAGTCATTCTTCTGGTGTTTGCACACCACCCAGGGAGGTGAACAACAATCAATTCTAAACATAAAACACATTCCAGAAGTGGAAAAATAATAAAACAGACAGATGCAGCAGATAAAATGGAGACATTCTGTGAAACTTATCCGTCTGATAAAATGAATCCTTTGCTAAAGGAGGGTTTTGCCATATAGTGAAACACCATATCAGAGCATGTCATCTCAGCATACCAGGGCAAAAAATACCACAAATTAGATGTAGTTACAGAGAAGATTATCTCCTTCCCTCATTCCTATCAATATACCTCCATCATAGCTGGGACACAAAGAAAGCTTTTAACCATCAGATCTTATTGGCAGGGGCAGGTTGGTATGGGAGAAGGCCATACGGTCTTAATCATGATCTCTCTAAATACATGACAGAAATATGAGGAAGAGATACACAAAGAGGAATATAAGAGATGCGTGGTCTTAGGAGATGTGAGCCATGTGTGGGATAGGAATGGAGTTGCATCAGAGTCAGAAGATACCTTGTATGGTAGGCATTCAACTTTGTGTCACATCTTTTGGCTTGAGACCTAAAATTCCTGTTTCTTTGATTGCTCCCCCCACTCCCCAGCTTGTGTGTGTGGGTAGGGGGAGAGATATGAAGCACTTGCCTAGCAGGCAGTCAGGAGTATTACCAGCTGCTTTATTTTAATGAAACAGCAAGATGGGATTAATAGAGTATTTTATATAAACACCATGGTAGTCTCTGGCATTCCCTGCATGCCTCAGCTAATAGGGCTTCTTCTGTTTTCACTGTTCAGGATTAGCAAGAGCACTTTGAGAGACGCAGGATTGAGAGGACAGGCTGGCTTGAAGTAGAAAACACATTTCTGCCATACCATGTAACCACCACTATGAAAGACATGAATGTGAATGGACAAGCATCTGTTTTTAGCTGCTCTCATACAATAGTTCCACATGAGAGCAGAATGTGGCTTACCTGCCATCAACTTATGTTGTGGGAGGGATTTTGCCTGCCTCTTTGCCAGACTATCAGGTGTCATTCACCTTCGTTCTGCATTGTGAAGCAAACTCTACCACTGACAACTTGTTAGTTTAGGCAGAGTAGCTTATATCGGATGAACTAAATTCTCCATTCAAGATTCTACCAAAGGATTTTCTCTGTCAATATTATGTATCTTTAAAAGAGAGGACTAAGAGGTAGTTCACACTTGTTGTCAGCCATGGCATGAGCACCTGGCAGGCATATTGCTACAAGACAAGCCTCCCATCCAAGGGGGCACTTTTATCTCAAGTGATGCGAACTCATGACACATTTATTTATATATTTATTTTGTTTTGACTTCTATGCCAGCCCTTAACTGAGGGTTCCTTGGGCAGCTTACAACTGCTGAACCAGCACATAAAATATAATTGATGAAATAGATAAAAGTGGTAGAATTAATAAAACATTAAAATAGTTCCCAACATGATAAAAGATTATACAAAAATCATACAAAAGACATATCAGAACACAACCAAATAAAACAATCAAACATTAAGTAGATGGTCTTCAACAAAATATAATTTGAAAATATATAGTCATAGCTACATTGTAAGGAGCAGCCACAGCTGCCGTGGCTGGGTATAGACTGGGGTGTTGGCTTGGAATACTTGTAAATGCTCTTTCCTTGTACCTTTTAAATGGGATGGGTTTCAGATATCCAAACAACTAAATACAGAACAGTACATGATGTGGGTTATATTATTCCAGTACAAAACAAAACAAGATTAAATCTGTGCAATTTTTTCTACATATAATCTTCTTTTAATTTGGCATAATGTTAACAGTCATGCTGTGTTACAGTTTCCTTACTCATTCATGCACTGAGATGATACATTTTCTGTCCAATACAAATCTAACAGCCACCATTACCCATCACCATTGCCCCTCCACTGGTGTGTGCAGGTTTTTTCCCAAACCGATCATTATGATACAGCATAGAGCAGGGGTCCTCAAACTTTTTCGATAGGGGGCCAATTGAAAGGCGGCAGTTACATGCATGGGTCGGTGAGATAGGGGTGCCTGGGGGCATGGGCCAGTGAGGTGCTGTTGGGCATGCACGAGGCAGCATCGGGCACGCATGGCGGTGACTTGCCTGCTCGGAGACCATCTCCAATCGAGTGAGCCACCACCTCCCCCCATCCCTGCACTGCAAGGCAGCAGCGAGCGAGCGCGTGCATACAGGAGGCAGGTGGCGGCTTGCTCACTCAGAGACCATCTCCAATGGAGTGAACCACCACCTCCCCCGCTCCCTGCACTGCGAGGCAGCAGCAAACGCGCGCATACGGGAGGCAGGCGGCAGCGGCGCAGGCCGGCTGGATGGCCATGGTGGGTTGGATCCATCCCGCAGGCCGTAGTTTGAGGACCCATGGCATAGAGGTTGGTAGTTCCTATTAAACCCCTTTGAATATACTCATAATTGACCTCAGTAGTATTTATTCATTTATTCATTCATTTATTTAAAACTTTTGTATGCCGTCACCACATGCCTTGGCATCTCGGGATGGCTCACAATATATACAATTAAAATCAATAAAATGGTCTTTATAACTAATTCAATAAAAGATTATATAAGAACAAAAAACAAAAAACAAAAAGAGCAACTGTTCGGAAGGGGAACAGGTTAAGGAAACTATGATTACATGGGCACAAAATTTTGGATATAATATTGAATTAGAAATGTGGCAAAAGCTATGGAAGAGAATGTTTTATAGATGGTATTTGTCACCAAGTCGATTAGCTAAGATGTTTCCAAATATGTCAAACGGATTTTGGAAATGTAAACATTATGTGGGTACTTTTTACCATATGTGGTGGACCTGTGAATATGTGAAAAAGTATTGGATTAAAATACATAAGTGGCTTGAGGAAATGCTACAAAAACCCTTAGCTTTTAAACCTGAAATTTTCTTGTTAGGCATTATATCGGAAAATATTAGCAAACAAGAAATGTATTTGATGCTGCATTTAATCACAGCGGCGAGGATTGCGCTTGCTCAATACTGGAAGAGTGAGAAACTACCCACGGAGGAACTGATTTTAAAAAAGATTCTGGACTGTGCAGAAATGGACAGATTGACTCTATTACTGAAGAAGAAAGAAGATACTGACTTCTGTCAAACTTGGGACCTTTTTTATGATTGGCTGGAGAAATGGGACTTGGCTTAGATTTAAAGATGTTTTTAAATTTTTATAAATCGATTTGAATATGATTATAGAATGCTAAAAAGATATGTTATAGGGAGCTGACCCAGTACATCCGATGTATTTGATGATTGATGTTTTTTAGTTTTTAGTTTTTAGTTTAAAATCTTAATAAAAATCTTTATTAAAAACAAGAGCAACTGTTCGACAATAAAATATTAGTTTTTAAAACAGCGATTAAATAAAAAGGTTTTAACCTGGCGCTGAAAAGAATATAAACTCGGCACCAAGTGAACCTCTCCAGGGAGCACATTCCATAATCTGGGTGCCACTGCAGAGAAGGCCCTGCTCTGGGTACATGTTCTTTTTATCTCCTTTAAAGAGGGCTCCTGGAGCAGAGCCTCTCCTGCAGATCTTAAGGGGCATGAGGGCATGTAAGGAAAGAGGCGCTCCTACAGGTATCCTGGTCACAAGCCATTCAGGGCTTTATAGGTTAAAACCAGCACCTTGAATTGGACCCAGACTTCAACTGGAAGCCAGTATAGTTGGTAGAGGACCGGCATTATATGAGAATAACGACCGGACTTCCGGTATGGCGTTGGAACAATACAGACATGATTAATGAACCTCTGTTATCACGCTGGTAACTGCCCGGTGCTGGGCTGTGGGGGCTCAATCTAAGCCCTGCCGGGGCTAAGATAGATTGCTTGGCGAATCTCCCAGATGATGTGGAATGGCAATTCCACATTCAATGGGAGAAATCAAGCTTTCTCAGCTGGGTAGCACAGGAGGGAGATGAAAAGCAGGTTCTCGACATGCCGTTCTTTTTTTAGACTAGTTTTAGCTATTACAGGCACATCGGACATATTGGGAATTATTTTTCTTTCTTGTTTTTTGCAATAATACCCATGGAATAAGCTACATTCCTTGTTAATTGATACAAAGGAAAAAGAAAAAGTCCTTCGGATGGAGGAGGAAAGGAATCTTTCCCCCCATGGAGTTGAAAAGCGGCGAATTACATAAGAGAGAGACAGAGCTCTTTGTAAGGAAAAGATTTATCTTCCTTAATCTCTCCAAGGGCGAAATATCAAAATAATATTTACTGTGGAATTGACTGATAGAAAGATTTTTCTTGTGTTCGTCTATGTTGGACTACTGCCAAGAGCTAACGGCCATCTTTTTCTTCGTTCCTGGGACTCCTGGACACCTGTCCAGCCTTGGTAATTACTGCTACCATGGAAGAAATACAAAAAATACAGAAGACACTCTCAGCAATACAGACTTCTTTAACAGCGGTGCAACTATCCCAGCAGGTGATAGTAATACAACAGAAGACTGTTTTAATTGAGCAACGCGATTGTTTTTTAATTGAACAAAAAAGTTGCTTTGATAAATTAGACACTTCCATTAATCAGGCTTTGGGCAAGTGATTTGTACCTGAGCAGAATATGCAAAATATTCAGCAAGCAGAAGGAAAATCTGAAACTGGAAGGACAACAAGCGTAATGGGAAAATTAACACAACCAGTGAACTTATTAAGTAAGCCTTCACGGGATCTGCTTGTTATGCTGGAGAACAAAAAGATAGCTTGGCTACAACTCAAAAAGCGAAGGAGTAGATATGTATTACAAGCGGGACGAGCGGAAAAACTAACACAATCAGTGAATTTAATGAGCAAGCTTTCATGGGATTTGCGTGTCATGTTAGAGAAGGAGAAAATAGCTAACCACTTAAGAGAGGTTTTGTTTATTTGGCCACAATTGAAGACTTCATCACAGATATCATGATGTTTCAATGAAAAAAAAAAAAAAAAAAAACAGAAAGGTCTGGTAGAGGTGTAAAGAAAAGAAAAAATAAATATGGCAGAGGTGAAAAGGGAGGATAAGGGAACTTTCTTTTTAATCTGGAAAGGGGTGATTCATATAGGTTGGTATGTCCACATGTGATGTAGAAAGGCTAAGCTATTATTGCTGGTGAAACATTAGTAACTTAGCTTAATGAAATCCTGTCTAAAAGGTATTATTGTTGAATGGATATCTCTGACTTTATCTGTAATTGAAAATGAGGGAACTTATTATCTTAAAAAGCAATGAATTAAATTGGTTGGCAAGTCCATATGAGAAGGTTAAGCTATTGTTGTTGGTGATGAAAACTGGTTTAAAAGTTATTATAAATATTAGTTACCACCAAGTAGAGTAGTTAAGATACCTTTAGAGATGTTAAATGGATATTTTTGATGTTACTTGTAATTGTGGTAGTGAGGAAGTTATTTATCTTTAGAAAATTGAAAAGATCTTGAATTGTCCAGAAATGTTTAGATCGAACTTATCACTGAAGAAGAAAGAAGACATTGCAATCCTATTTAACTTGGAGATTTCCTTTGACATTGGTCAAGAGAAACAGGATTCTGCAAGAAATGATGAGACTGATTTCACTGATGAAGAAGAGGAAGATAGTGACTTCTATCAAATTTGGAATTACTTTTTTTATTGGCTGGAGAAACAGGACTTGGTTCTGATCTAAAGATGTTTTCAAGTTATTGTAAATGGGTTTTAGTATGATCATAGAATGTTAAAAGATATGTAGTAGGGGGCTGACCCAGTAAATCCGATGTGTGTGATGACTGATGTTTGTAGTAGTAGTAGTTCAAAATCCTAATAAAATTTCTTTAAAAAAAGAGAATAACGACCGGTCCCTGTCAGCAGCCTGGCAGCTCTGTTCTGTACCAGCTTAAGTATCCAGACCATTTTCAAGGGCAGCCCCACGTACAGTGCATTACCGTAATCCAACCAGGAGGTTACCAGAGCATGAATCACCATTGCTAGGCAGTGCTTGTCCAGGTAAGGACACAGCTGGTAGATCAGCCGAAGCAGTAGAAAAGCACTCCTTGCCACCACCACCACCTGGGATTCCAGTGACAGCTCTGCGTCAAGGAGCACTCTCAAGCAGCAGACCCTGTCCTTTAGAGGAAGTGCTACCCAATCCAGGACAAGGCCAAAGTCACTTACCTGAAACCATGATCTGCCCACCAACAGGACTTCCGTCTTATCTGGACTGAGGCTCAGTTTATTGGCCCTCATCCAGCCCATTACCTTGGTCAGGCACTGGTTCAGCACAGCCACCGCCTTATCTGGAGTAGATGTGAATGAGAGGTAGAGCTGGGTGTCATCCGCATACTGGTGACACTGCAACCCAAACCTCCTAATGACCTCTCCCAGCAGTTTCATGTAGATGTTGAAAAGCATGGGGGACAAAATAGAGCCCTGTGGAACCGTGTGGCACAACTGCACAGTGCAGAGCTATAGTCCCCAAGCACCACCTTCTGGAGTCGGCCAGCCAGGTAGGAGCAGAACCACTGCCAAGCAGAGCTTTCTACTCCTAACCTGGCCAGCCTATCCAGAAGGATATCATGGTTGATGGTATCGAAAGCCACTGAGAGGTCCAGGAGAACCATCAGGAATGCACTCCCCCTGTCCCTCTCCCTGCACAGGTCATCGTACAGAGTGACCAAGGCAGATTCAGTGCCATAACCAGGCCTGAAGCCAGACTGAAATGGGTCCAGATAATCCATTTCATCCAAGAGTGCCTGGAGTTATTCCACCACCACCCGCTCTAACACCTTGTCCAGAAACGGGATGTTGGCCACCGGTCTAAAATTGGTGGCCACCTCTGGTCCAGGGATGCCTTCTTCATGATAGGCTGGATCATCGCCTCCAAGTCGGTAGGGACCCGGCCCTCCCTCAGTGAGGTGTTGACAACCTCCCGGACCCAGGGACCAATCCTGTAACTGGCTTCTTTAAGTAGCCAAGAGGGACAAGGGTCCAGGAGACAGGTGGTAGGACGTACCGTTCCAAGCACCTTGTCCACATCATCAGGCCACAATAACTGAAACTCATCAAATAATTATGGACCAGATGGCGCTCTGGACACCTCCCGTACTGGATTCAAATCAACTGTGGAGTCCAGATCATGGCAAATCTGAGCAATTTTTTCCCTAAAGTACTGGGCAAAGTTGTCACAGTGGGCTGCCGAAGGTGCAACCACTTCCTTCTCCTGGCCAGAATGTATCAGGCCATGCAGCACTTGGAAAACTCTGCCAGATGGCACTGTGGAAGTGGAGAAGAACTGCCTCTTCTCTGCCGGCACTGCCACAGCATAGGCACGAGAATGTGTACGTAAGTGTGTTCGGTCAGATTCGTCTCAAGATTTCCTCCACCTGCACTCTAATCATTTCCCAGTCTGCTTCATTGCCTGCAACTCAGGCGTATACCATGGTGCCGAGCGGGCTCTGCTAGGCGGTAGAGGATGCTTAGGAGTGATCATGTCGATTGCCCTGATATGGCTACATCTTCTATTTTGAGAGGGGATCTCAGCTGTCATTTGCACCATTCCTTGTTGCTTCTGGCTTGATTCAGAACAGCATTCTGATGGGCCACTTTGCATGGTTCCTCTTTGTGACAGATTATAGGCCACTGCAGATTCCATTCAGAGCAGCCTGCAGTCCTTTGTCAAAGTAGTAGACAACACTCTTGGCAGCTGCGCTCTCAGTCCTCCCCAGATAACCTGCCATGGCCTTATTTAGGACCAGAGGCAAAGTGGCTGTGTGGATTGCCTTCCTGAATAATGCATCTGTCTCTTAGTCCTTTCTTAGTCCTTTCTTTGTGCATCTGCCCCTGCAGTGAGCTTTTGGCTACTGCAGGGCTTTGTTTGCCTGCCTCTGATCCTCTTTCTGATTTATGAATGCCCTCAGCAAATCCTTGACACCACTGCTGCATTTGCCATTATTATCCCAGATGAGCAGCCTCCCCCCCCACCCACACACAGTTTCTCTAGGATCACACAAGGGGAAGGCAATGCCAGCAGCAAAGAGAGCTATATCCATCTTTGCCATTGGAAACAGACTTCTGACCGTCTTCCTAGATCACATATTATTCCTTGTCTCAGGACTTGCCCCATTCCTACAATTAAGTGCAGAGCGTGCATGCTTAAATTTTATCAGTGTTATATGAAACTGCTTCAAAATAAACAAAGCCATGATCAATTACTCTCTATATTATCTGTTTTTGTGGAAAGCTGCTTCTGTCAAAGGTCTTTTACAAGTGTGCTACATAAGCTATCAGCTGAAAATTTCAAGGACTGAATTTGGAGCTTTTGTTTGCAAAGGATGTACATTAAGCTGTAGATCCCAGACTATAAACCATAGCATAAATTGGGACTGCACCACTTGCAAGTCTAAGTTTAGATTCTGCTACATTTTAAAAATCTGTTACCATGTTCACCATAGATTTTGGAGAAACATGGGGAGGAGTGAGATTTTGACTAATGGAAAAATTACTTAAATTTGAAAGTGTTGCTTGGAGGTACTTTCAGTTTCAGCACAAGGCTTCAGGAAGGAACTTTACCTGATATGATGTAATAAAATAAATAGAATAAATCCATGAATAGATGGCTTCTCAGTCTGGTTCTCGGTGGGTGGTGAATATCTACATTATGAACATAGGCATAACTCCTCTCACCTTGGCAGCCTCACCAAAGTCTATAGATTAATTTGGCATAGAGATTACACTACCCTTGAAGGTGGTCCCTGCTGTTGAAGGAAGTTTAATGAAGTGGTCTGTATGAAGAAAAATAACAGGGTGCTTCCACTGGTAGTGCCAATCTGTTTCATGCTCTTTGAATGATTCGCGGCACAATAATTTCCCTGGAACTCTTGGTTTTGGTCCAAGAGCATTATTAAATGTTCCTCCAGACAGCATGAAGGCTTGCGCTCCCTGAGCTTCAGGTGGTGAAGGCATCTGTGGGAGCTGCAGGCTGTATTGTCTCCCCTCCCACAACTGCACTTGAGGTTGGAAACATATTCTCATCATGGTGCTCTTCAGTGGATGGTTGCCTTCACACACCAATTTCACCTGGAATTAACCTACCCATACACACTTTTTCTGCTACTGTTCATGTGAAAGTTGCAATACTACTGTGTCAGTGAAGAGATGCCCTGTATATAGGATTTTAAAAGCTTCACATGCACAAGTGTTTGTTTGTTTACTCTACAAGTCATAAAAAGTACTGCTTGGACATCAAAAGGTGCAGAATACAGTTACAAATCTTGCGTACCAGGAAATATTATGTATTGAGAGATTAAATAGCTGAACGCACTCAGATTGGGCAATAAGTAGACCAATGGTGTGACTCAAGTCATGGAGTTCTTGTTTATAGTGTGTATTTACATGTGAGGGAAAAAGCTGGGATATACATTTAAGGAATAAATAATATATTTACAAAAATGTGTGTGTGTGTGGGGGGGGGGACATCTTACTTTAACCATAGTTCTTTAGAAGGAACCTATTCCACACACATGATGAACTGATAGCTCTTGTACCTGATAATAAAGGATGGGGTAGAGATCCTGGTAGGGGGAAATTTGATACAGAGAGAGGTGGGCACCCCCAAATTTATTGTCCAGAGCAGCCCAGTCCCTACTGGGATTTTCTCCCTTATAGCTCTAACCACTTAAAAAAAAAAAAAAAACAGCAAGGCTCCTGTTCTAAACATGCAGCTGGTTTCAATATGGGATAAAGGAAAGGTTTCAATATAAGGATAAAGAAGAATTTCCTTTCCAGTTTCCTGAAAGTCTTCTTTAGGTCTGAACCTGCCTACTAATTAAAAAAAGGGGGGATTGTAAATTAGTGTCCTGCACCAGCAGGGGGTTGGGCATGATTGCCTTCATGGCCCCTTCCCACTCTAGTATTCTATGATTGGATGAAAACTTAGTGTTTTATTGCTATATAGCAGGGAGCAGGAAGTTTCTCAAGAGTGGGAAAGAAAAACATTTCATTTTCCTCTCCGGTGTATCTGAGAGTTTGGTTAGAATATCTGTATCCTCAGATATAGAACCTACAGCAAGAACAAGGAAAAGCCCACTGAAATATGTCTGTTGCTTTGTATGTCAAGGAAATGATAAACTGAAAAAGAAAAAAGGAATGGACCTTAACACAGCATTTTTGTAGGTGAAAATACCAAGCCTGAAAAGCAATTTAATACTGTGGATATACCATCTCTAACTCTATGCAACCTCTGAAGGTGAACTTGTAGGACATACCTGACTGGTCAGCATTACTCATGGGCAAGCTGGTCACGTACTCAAGTGTTATCAGTGTAACCAGAGCCTCCACATGGTCAGGGATTTGAGGGAATCCCTCTCCAGAAGCTCCCAGCTCAACCTCCAGTTTTCCAGATTCAAGGACCACCTGAATTCAAATGTGCCAATAAGCAATTACAGCAGAAATTTCAAGCAGCTGTCATCACTACCTGTTCATCAGGGATGGTGCATGGGGACTCCGCCATGCACTTGAGGTCAATTGCCACTTCGCTGTGATTACACTTTAGGCTAAAGAATAAAATACAGTTTTTCTACCTTTCATTCTTGTTGTAGAAGAATGAGAGCATAAGGTTCAAACTCCTTGAGTTCAACAGTTTCTGGTAAACACAATGGGGCTCAATTGCGGGCCTTGACTTTGGCAGCCATCCTCCAGGGATGGACTCAGCTGACATTGGGCTACTTGTCTGTGAGGAAACTTCTGGGAAGGGAAGAGATCAATCAGATCTGACTCTGACTCTAAACTGCAACACCCACTCATGTGAGAGGATTAGACGTTCTAGTCAGGAAGAACCTGATTGGTATTTGCACCCTTGAGGTCCAGTGCGCTTATGAGAACAGTCAGTGGAACTGGTCCAAAGGAAAAGGGGAACCATCCAGTCAGTGAGATCATCACCATTTGTGTCAGTTAGTGGGACTGAACCTGGAAGACCCCAGGGACTCTGTATAAGTTTGAACCTGGCAAGATACCAAAGGGTTCAGAAGGATGGGTCTAGATCACAGTAAGCCAAAAAGAGAGACACCTCTGGCTAAGGTGTATAAGAAATTCAAGAGACTGGGGGAAGAGTGGCTATTTCACCAAAAATAAGCTGATCTTCTGTAAGTTTTGCTGGCTGAACCATAAAGTGGAAATGGGGAAGTCATGGCCCCTAGATGGGAGCTGTGACCGAGGTTTGATCTTGTCACTTCAGTTATTTTGTAACAAAAAAGGGAAATGGTTGAAACATGAATATGTCTCATTGTTTTTGGCTTGATGTGAGAAATCAAATTGTGTGAATGAGGATGCAAATGAGGGTGTGAATGAAGAGTGTGGAAAAACAATGATGTGGGGAGAAAAGCTCCCTTTGCCACCTTCCCAAGATGAGGATGATGAACCCTATGTGAGGAATCCTCACTGCCTTACCCTAGGTTCCCGAATTGTATGCTGCTCACCTCCCCATCAGTTCACCTTTCCTGGGAAGTTAGAACCCCTGATCAGTCTGCTATTAACCCTGTGAATTGAGGTCCCCTGGAATGTGGTCCACCTATTTCCACTCCTATCTCATCCAACAAGTTCACCCCTAATTGCATAAACATTAGCAATATGACCCTTAGGTTAGAAGGGCTCTGGGGAGTGATCCTGCACCCCACATCAGGTTTTGCATGGGCAAGGTGTACCCCAATAGATGCACATCCCATTCACCTCCCCTGATATGTATAATTGAAAACATCACTTTCCCAAGTAGAGGGAAGATCTGCATGGACTGGCAGAAGCCGTAAGCTTCCTGTGCCTAACCCAAGACCCCATGTGGGCCATATGTTGAATGTCTTTCTCACTTTGAAGGAGAGCAAAAGGGTCTTCAACTGGCTGAAGAATGGCTGCAAGGGACGGGGAGAGCTGGGCAAACTGAGCACGTTTTTCCTACCATTGTCCCACTGAATTGGGACCCTAACAACCAGGGTGATTACCAGAATCTGGTCTAGTATCACAAACTGCTAATAAAGGCAATTAGATGTGGGAACCAAGGCAGAAAAATATGGTCAAACTATACCAAGTATTTCAAAAATTGATGAATCGCTGTCTGTTTTTGGAGATTGTAAGATGCTATGCACCAGTTCACTGATCTGGATCCTCAGGCTGAGGAGAATAGAAGGCTAATCACCTATGGAAGCTCTTATATATCCAAATGCATTGAATTTTGATATGATTGTGAGATATGATGATATTTTGCATAATGAAGGAAGATTGAAACTGAATCAAGAAATACAAGAGCAAGGAATTAACGTTTCTTGGTGGCATAAGGTTCAAATGCAATCGAGATATGTTAAAGCCCATAGAATGTGGGGTTTTTATAAGGAGTTAACAACATTTGATCATGTGATCTTAAAATCAAATGAGAAAATGATTAAAAGAGTGTATAATTTTCTTCTGGATAGGAGAATGGAAGATGAACAAGTTGAGGAAACTATGATAACTTGGGCACAAAACTTTGGATACAATATTGAGTTAAAGAAATGGCAAAAAAAATGGCAAAAACATTAAAGTAACATTAGCAAACCCATATAAAGAAAACCTCTCTTCCAACAACCCAAGAGACGACTCCACACATGGACATCACCAGACGATCAACACAGAAATCAGATTGACTATGTGCTCTGCAGCCAAAGATAGAGAAGCTCTATGCAGTCAGTAAAAACTAGACCAGAAGCTGACTGTGGCTCAGATCATGAGCTTCTTGTTGCAAAATTATGCTTAAATTGAAGAAAGTAGGGGGAAGCACTAGGCCACTCAGGTATGACCTAATCATATCCCTGATGAATATACAGTAGAGGTGACAAATAGATTTCAGGAATTAGATCTGATAGAGTGCCTGAAGAACTATGTAGAGAGGTTCACAACATTGTACAAGAGGTGGCAACTAAAACCATCCCAAAGAAAAAGAAATGCAAGAAAGCAAAATGGCTGTCTGAGGAAGCTTTACAAATAGCTGAGGAAAGAAGGGAAGTAAAAGGCAAGGAAGAAAGAGAAAG
The DNA here is from genome assembly GCF_004798865.1 of Varanus komodoensis. Lineage (NCBI taxonomy): Eukaryota > Metazoa > Chordata > Lepidosauria > Squamata > Varanidae > Varanus > Varanus komodoensis. The sequence continues at coordinate 1,302,294 of NW_025336598.1, read as the reverse complement.
ATACACCCAATTGAATGCAGAATTCCGGAGAATAGCTAGAAGAAATAAGAATGCCTTCTTCAATGAGCAGTGCAAAGAAATAGAAGAAAACAATAGAATAGGGAGGACCAGAGATCTCTTCAAGAAAATTGGAGATATGAAGGGAATGTTTCATGCAAAGATGGGCATGATAAAGGACCAAAATGGCAGGGACCTAACAGAGGCAGAGAGATTAAGAAGAGGTGGCAAGATTACACAGAAGAACTATACAAGAAAGAGCTTAATGTCCCTGATAACCACAATGGGGTGGTGACTGACCTCGAGCCAGACATCCTGGAATGTGAAGTCAGATGGGCCTTAGGAAGTATGAGCAACAACAAAGCTAGTGGAGGTGACAGCATTCCAGCTGAGCTATTCAAAATCTTACAAGACGATGCAGTAAAAGTGCTACACTCAATATGCCAGCAAATTTGGAAAACTCAACAGTGGCCACAGGATTGGAAAAGGTCAGTTTACATTCCGATCCCAAAGAAGGGCAATGCCAAAGAATGTTCAAACTACCGCACCATTGCACTAATTTCACATGCCTGCAAAGTTATGCTCAAAATCCTACAAGCTAGGCTCTAGCAGTATGTGGACTGAGAACTACCTGAAGTACAAGCAGGATTTCAAAGAGGAGAGGAACTAGAGATCAAATTGCCAACATACGTTTGATCATGGAGAAAGCTAGGGAGTTCCAGAAAAACATCTACTTCTGCTTCATTATGTTAAAGCTTTTGATTGTGTGGATCACAACAAATTGTGGCAAGTTCTTAAATAGATGGGAGTATCAGACCATTTTATTTGTCTCTTGAGAAATCTATTTGTGGGTCAAGAAACAACAGTGAGAACTGGACACGGAACCACTGATTGGTTCAAAATTGAGAAAGGAGTTCGGCAAGGTTGTATACTGTCACCCTGCCTATTTGACTTATATGCAGAGCACATCATGAGAAAGGCAGGGCTAGATGAATCACCAGTTAGAATTAAGATTGCTGGGAGAAATATCAACAACCTCAGATATGCAGATGATACCACTCTCATGGCAGAAAGTGAAGAGGAACTAAAGAACCTCTTGATGCGGGTGAAGGAGGAGAGTGCAAAAGTTGGCTTGAAACTCAACTTAAAGAAAACTAAGATCATGGCATCCAGTCCTTTCATTTCCTGGCAAATAGATGGGGAAGAAATGGAGGCAGTGACAGATTTTATTTTCCTGGGCTCCAAGATCACTGCAGATTGGGACTGCAGCCAAGAAATTAAAAGACACTTGCTACTGGGGAGGCAAGCTATGGCAAATCTAGACAGCATACTAAAAAGCAGAGACATCACCCTGCCAACAAAAGTGCGTATAGTCAAGGCTATGGTTTTCCCAGTTGCAATGTATGGCTGTAAAAGCTGGACCATGAAGAAGGCTGAGCGCCAAAAGATTGAGGCCTTTGAATTGTGGTGCTGGCGGAGACTCCTGCGAGTCCCTTGGACCTCAAGGTGATCAAACAGATGAGTCCTAGAGGAGATCAACCCTGACTGCTATTTAGAAGGCCAGATACTGAAGATGAAACTCAAATACTTTGGCCACCTAATGAGAAGGAAGGAGTCCCTGGAGAAGAGCCTAATGCTGGGAACAATAGATGGCAAAAGAAGAAGGGGACGGCAGAGAATGAGGTGGATAGATGGAGTCACTGAAGCAGTTGGTGTGAGCTTGGGTGGACTCCAGG